>NC_072386.2:70124290-70438521 GCF_028885625.2 Pongo pygmaeus
AGTAGAATATTAATGCCAAGGAGTAGGAACTGCAAAATACAAGGTATACAATAAAGAATGGGAGTCTGTTATACTCCATAAATAGGAGTGTAACACTTTTCTTCAGAAGAGTTTACTTCAGTACATGATGGAACAGAATAGCACCAATAGGTTGTATTCAGTCTGCAAATATATCTACCGTTATTGAAACTGACTATTTAAATGTATGTCTCAGAAATATTATTTGACTAAAGCTTTCTCCCTTATAGAGACAGTTCAGCATGCTCTTAAAAGCATAAAGGCTGCCTTTGTTTGACACAGTTTGGTATCACCTTTTTCAAAAAGTTAGTGATGAAAACATAGGGAATGATTCTTAAATTCTGATAAAATATACGTTTATTCTTCAGAACATTTGGGAGCAGCTGATTTACTGCTGAGAAAAAATATTAACAGCAAAGTTTGTTTCATTATGTGTGTAATAAAACTGCTAATGTTCTTTTTCTCCCTTTTGTAGAAATGGTAAATGAAGATTTGCATTCTGGGTAGAACTTCCTCTTGGGGAAGCAATAGAAGCCTAGACTGACATTCCCTAGGCCCCAAACCTTGTTAAAAGTGGTTTCAGTCCTGGGGACCTAATGCACTGATTGCTTCCCTAGAAGGAGTCTCATTGCTTGCTCCGTTCGGTCCTATTACTGAAGGTCTGATTACATCTATTATGCTGTTCAGTTTCACAGAAGGTTGGGGAAGAAAATTAGAGGTATTAGGGTATGAGATTGGGGGCGTGTAACACACATACAAACAAATACACACACACATTCATACTGTAGGTTTTAAGAAATGCAATGGTGACCAAACTAGAGTATTTGTGAGATTATTTCTAAACTATCACATATGTTACTGTAACAAGACAAAATGGAGACGGTTCCAATTCCGTGTGATTGCCCAGGCAACAGGGATCCAATTACACTGTCAAAATCTGAGGTGCTGGAGCTTAAAAGCCCCACAGGACCTCTTTGCAACCAAACACATTTTTCTCCATCACTAAAAGGGCAAGTAAAGGATTTTTGATCCCATTGTAAAGGGTGTCTTACATTCAGAGCTCCCCAAAACATCTCCTAGCCCACTCTTTCCCTGTATAGTGTAAATATTATGCTTATGCTATGCTTTTGTGGAGCCTTCATGAAGACTGTTTTCATGGCCTAATAAAGCTCAAAATGGAAAGGAAGAGCGGGCAGAAGGGAGACTCATTATTTTTTAAATGGCTTCACTTTTCCCGTAGGAATCCTATATATCCCACTTAGCAGAAGCTCATTCCAGCACTGATTAAGTGGGAAATACACAGAATCTCAAAAGGTCAGATCTATAATCAGCTGTCCTCAGGGGTTGACATGGAAAACTTTTTAATCCGACTTGAATTTATTGCCATCTGATAACAAAGTGAAGAAAACTATGAGACATTAAGTACATATATTTCAATATAGTTACATATATATTACAAATGTGCATATGTGTGTGTGTGTGTGTGTGTGTGTGTGTTTTAATGGAAGATTCACTGCCTGCCTAAACTCAGAATAACCTGGTTTACCTAAAGCATTTGTTAGGCAATCTTTCCTATAGCATTTTTACTTTATGTTATTGATTTGTTTTATATTTTGGAGACTTTCAAACTAACAAATTAAGTTTTTGTGGGAATGGTTCTGTATCTATTTGTGAGAAACAATTCACAAATTGGAGTCTAAAGGTGTAAGACTAAAAAAAATGTTTATAAAAGAAATAGGATAATAGGAAAAAAAGGAAAAACAAACAGAATTCTTAATAAGCTGCCAAAGTGTGTAACTGCAAACCCGTGATAAACATTTCTTTGTGGGAAGAATATACTTGTGGAGCCGGATGGCTTAAGCTGGACAAAGCCTAGTTTCTTGTCTCATTAATTGCATTTTTACTTATTTTAGGAAGGAAATATTGGTCAATATTTCATTAAAAATGACTTTGGTCAAAAGCTGAAGGTTTTTTACTCATCACACCTGAAAATGCCATCTCTATTTATGTCCTCCCATAAATTTGTAGTCATTTCTATCACCTTTATGCTGAGAGCAGCACCCAAATACAAAATGTTAAATCAGTCATGAACCTACACGCTTGCTTATCTGAGTGGAAGAAAATAGATTGTTCCTTTCTTCCCTTCTTATTCCAAGTAGTTATTAAGTTAAGCCTGGAAGAAAATTGACCTTGGAGTTGTCTTGAGCTGTGAGATTGAGAAAAAGTGTGAAGGCTTCTCATTTAAACATTATTCCACTTCTCTACTCCCTGGGAGAAAACAGTCTTACAAGAGTGATGGAAAGAAAATGGTATAAGTGGTAAGGTGGCATTTTTTTTTCACTATATGAGTGGTTTTTCCTTATCAGTATTTATAAAAGTCGCTGTTGTGCCTATGTTTTCACACTTCCTGAAGAAGAATAAGAGAGGAAGGGCCGGGTGTGGTGGCTCACGCCTGTAATCCCGGCACTTTGGGAGGCCGAGGCGGGTGGATCACGAGGTCAGGAGATCGAGACCATCCTGGCTAACCCGGTAAAACCCCGTTTCTACTAAAAATACAAAAAATTAGCCTGGCGTGGTGGCGGGCGCCTGTAGTCCCAGCTGCTTGGGAGGCTGAGGCAGGAGAATGGCATGAACCCGGGAGGTGGAGCTTGCAGTGAGCCGAGATTGCGCCACTGCACTCCAGCCTGGGAGACAGAGCGAGACTCCGTCTCAAAAAAAAAAAAAAAAAAAAAAGAATAAGAGAGGAAGGAAAGCAGAGTGGTTTCTAGACTTGTGTTCATGGGAAAGCTGGGAGAAAGTACACAGCAAGCAGAGACATTGGGGGGATGAATGTCTGTCTCTTTGTAATTCTGAGTATGTCCCAGTGAGTAACAGCACGGCTCTTCTGTTTGTGAGAGACAATTAGAGCACAGAAACCGGGAAGTAGGAAGGCCAGCGATGAGAAGGATCTGCTCTGGGGAAACAGAAACCACCCCCACTGCTTCCACACAGTGGAAATACAGGAATGGACTAGCTAGGAGCACATGGCATGAATCACTTAGCTGGGCTTGAATCCCAGACATATGACCCAGGGAAAACTAGCTAAGTTCTCTGGCCCTCATTTTTCTCATCTGCAACATGGTAATAGTAATTGTATCTATTTCAATGGTTTTGAGGGATAATTAAATGAAATAATGAAGAATGACAGGCACAAAGAGTAGTAAGTGCTCATGAGAAGTCAGCTGCTGATAGTGTTAACGTTAAGAAGCAACAAAATTCTAAAGCTGAGAAAAATGTTTTCTGTCCTAATCAACTCTGATGGTGATAAGGAAGTATAACTTAAAGTATTTGCCAAGAAACACAAGTGTTTGGGCTAATTGGCTTGAATGGGTCAAGTGTTTCAATACATTTAGGAATATACCTACTGGGAAATAACTGACTGATGAAAAAGGGTTTTCAATGTAGATTGCATAGAGTCCTAACCGAGTGAGGACTGGCTTCTTATGGAAAGCTTATCTTGAGCTGAAAGAATGTTTTTTGTTTGTTTTATTTTGTTTGCAGGCAGAGAGTGTTCCAGTCCCTCCATTTTTTAAAAAATAAATCTTATTGTGTATATTTGAAATTTACAACATAATGTTATAGGATACACATAGATAGTAAAATGGTTACTATAGTGAAGCAAATTAACATATCTATCATTTCATACAGTTTTTTTTTGTGAAAAGAGCAGCTCATGTCTACTTATTTAACAAAAATATCCAATACAATATAATTTTATTTACTACAGTCATTACATTGCTCATTAGATCTCTATACTTGTTCATCCTACATACCTGCTACTTTGCATTCTTTGACCTAAATCTCCTCATTTCCTCCTCCTGGTAACCCCACTCCTGGTAACTGTTGTTTCATTTTCTATCTCTGTATATTTGACTCTTTTTTTTTCAAGATTCCACATATAAGTAAGATCATGCAATGTATTTCTTTCTGTTCTGGCTTATTTTACTTAGCATAATGCCCCCTAGGCCCATCTATGTTGTGGCAAATGGCAAAATTGGCTTCTTTTTCAAGGCTGAATAGAATTTTATTATGTCTATCTATTTATCCATCAATCCATCTATTTATCTATATATACAGATAGGTTTTTTTTATCAAATTGTTTGTTGATAATCGCTTATGTTGGCTCCATATCTTGGCTATTATGAATAACGTTACAATAAACATGGGAGTACTTATACCTTTATGAGATGGTAATTTCATCTCCATTGAGTGTATGTACAAGCATTATTGTGTTGTATAATTAAAATGTTTATACCGCCCAAAGCAGTACAGTTGACCCTTGAATAACATTGGTTTAAACTGCATAGGTCTACTTATATATGATTTTTTTTTTGTTTTTTAGTAAAAGTTGCACAAAGTGTGCCTGCCTCTCCTGCCTCCTGTTCCACCTCCTCCACCTATTCTGCTTCTGCCACCTCTAGATAGCAAGACTAACACCTCCTTTTACTCCTCCTCTTCAGCCTACTCAATGTGAAGACAAAGGTGATGAAGACTTTTATGATGATCCACTTCCAGTAAATATGTTTTCTCTTTATTATTGGCATTTTTTCTCTTACTCTAAAACTATAATATATAAATACATATAATGTACAAAATATGAGCCAATCAACTGTATATGTTATTTGCAAGGCTTCTTAGCAACAGTAGGCTCTTAGTTAAGTTTTGGGAAGTCAAAAGTTATATGTGGGTTTTCTACTGCTTGGGGGGTCAGCACTCCTAAAACCTGCATTGTTCAAGTATCTACTGCATAAGATTAAACACAATTCCTATGAAAATTTCAATAACATTCTTCATAGAAATAAAAGAAACATTCCTAAAATTGGTTTGGAACCACAAAATACCCTGGATATCCAAAGCAATAATACTAAGAAAGCAAAACAAAGTTGGAAACATCATACTTCCCAATTTAAACGTACATTACCAAGATATAACAGTATGTAACCATCAAAACAGTATGTAACCGGCATAAAAGTGGAAACATAGACCAATAAAATAGCATAGAAAGCCCATAAATAAATTCAAATACGTATGGTCAAATAATTTTGACACAGGCACCAAGAGGACACAATCAAAAAAGGATAGTCTCTTCAATAAATGATGATAGGAAAGCTGGGTTTTCACATGCAAAAGAATATATAAAATTTATATTGGGGCCTTATCTTAAATCATACAAAAAAATCAGCTCAAAGTGGATAAAAGATTCAAATATAAGACTTGATCCCATAAAACACCTAAAAGAAAAAGTAAGAGAAAATCCCCTTGATATTGGCCTTGGCAATGATTTTTGGCTACCTTACCAAAAGCTCATGTGACAGAAGCAAAAATGAATGAAGGGGATTGCATCAAACTAAAAAGCTTCCACACAGCAAAGGATACAATCAACAAAATGGAAAAAGCAACTTTTGGGTTAGAAAAAAAATATTTGCAAACCATGTATCTGATAAAAGGTTAATATCTAAAAATTTCAAAGAGCTCTTTTAACTCAATTTCAGGAAAATAAATCACCTGATTTAAAAAGGGGAAAAGGACCTGAACAGAGTTCTTCCTAAAGAAGATATAAAAAAGACAAACAGGTATATAAAAAGGTGCTCTACAACGCTAGTCATCAGGAAAATGCAAAATTAAACCACAGTGAGATATCCCCTCATACTTGGTGTCATGGCTATTATCAAAAAATAAGCTACAAATGTTGGTGAGGGTGTGGAGAAAATGGAATCCTAGTACACTGTTAGTGGGCATATAGATTGGTACAGCATTATGGAAAACAGTATGTAAATTCCTAAATAAATTTAAAATAATGCTTTTGAAGAGTTACAAATATCCAGACAACAAACTAGTTTTTCTTAAATATGTACAGAAGTTTTAGGAGTTTCATGGTTCTAAAATGAGCTTAAGAAATTTAGATCTTGGCTATCTGTTAACCTAGCACTGCTGTAAAGTATCCTGAAAAACTCCTCAACAAATATTCCTGTAACAAAAAATAGGAGACAAAAATTTGAATGGACTCTTGTTGGACAATCTTCTTTATTTAACTGTTACGGAGATTGCTCACTAAGAAAAACTATAAAGAACATCGTTAGCTTAAATGGAGTGCTTTTATCTGTTACTGTTTTCCCTGAAATAGTAACTATCTGTGAATATTAGTGTGGGCAGACTGGAAACCTTAAACCAGCACTAACTTTTTTTAAATAGGGAAAATATAATGTACATTTTCTCTAATCAACATTCATTAGCACAATCATTTGAGGAATAAACATTTTTTAATAATCAACTAAGTGGTAAATTGCATTTTCATATATTCTGAAAATAACTTTCAGTTGTGAAAAGTACAGAGCACAATAGGATTTCATTATCTTGTTAGTACAAAAAAATGCCTAAATACCTCTTTCCTCCATTTTAACATAACACACATCATATTACAGCAAGCCTTAATTTTCATATATCTGTTGAGGGCCTACTATGTAACAAGCACTATTCTAAGTACTGTAATTCAATGGAGAACATGTCTCTTAAGGTATTTTAGTCTGACAGAAGGAGACAAAAAAATAAACAAATAAAGAACAAACAATTACGATGAATGTGACGAAGAAAATATCCAACATTGGCATTGAAGTGCTGCTTTAGGAAAGGCTTCTTTGAGGTGCCTTTGAGCAGAGACATGAAGAATGAAAAGGTGCTCATTATGTAAAGGATACCATGAGCTGGACAGAAGCTCAACATGTTTGGAGGATGAGAAGGTATTGATGCATAATGAGGAGAGGGAGAGTACCTGACACCTAATAACAGAAGGAGACAGGGCCAGATGAGCTAGGCACTGGAAGCCATAGCCAGGTTTAAGATTGAAAAGCTGCTTGTCATTGTGTGTGTGTGTGTGTGTGTGTGTGTGTGAGAGAGAGAGAGAGAGAGAGAGAGACAGAGAGTTAGTTCAGCTGGACAACTGAATTATTGCTTTTCATTTTGTACCACCTTTGTTTTTGCATTCATGCAGAAATATTAATATTAGGTTACTGCAAAAGTAATTGCAGTTTTTGCCATTACTTTTAATACCACAATTAAAGATTGTAACTGCTGGGAAAGCTGCACATTTCAGGTAGAGTTTCTGCACATTTCAGGCAGAAAATGTGCTAGTCGAGAGAGAGAGAGAAGCTGTTTTCATGCAAACACACACACACACCCACATACACATATACCACCTTTCTTTACATTTTTTGAAGCAGAGATATGACTGTGCCTAGTTTCCATCTGAAATTAACAACTTGACTATAGGGTGAACAATGGACTATAGGAGGGCAACACTAGAGGCAGAGAAACCAGTTAGGAAGCCTTTGTAGTATGGTAGGCAAGATATGGTAGTGGCTTGAAATAGGATGGGGGCTGGGGAGATGGTGTCATGTCTATATATATATATCTATATATGTGATATATTTTGGAGATAGGACTTATGGTGGATTGAATGCATGGATTAAGTCACAGGGAAATTAATGTGGGCTGTGGAACAAAATAGGCAGGGAGCAGTGGGTGTTTAATATGACAGACCTTCATTGAGGTAAAACACTTTGGCCTTCCATAAATCACTGTAGCATGCAACATCAGGAACTCAAAAAGACCAAAAAACTCTATTAGCACTGAATCATAGCATCTCTATAATAGGCATATTTAACAAAATGACATTAGTGCTATTCATTTTCCTTATTACGCGTATTTGAGGAATCAGGCCAGAGAAGTGCAAAATAATACATATGGTGTTATCACATTGTTACTGAGAATACAAGAGAAAAAACTGTACCAAGAGCAGCCTGCTCTACTAAGGTGGGAGGCAAATGCACTCTGTGTTCCCTCAAATCCTCAACTCTCCTGTGCTGTGTTCTATGCACAGCTGCAACACAATTTCTTATAGAGTGCATTCACTACTGTGGCCCACGACAAAGGATGCTGTGAGGCTTCCTCTACAGCAGTGATTTTGAAATGATGGATGTGACCCTATGGTGGATAATAATATAAAATCAGTGAGAATTGATCAGCACAATGAGGATGAAGTAGAATAAAACAGAAAGCATTGCAGTGTATCTCAGGTACATTCTTACTGGGAAATCCCTAGTTTCTGGCTTTGGTATAACTATCCAAATGACTTGGAATAGGCTTATTTCCTAAATGGCATCAACATTATATGTTTATGACAGCTAGACATGAATGCGTTGACCAGATGTTGAAGATCAATTATTTGCTAGGTGGTGATTACTGAAAAAGAGGTGAGGAACATAAAACCTGCCAAGAAACTGGAGAAATGAGAGGGGGTGGGCAGAGAAGTTTTCCAGAAAACCACATGAAAACAGCAGAGTGCCAGGCCAGTAGTCAGAGAGATTTAGCATTCAGGGAAAGTTGGCAAAAAGAAGACTGGCGGGGTCTCATAGGCAAACTTTGCGTTGCACAGTTTTGCCTATGTCCACTTTTAGAAATGCGATATTTTCAACTGGAGACCCATAATTTATATCTAAGGAATTTCTAGACAGGCACCATAAATGCTGCCTTTTCCTAGTGAACTGAATTTAGGAATGTCACTGCATACTCTGTCGTCCTGTATCCCCATTCCCCAGGTCAAAACCCATGTATTAGATGTGAGCTGTAGGCAATGTCTGTACCCAATTTCTTCATCTTACTCATAGCTGAATGCTGAGATTGTTGAATGGTCAGAACAAAGCCATATCTTAAGGCAAGAATGAAAAGATAGAAGCCCCTCTAACTGTAGGTTAAGCAAGAGTCCAAGATCTCTCCTAGCAGTGGCATGGGGAAGGGTTGAGTATTTTAATTAGTGGATATTAAACAGAACAAGTCAAGTCATGTGAATAGTTTTGGGTGCTGCAATTTGAGAGGGATATCAGCAAACCAGGATGTGCTCAGAAAAGGAAAAAGACGGTTTACATGTTATAGATCTGGAAACAAATAATATGAGAAAATATTAAAGAAAGTAAGAACTCACTTATTCAGGAGGGTAGTAAGAGCCCCTATTACATTGCTAGCACTGGACTAAAGTCTGAAGACACAGCAAAAGCAATTCTAAGAAAGTTTAGTCAAAGAAAAAGAGAAGCATTTAGGGAGATGTGAAAGTGGCCATCATTTATTTTAAGGACATTTATGCAGACAGAGGATAGACTTGACCTCTTTTAGTTTCATTTCATTATTTGTTAAGAAAAGAAAAAATGAGGAGGGTGAGAAGGAAAAAGAGAGAAAGAAGAGGGAGGAGGAGAGACACAGTTTGACCAAACTGATGCTTTTCACCAGGGGTGGCCCAGATTTTGTGAGACCAAAAGCTTATGTAATTTGGGGACCCTTTTTAAGAAAAGAACATTATATATGTAAATTAATATTCGTTTAGAATTTCAGAGTTTTAAAGTGTTGACAAATACTAGAAACATCCCAAAGTCCAGAAAAAAAGAACAATGTTTTTGTTAGTTAATTGCCTAACTCACACCTTTATGGTACTTTTTAGCCTACATTTTGGACTGCGGACTCCTTGAACAACTTTTCCTATAACAACAATATTGTAATATTAATTTCTATATTTGTATATAGAAGAGAATAAAAGATAGAGCTAATGGAGAGACACTTCAGTCTTTCTTGTAGCATAGTTGATAGAAAGGTGTTTTTAACTGTTGATAGTTTAGAAATTTTTTCACAGAATACTTTTGGTGCTGAACATTTCAAGCCTCCTTCTCCTATCATGATCACATATGCACTGTGGAGCTTCTGGGTAGAGTTCTCTTTGATTTGTAAGTTTCTTCTGTGGAGCCCTAGTATTTCTCCAGAAATGCCTCAGGTAGATCTTGATTACCCCACCTTCTACCTCCATGCATGGGACAAGTGATGTAGAGTTCTCTGTCCAAATTTTAACAAGAGAAGCTCTGCTTTTTCCAGCCATATAGAGTGGACTTCCAAAATCCAAGGAGATGCCAAAGGTGAGCAGCCAAGGAAACCTGCCCTAGGTGCAGGCAATAGGAGGTGCATTGTCTGAAGATGATTTAGAAATAACAATTAATACAATTAATAACTGATCTGCTTTTTATTATCATCATGTACCAGCAATTCTAAACAATGTCAGTGAAAAAATACTCCTTCACCAAAAAACTTTTGTTAGTCTCCATTGAAAATAACTGTTGTAGCTCCTCTGGTGTTTTAGTTTTTTTATTTTTTAATTTCTGTTTTCTCTTTTTTTAATTATACTTTAAGTTTTAGGGTACATGTGCACAACGTGCAGGTTTGTTACATATGTGTATACATGTGCCATGCTGGTGTGCTGCACCCAGTAACTCGTCATTTAACATTAGGTATATCTCCTAATGCTATCCCTCCCCCCCTTCCCCCACCCCAAAACAGGCCCCGGTGTGTGATGTTCCCCTTCCTGTGTCCATGTGTTCTCATTGTTCAATTCCCACCTATCAGTGAGGACACGCGGTGTTCGGTTTTTTGTCCTTGCAATAGTTTGCTGAGAATGATGGTTTCCAGCTTCATCCATGTCCCTACAAAAGACATGAACTCATCGTTTTTTTATGGCTGCATAGTATTCTATGGTGTATATATCCCACATTTTCTTAATCCAGTCTATCATTGTTGGACATTTGGGTTGCTTCCAAGTCTTTGCTATTGTGAATAGTGCCGCAATAAACATATGTGTGCATGTTTCTTTATAGCAGCATGTTTTATAATCTTTTGGGTATATACCCAGTAATGGGATGTCTGGGTCAAATGGTATTTCTAGTTCTAGATCCCTGAGGAATCGCCACACTGTCTTCCACAATGGTTGAACTAGTTTACAGTTCCACCAACAGTGTAAAAGTGTTCCTGTTTCTCTACGTCCTCTCCAGCACCTGTTGTTTCCTGACTTTTTAATGATTGCCATTCTAACTGGTGTGAGATGGTATCTCATTGTGGTTTTGATTTGCATTTCTCTGATGGCCAGTGATGATGAGCATTTTTTCATGTGTCTGTTGGCTGCATAAATGTCTTCTTTCGAGAAGTGTCTGTTCATATCCTTTGCCCACTTTTTGATGGGGTTTTTTGTTTTTTTCTTGTAAATTTGTTTGAGTTCATTAGAGATTCTGGATATTAGCCCTTTGTCAGATGAGTAGATTGCAAAAATTTTCTCCCATTCTGTAAGTTGCCTGTTCACTCTGATGGTAGTTTCTTTTGCTGTGCAGAAGCTCTTGAGTTTAATTAGATCCCATTTGTCAATTTTGGCTTTTGTTGCCATTGCTTTTGGTGTTTTAGACATGAAGTCCTTGCCCATGCCTATGTCCTGAATGGTATTGCCTAGGTTTTCTTCTAGGGTTTTTATGGTTTTAGGTCTAACATTTAAGTCTTTACTCCATCTTGATTTAATTTTTGTATAAGGTGTAAGGAAGGGATCCAGTTTCAGCTTTCTCCATATGGCTAGCCAGTTTTCCCAGCACCATTTGTTAAATAGGGAATCCTTTCCCCATTGCTTGTTTTTCTCAGGTTTGTCAAAGATTAGATAGTTGTAGATATGTGGCATTGTTTCTGAGGGCTCTGTTCTGTTCCATTGGTCTATATCTCTGTTTTGTTACCAGTACCATGCTGTTTTGGTTACTGTAGCCTTGTAGTATAGTTTGAAGTCAGGTAGCTTGATGCCTCCAGCTTTGTTCTTTTGGCTCGGGATTGACTTGGCGATGTGGGTTCTTTTTTGGTTCCATATGAACTTGAAAGTAGTTTTTTTTCCAATTCTGTGAAGAAAGTCATTGATAGCTTGATGGGGATGGCATTGAATCTATAAATGACCTTGGGCGGTATGGCCATTTGCACGATATTGATTCTTCCTACCCATGAGCATGGAATGTTCTTCCATTTGCTTGTATCCTCTTTTATTTCATTGAGCAGTGGTTTGTAGTTCTCCTTGGAGAGGTCCTTCACGTCCCTTGTAAGTTGGATTCCTAGGTATTTTATTCTCTTTGAAGCAATTGTGAATGGGAGTTCATTCATGATTTGGCTCTCTATTTGTCTGTTATTGGTGTATAAGAATGCTTGTGATTTTTGCACATTGATTTTGTATCCTGAGACTTTGCCGAAGTTGCCTATCAGATTGAGGAGATTTTGGGCTGAGACAATGGGGTTTTCTAGATATACAATCATGTCATCTGCAAACAGGGACAATTTGACTTCCTCTTTTCCTAATTGATTACCCTTTATTTCCGTCTCCTGCCTAATTGCCCTGGCCAGAACTTCCAACACTATGTTGAATAGGAGTGGTGAGAGAGGGCATCCCTGTCTTGTGCTGGTTTTCAAAGGGAATGCTTCCAGTTTTTGCCCATTCAATATGATATTGGCTGTGGGTTTGTCATAGATAGCTCTTATTATTTTGAGATACGTCCCATCAATACCTGATTTATTGAGAGTTTTTAGCATGAAGCATTGTTGAATTTTGTCAAAGGCCTTTTCTGCATCTATTGAGATAATCATGTGGCTTTTGTCATTGGTTCTGTTTATATGCTGGATTACATTTATTGATTTGCATATGTTGAACCAGCCTTGCATCCCAGGGATGACGCCCACTTGATCATGGTGGATAAGCTTTTTGATGTGCTGCTGGATTCAGTTTGCCAATATTTTATTGAGGATTTTTGCATCGATGTTCATCAGGGATATTGGTCTAAAATTCTCTTTTTTTGTTGTGTCTCTGCCAGGCTTTGGTATCAGGATGATGCTGGCCTCATAAAATGAGTTAGGGAGGATTCCCTCTTTTTCTATTGATTGGAATAGTTTCAGAAGGAATGGTACCAGCTCCTCCTTACACCTCTGGTAGAATTCAGCTGTGAATCCATCTGGTCCTGGACTGTTTTTTTTGGTAAGCTATTAATTATTGCCCCAATTTCAGAGCCTGTTGTTGGTCTATTCAGAGATTCAACTTCTTCCTGGTTTAGTCTTGGAAGGGTGTATGTGTCGAGGAATTTATCCATTTCTTCTAGACTTTCTAGTTTATTTGCGTAGAGGTGTTTATAGTATTCTCTGATAGTAGTTTGTATTTCTGTGGGATTGGTGGTGATATCTCCTTTATCATTTTTTACTGCATCTATTTGATTCTTCTCTCTTTTCTTCTTTATTAGTCTTGCTAGTGGTCCATCAATGTTGTTGATCTTTTCAAAAAACCAGCTCCTGGATTCATTGATTTTTTGAAGGGTGTTTTGTGTCTCTATCTCCTTCAGTTCTGCTCTGATCTTAGTTATTTCTTGCCTTCTGCTAGTTTTTGAATGTGTTTGCTCTTGCTTCTCTAGTTCGTTTAATTGTGATGTTGGGGTGTCAATTTTAGATCTTACCTGCTTTCTCTTGTGGGCCTTTAGTGCTATAAATTTCCCTCTATGCACTGCTTTGAATGTGTCCCAGAGATTCTGGTATGTTGTGTCTTTGTTCTCATTGGTTTCAAAGAACATCTTTATTTCTGCCTTCATTTCATTATGTACCCAGTTGTCATTCAGGAGCAGGTTGTTCAGTTTCCATGTAGTTGAGGGGTTTTGAATGAGTTTCTTAATCCTGAGTTCTAGTTTGATTGCACTGTGGTCTGAGAGGCAGTTTATTATAATTTCTATTATTTTACATTTGCTGAGGAGTGCTTTACTTCCAACTATGTGGTCAATTTTGGAATAGATGTGGTGTGGTGCTGAAAAGAATGTATATTCTGTTGATTTGGGGTGGAGAGTTCTGTAGATGTCTATTAGGTCTGCTTGGTGAAGAGCTGAGTTCAATTCCTGGATATCCTTGTTAACTTTCTGTCTCGTTGATCTGTCTAATGTTGGCAGTGGGGTGTTAAAATCTCACATTATTATTGTGTGGGAGTCTAAGTCTCTTTCTAGGTCTCTAAGGACTTGCTTTATGAATCTGGGTGGTCCTGTATTGGGTGCATATATATTTAGGATAGTTAGCTCTTCTTGTTGAATTGATCCCTTTACCATTATGTAATGGACTTCTTTGTCTCTTTTGATCTTTGTTGGTTTAAAGTCTGTTTTATCAGAGACTAGGATTGCAACCCCTGCCCTTTTTTGTTTTCCATTTGCTTGGTAGATCTTCCTCCATCCCTTTATTTTGAGCCTATGTGTGTCTCTGCATGTGAGATGGGTTTCTTGAGTATTCACTGGTTTCTCTTCAGATCAAATAACCCTTTCGCCTTTTCCTCTGGTGTTTTAATAATGTATATGTAAGATTCAGAATAGCCCATTATTACTTATACCATATTCTTCATGGAAGTTAATTTGGATAACTCCCAGCTTCCAATACACTAGACTTAGTTATAGGAACGTGTTTCTGGAGTAAGTTTCTAATGGTTCTGAAGCATTCAATCTTACTTTGGCTACAGTCCTTGTCCCCAGTCTCTGTGGTATTACATATTTTTGTGGTTAGACAAATTTTAAATAAAAAATATTAATAGAATGATTGCAAAAATGAAGAAACACAACTTGAGTTAGAGAAGTTTTGTTATTCTATGTGATCACTTAGAGATTTGTTTGTGCTTAAAATATAAACTAGTGATTGATACAAATTACAAACCATGAAGTATACTATTTCTGTTTGGTGAATGCAAATTTTAGTTTATAGGACAAATTATTAATTTGAATAATATATCTAAAATGAAAATTTATTCTTTTAAGATTATTTGTTTAAAAACAAATAATAATTGGAAAGTAATGGTGAGTGATTATCACATTATTATTACTGAAAATAATGTGATTGTATAGAGGAGGGGATTGTTTATTAAAAAAACAGTCTTCACAAGATGTCAAATATGATAGATATACTAGTCCACAAATCAAGTTTTGAAGTCACTGGAGTAGTGGGCCAAACCTCAGAACTGCACGGAGGGCAGTGATACACAGTTTTAAAAGGGAGAGCTTTGCTTCTCTGCTTCAACTGCAAGAAGTGCTTTTCTAAGCAATTGGAATGATCCAAAAATGAAATGGGCTTCCAGAGAGCTAAAAATTTTCCAGAGGAAATGGTGAAGCTGTCTCACTAATTACTTATTACAAATTTTGTGGAAGAGGCTCCAGTATGAAACACAAAACAAAAAAGAGGGATGATTAAAACCTCAGGATTATTTCCGACTCTGATTTTTTAAAATTTTAAAATATTTAATCAACAAACAACAATTGTATATGTTCAAGATGTACAACGTGATTATTGTAGACACACACGCACACACACACATAGTATAATAATTACCTCAGTCAAATTAATTAATATATCACTATCCAGAGTTACGTGTGTGTGTGTGTGTGTGTGTGTGTACATGTGTGTGGTGAGGACACTTAAAATCTGCTCTCATATCAAATTTCAAGTAAACAATATAGTATTTTTAACTATAGTCACCACACTGTACATTAGATACTCAGAGCTGATTCATCTTGTAACTGAAAGCTTGTACCTTTTGACCAACATATCTTCTTTTCCCCTACCCCCAGCCCCTGAAAACCACCATTCTATTATCTGCTTCCATCAGTTTAACTTTTTTAGATTCTACATGTAAGTGAGATCAAATGATATTTTTCCTTTGTAGTCTAGCTTACTTCACTTAGTATAATGTCCTGTAAGTGTATCCATGTTGTTGCAAATGGCAGGATTTCCATCTTTTTTCATGCTGAGTAATATTCCATTATACATCACATTTTCCTTATCTATCCATCCTTAGATGAACATTTAGATTGTTTCTGTATCTTGGATATTGTGAGTAATGCCACAGTGAGCATGGTAGTGCAGATATCTCTGAAATGTTGATCTTATTTCCTTTGGAAATGAATCTAGATGTCCATATTCCCTACACAATTTGGGGTTTTCAGCCAGCACTCCTTTAAACAAGCTTTCTGCCCTTTCTTTCTTGTTTTTCCTTCTGAAACTCCTATAATTATAAAATTCTTATGCTTGATGTCCCATAAGTTCTTTATGCTTTATTTATTTTTTCTTTTTCTTCATCTAATTGGTTAATTTCAAATGGCCTGTCTTTAGGTTCATTAATTCTTTCTTGTGCATAATTGATTCTGCTCTTAATGATCTCAATTGAGTCTTCCAGTTCTATTATGGTATTCTTCAGCTCTAGGATTTCTGGTTCATTGTTATTTCTTATTCCGTATTACATTTCTCATTTTGTTAATCCATGGTTTTTCTAATTTTCTTTCATTGACTATCTGGGTTTACTTGTATCTCATTGAGCTTCTTTAAGGTAACTATTTTGAATTCTCTTTTAGACAATCCATAGATCTCTATTTCCTTGGGGTTGGTTACTACAGCTTATTAGTAACTTTATTAGCTATATTAGTTTCTTTCAGTGATGTCATATTTGCTTGATTCTTTTTTATCTATGTAGCTTTGCATTGGTATCTATGCATTCGAAGGAGCAAATACTACTTCCAGTCTTTACAGACTGTTTTTGGCAGATAAAAATCTTCTCAAGTTGAGCCCCCAGGCTGACAGGATTGCCTCCAAGATTGTAGTCAAGTGTGGTTGGAGCTAGGTCATGTGAGTTTTGCTGAGTTTACAATAAGGTCTGTGGTTAGTAGGTCTGTTACCAGGAGCTCAAGCAGATGTGAATCCTGTCTGGTCCCTAGCTGGACTGTATTGCCTCCAGGACCTTGGTCAGTAGGGCTGGTGCTGGAATGAGCAGCCACTTCAGAGTCCACAGATGGTAGGCTTGTACACAAATGGCGTAGCTTCCTCCAGGTCTCTTGGAGTACTCTTACTGGGTCACTGGGTGCATCCCTGGGCAGTCAGTACTGGCCCTGGACTGCAGCTGAGAGAGTTGGGACCAAGTCACAGTGTTGCTTCAGGTCTAGTCTTGCCTCTGTAGATACAGACAGGTGTATCTCTCTCTAGGATCTTGGGTGGGCAAGACTGCTCTCAGACTGCAGCTGAGGGAGGCTAGAGCCAAGTTACAAGGCTATTTCAAGATCCTTAGTGAAACTGATATAAGGAGGCCTGCATGGACATTTTTGTTTCCCTCTGTGTCTCCAGGCAAGCAGGACTGTCTCAGACTATAGCTGTGAGGGACTGCAGCTGAGGAACAGGGCCACTTCAGGATCTGCTGTGGAACTGACATAGGCAGACCTGCTCCAGGGACTAAGATAGACATGTCTTCCTTGGGGTATCTGTGTAGGCAAGATTGTTTGTTGAAGGCCAAAAGAATGAGGGTCGTGATCAACTCAGTATACCACTGGAGGCTATATGAGTAAACAGCAAACTGTTCTCGTGAAAGCAGGATGTTGGCAAACTGACAAACTGTGTCTGCCACCCAGAAGGAACGCTGAGGGCTGTCACGACCCAGACACAAGTAATTCTTGTGATTAGGCAAATCTGAAGCCTGTTAGCAATAACATGAACCTGTGATCAATCAAGCAGCTGCCCAGTTGTTACCTCCTTCCTGTTCTTTCTACCCAATAAATATAAAGGGCTCTAGAAGCTCAGGGTGTCTGCCTTTGCTCACTAGAAACAGGGAGCTCTCTTCTTCTTCCCCTGGCCCCTTCCTTTAAAACAGTTTCTTTTGTCTTAAGTTTTCATTTCTACGTTTGTCCCCCTTCGTTCAGTCTCATAATGACGGTCTCAAGTAGTGACAGTAGTAACTGTTGTAATGATGGTCTCAAGTAGAAACCATGGCAGTCAGCCACAATTGTTCTCATACCAGTGCTGAGAGGGACTAGATCTTAGTGATAGGGCCATTTTAGGGTCCACTGTTATGACCAACGTTGGTGAGCCTGTCCTTTAAGGCACAAGTGGGCATGACTCCTCCAAGGTCCCTTGATGGATGGTTCTGGTAACAAGACCAAGGTGAAATGGGGCTGTACATAAGTTCACAGGGGTACAGGGCCACTTCCAGGTCCAGAGTCTGGACCACATTGGCAAGCCTGCCACCTGAACATGGGTCTATCCTCTCAAAATGGCCCCACTAGCTCTTGGACTCCACCAGAATTTTACAGCCTTCTACCTGAATCCCAAAGCTTTCACTAAGTCACTTTTGTCCATGGATGGCTGCGAAATTATTGTTACTGTGGGAGCTTATGAGTTGGAGACCTCCTATTCCACTGTATTGCTGATGTCATTTTCTTTACCCTCTGTAATAATTCTACTCAACTCATGTAGATTAGTCATCTATTGCTGTGTAACAAATGTCTCAAAACATATTGTCTACAAATAAATATTTATTATCTCATAGTTTCTATGGGTTGGGAATCTGGGTATGGTTTTGCTGGGTGGTTCTGGCTCATGGCCTCTTACAAGAATGCAAGAAAGCTGGGGCCAGAACTGTGTTCTCATCTGATGGTTCAATTGGAGAAGACCTACCTCCAAACTTACTCAAGTCAAGTGGCTATTGGCAGGCATTAAACAGAAGTCAGCATGCTATATTTTATTTTAACACAGCCATGCTCATTGGTATACATATTGTCTGTAGCTGTTTTCATGCTACAACAGCAGAATTCAGTACCTGTGTGTGTTACCTACATTTTCTTAACTTCTGTATTCTCGATACTCTGATATCTGGTACCTTGTTGACCTCAAAGGGCAGCCCCTTCCAGGGCTAGCTAATACCTAGAAATAGTAAACAACTTGCCTGCAAGCAACTTTTGATATGCAAACCAACAAATCTGGAGCCTAAGCCTCTAACTGCTCTTTTTATTGAGTCTTCACACTATCCTCCTGCCCAATCACATCAGGGCCAGGTACTAGACAACTAGGAACAGCTCCTATAGTCCATATTCCACCAAAATTATTCCAGCAATCCAAACCTAAGTCTGCTTAGCCTGTTTACCTCGCCTCATCCATTCCTTCCCTCAAAAACCACAATAAAGGTTCTGCTCACAGCACCTACCTCTGCCCACTCATCTCACCTTGGTGCTTCCTTCAGTAGCCCTATATGGCACACTGTGCCTCCTGCTTCTAGGGGACTGTGCCTATAATAAAACCTTCTTCCCTTATGATAAATTGTTTTCATATCTGTGTGTCTTACCATACTTAATTAAAACAAATCCAGGTACCATTAAATCATTGCAACAAAGGCCACATGACCTAAGCTATTTACTATCTGACCTTCTACAGAAAAGGGTTGCTGACCCTTTCTGTAGAACATATTCTTCCAAGTTGACTCACATGGCTATTGGCGACCTCAGAGTTTTCCAAGCTCACTTACATGAGCCTCTTGCTAAAGTGATCAACTGTTTCATATACTGGACTTTAAGGGCTAAATGCAGGAAAGTTTCAGGAAAACTAAGACAGTTGATCACCCTGTCAAGACATGACAGCTGGCTTTCCCAAACTGAACAGCCTGAGAAGGAGTGTCCAGGAATAAAGCCATAGTTCTTTTATAACTTATGCCAGAATTAATATTCCGTCACTCCTGCCGTATTGTATTGTAAGTGAATTGGTAAGTCCAACACACACCAGAGGGAGATTCTATGAGACTATAAATATCAAGGAGCAGGGCTTATTGGGGCCCAGCTTAGAAGCTGCCTACCACACTATCTTTCCCTTACCTATCTTTTTATCACTACAGCAATAAATGAAAAAATACTTTTTTAGTTTGTGTAGAGGATAAGCTAACATTTCTTGGTACCCTACAGTATTGGGTGTATATGCCCACTAACACATGAAGGAATCAAATGAATCTGAAACATTTAAATCATGCTGTGTATGGCAAGGCAATAAGAAAATACTTCGAATATGTGAGATTTAATCTCTACTCTGATAATTAGTATTAAACTGCTCATATCACTAATACATGAACATGGTTTATGGCACACCTTTCTCAGTGTGCATCAAATGTGAAGCATCCTCAGATTTACTTAAGAAATATATAGACTCTTGTATTTAACATAATTAGTCAATAAAAGATCCTCTCATTGATATATTTCCCTTTTACGTTTTTCAATTTCTTTTATTCTAGAAAAGAGATCACTAGCTGAATGATTACTTAATAAACATCTACATTCCAACTATGATTTTCCTTTAATGTGGGTAATCTTTCCATTCATTTCTTTTCTGTTAGTAACATCTGCTTGAAAACAATCTTCATTTATAAGAGATTATTTGTCCTTATAGTTCCTTTCCCTCTTGAAGCTTCAGTCTTTGAGTTCTAATATCACCATTAGTTGCTATGGAAATGGTTATGATGACACAAACAGGGGATTATGACTTCATGTCAGGAAAAAGCAGTGGGAAGCCCACTATTTTAAAAAACGTGTTAACTTTCTAGCTAATTTTAAAATAAATGGGAGGGAACTACATTCAAGAAAGAAAATACTAGTTTGTTTTTTCAAGTATGCTATGTTTTAAAAATTGTGTTTACCTGACTTAGAAGAATTTGTAGCATTCAATCTGTGATTTTTCTGATGAGTCACCATGTTTGTCACACTTTGAGTAACATTTTATTCAACTTATTTAAACTCCTGTCATGTTTATATACAATGAGTGATGAAACAGTGAATGAGCTGATATTGCCATTTCAGTCTTAATGATAAATACCAATCTCTATAGTCATAGCAATTACAGGACAGTCTCCAGAGATCCTTAAGAGGACCAAATAAATGAATTGAGAGTGGTGCATTTCATGTGTTTCATAAGTATACACAACCTCTATCTAAAATAAATATCAAAACACCGAGAAACTCATATTAACTTGAATTCCGCCACATAAAACATGATCTAAGAGCTAGCTTTCAGAATGGCAATGTTATTTATTGCGGAGAGGAAATGCCATATGGAGAGGGAGCCCTGGGACCTGGAGTATGGGTTTAGCTACTCCTCGGCTTCAGTCTATAACTTTGGGCAATTCATGGAACCTCCCGGGGTCTCCATTTCATGGGAACAGTGATGGTAATAGGAAAATCTCTCCTACAATTGCTGCCCCGGGATCCTCTAAGAATTAATGAGATAATGTCTACAGAGCATTCTAAAGCCCTTAGACAAAATGAGAAAGATAACTAAGAAATATTTTAAGATATTTTAAATCAGGATTAGACTCCAATTTGATTTTTTTTTTTTAAGATAGACTGCTTAGGGCTGAATTTTTCTTAAGAAATCCAAAGGTCACAGAAAGTAATCAAGCTGGGTTGCACTACAGATTTTAAAATAATCCCATTATCTTTATCAATTATGAGGTTGATTCTGGCAAACTAAATGGATTTCTGTTTATAATGAGGAAATGTGAAGGGGGTTGTGTTAGGCAATAATGGCCAAATTGTAATTTATTTTCCAGCCAAATATTATCTTTCAATTTACATTTAGTTCAAAGGTATCTTACAATGAGTGTTTACATTTCAAAAATTCAGCCAGGAAATGTTTAGCTTTCATTTTATTGTTTCGTTGTGAAGGACAGCTTTTCTATTTATTTATTTGTTTACAGAATTTAACCCTATATATCTGGGTGATATTTGGAAATTATTATTTAACACACATCAACTGTATTTAATGGTAATAATTAAGGAATACCCATTTCACCTCAATGTGACTGGTTTTCTAGCAACCTCAGTCTTACTAAAAAGTGTATTTAAATTCTGATTCTAAAATAGGATAAAATAAATAGCCATTTTAAAATCATGATGTAGATATCTAATTAACTGACATAAAATATGCTAATGGCATATGAAAAAACAGTTTAAGATTCATAATCATGTATAATATGTGTATGTTTTGAATATTACTAAGAAAAATTCTTTGTGTGTATACACACACATGGAAATACAGATAACCATGGTTATCCGTACAGTGGAATGTAAATAATTTTTTATTTTCATATAATAAGCAGATATTAGTTTTCTAATCAGCAACAAATAAAGCTAATTTTTTAAGAAAATTAGAATAATTTTTACCTTTCTCCGTGTTTCTATGGGTTTTGTGAGGCTCAGTTGAGATAATGAATATAAAAGTAACTTGGAAACTGTGAATTGTTCTGCAAGTGTGTATTGTTGGTGATATTATATTCCAAATTTGAAGTCCTTCAAGAGTTAAGACTATTTCTCTGTCCATTACATTGCATTGCAGCTGTGTAAAGATATTTTCTTCATTTGGAAAGCACCCCTAAATCCCTTTTACAAGTTAGAAAAAAAAGCACAACACATTTCCTTCACACCTCAAATATCACAGATGGAAAACTGTCATTTTGCCTATTTCCTGTGCTAAAATGATAAAAAAAATAATGTGGCAAATGGCTAATCTGTGCCTTAAGAAAATTTAAAATTTTAACTATTTCTGCTTGTAAGTGACTATTTGTGAATGAATTAATTTTTGCCCAGTAACAACAATTTCTTAATGAATTGAATGTGCAAATGTCAATGAAAGTTTATCTACAATTAACAGCAAGACTTGGTGTGACTGATTTATGTACTGCCTATTCCTAAAGAAGTCAATGTGTAGTGTTCTGAATGGAGAACCCACAGTCGACCCACAATAGTTTAGACTGATAATACAAACAGCTTGAAATTGTATAATAATTTCTCATGTCATTTTCTGATATGTAAATCTAAAAGTAAACAAACTAAAGAAGTAAAAATATCCTTTTAAAGTTTTATGATGATTTTAGTATGACTACATGATCCATACGATCAATAACGCATAATCAATAATGCAAGCAAGTAACTACAAACAAGACACCAAGGTAAATTTTACAACACTCTATTTCAAACATTAGAATTTATGAAATGTACATAAGTAATACTGGTTTCCAACTCTTCAGTAGATATCGATGTTTTTATTATTATAAGTAAATAATGAAACAGGTTCAGTGTGCACTGGGTACTAGCTTGTCTAAGTCCTGTGAGACAGAACGCCCATGCACACAACAGGTTACATGAACTGGGCTTACTACTTACAGATAGACAACAAGGGAGAATAAAAGCCTAGGATTCATTGCAAGCTGATACCCAAGGATCAAGAAAGCTGCCCAAAGGGGATGGAGTCTCAAGTACGGGTGCCCTACTTGTACTACAGCTGAGGGACCATGGAAAGCAGTCTACTCTGGATTTATGTACCAGAGGTGACATTACTTGCTGGGATAAAGCATTGAAGGACATCCTGTTTCTTGGGAGGCTAAAACAGAGCCCAGGCTGTTCCAGCCAGTTCCCTCTTATCTCAAGGTGTTGCTTTCTTAGAACATTCTACAGTTGTTCTTGAGAACTACAAGCAGAAAAGGGGGAGAAGTCATTTGGTCCCAGGCCACCTGGAGAACTATAATGCACAAATATTATCATATCTTAGCTGGTTAGTTCAAATTCAAAAACACTTCTGAAAAAATCATGAGCTATTTGAAGTTATTTTGTCTGCTAACTTTAATTGTGCTTTATTGTTCCTACTATCATCATTCAGTTCTGTTACTGGATGTGTCCACCAATCTTCTATTGCGTCCCATGTTTTTTCAATAGTAGCTTTTGCTACCCTTAAAAAAGTGAAGTTGCAAAGTTATCCTGCCTGGGAATCTGCATTCATAGACTTGGTACTTCCAGCATGCGCAAAATAGCATGCAGGTTTTGGGAGGTCTGTAGGTATCAGTTAGTAATGGAGTCCTACATCCAAGTACCAAAATTGGTATCACTGTAAAAAGATTTTCTTGTTAAGTAAAATAGCAGTATAGATTAATTTCTGCAAAATATAACTAAGATAAAATTATTTAAAATAACAATATAAAAGAAAATGAAGACAATATAAAATATGTAATTTTTCCAAATAAACAGTCATTTGTCATTTCTCAAAATCAATCCTGACTCATTAAAGACTGTCCAGATGTCATGACATTCTGGAATTTTGTGCTTTAGAGTACCTGATGACTTGCAGTGTAGCTTCTACTTGCTTGTCTAATAATGGGATAACTGCAGGAACTTAAAAGATAACATATGGGGATTTTTCTCTAAGTGGTGGCCTTACCAAGGCAGAAACTTAACCCTTAACCCTGATTCCTAATAAGCCCAGGAACCTACATTCTTAAAAGCTGAGTTCTTCTTGGTAAAATGGACCTTCCAGATATGACTGTCTTTATTTCCTTCTTTCTTTTTGCTCAAACTCTCTGTAGAGAGACAAACACAAGGTTTGGTAGACACTGGTGATATCCATATCTGTACCTTAGATTCTTTCCTTTTGGCGCACCAAACCTGTATCCAAACGGCCAGCTACAATTTATCAACTGTATAACACACAGGAACTGAAAATGTTTAGAAATAAACTCATGATAGTCCTCTACCAAACCTCCATCTATTCTGATATTATGTTAGAAGTTTTAGGGTCATGGTAAATATCTCAATTTTTCAAACTTCAATATCCTCATTTGTAAAATGGTGACAATTAATATTTTTCTCTTTATAGAGAATTATGAGGCTTAAATGGAATATGGACATAAAGAACTTAGCATAGTGCCTGATACAGTGTTAGCTCTTAATACACATTACATAGTGGAAATAGTGGTGGAGGTTGGTGATTTCCATATCATCTATTTTTTTCAAATCATTTTCTGCTTCTTTATTTGCTTCTGAATCTAGAATGTGAACCCACATATACAAGAAACCTATTGTAGTCATCTTTATTCCTGGCATAGTGATTATCTGCTGTTTGTTGAATGGCTGGATTCATAAAAATTGCCTACTTTTATTGTACTCTATAACCATACACATTTGATATCAAACTTCTTCTTTTATGCTGTCTTTTTATTTTGAGCTTGACAACTATCCTGTGAGTCAAGTAAGGCAGATACCATCTTCATCATCCAAGGAGAGAAGATGAGAGGTTAAGTGACTCACCTAAGCTTACATAACAAGTAAATGGTGGGTGTTGAAAATAATTTCTGAATCTGAGTATATTATGTGTTCCTCATAGCATTAAAAACACAATCATCTTTCTGCCAATTATACCTTTATTTAATTCAAATTGGATCTATATATAAGGGCATGAGAGAAACAGCTGGAACAGAAATAATAGTGAGTGTACTTTTAGAAAGATACAGTTAATGATTTCCTCAATAATGATTTTATCTTAAGTCCAAATGGGCTGTGTTCATCCATAAAAATTGGCTTGCCATGAAAACTGAGCTCCATACAAAGTGAAAAGACTGCCAATGCCTTCTAGGCTGATGACTGATCTCCTTCAGAGCCAGTATAAATTATTTTAAGCTCCAAGAGCATGACTATATAATAATGTTCCCACTTGTCAAAGCTACATGTATGTCTCTCATAAAGGAAATTAAAAATGAGAGTTTTGAGTAGATCAGAGAATTTAGTAATCTGCCTCTGATTTTTTAATGTAACGATGCCCTCTGGGTTAGATGAGACTGACCTGGTTCTGGCCTGGTTCTGTGATGGGAAATGATTGGGCCTGAGAGAAGCTGAAAAGGGTTCAGTGGAACCCCCACATACCCCTACCAAACACACCAAGTACAGAGAGGCAAGGAACTTGAATCTTTCCACAACAGGGAGTTCCAGGTAGCTCCATGTTCTGGCACATATTCATGTTTTACTTTGGGTATATAGGAAGGATCAGAAGAGAGCAGATAGTTCATCTTTTCCAAAGAGCCTATAACACATTCCTGGCATGGCTTCCACTGATAACTGTACCCAAGGGATGTATGCTGTCATCTTATGTTTGGAAATATATCAGAAAATAAATGCGCCAAGAGCTCACAGGGAAGCCACCGATTATAGATTATAAAGTGGAAGATTGGAGCCTCTAGCAGGGTAGGCAAAAGATCACCGCTGCAAACACAGTGGGGTGAATAACTTATAAACTGTAGATAATGGCAATGAGACAACAACAGAAAAAATATTGTTGAGAGATCTGATACGAAAGAAAAATAGCTTTCTCCTTTGATGGTGAAGGTTTAAAAGAAAATTAGCACAAACCATTCTAATGAAATGGTAGGGGCTGTGAGACCATATGTGTCTTCCTACCTTCTCTTTCAAATGATTTTCCTGTTGGAAGCACAAAGGAAAAAAAATGAACGTTGAAGCTTTGGGGAATTTCCATTAATATGACAGAGTGGATGCGCCCAGTGTCCCATGATCTTATTTTTTGACAAGTTTCTCTGAGACATGCAGTCATGTTGTCAGGTTACGCTTTTTAACAATGGAAAGCATTCCCATTTCCTTGCAAATGTCAAGCATATTGAAGAAGTAGATAGAGATCACTATCCAGTTCTAATGTGAATCCTTCCCATCCCACTTCCCTCCCATTACAGAAAAATCCTGCTGTTCCTTTTGGAGACGACAAGCTAGGATTGATTAGAGGGTGTGCCCACTGATACATGAATTTGCAACAATTTAGGCCACCCCAGTCCCATTTTCACTTTTGTGTTTGAAGTTCAGACTTTGTATGGATTGAAGGTAAATTAGAATAGGACACTCAGCTGATTGGAGTCCACACCTCTCATGCTGCGTAACGTTCTACGGCTGGTCTCTGCATAGCCTTTTAATATTTTTCTTTTATCCCCACTCAGTTTATAGTTAATTATCTTTACAATTAAAAGCTTTATTAAGTAAAAATTCTTTGCACTTTCAGGGCAACCTGAAATCTTCACCTTTCTACTGCTCATTGTGAAATGGTAACATTTTTAAAACGTTGCCATCACGTCATTTAGAATGACCTTATGACTCCCTTGTGTCTCAAGGGTGTGGAAATACTTCTTCACAAACCTAGAAATTCTTTAGGAGGCTCTCCTTCATTTTTTGACTGTCAAAAGGCAGCCTAAAATACGTGGTCTTTTTTGTAACTGTCCACCATAGGACGGTAATGTAAAAAGGGGGCACAAATTGACTCAGAAAGAAGGAACCATACAAAGTACACTGTACTCTGTCATACATTTATCAAATATGTTGTTTTCATAACTGTCATTCGATTGTAAGGTTGTGTATTAGTCAGATTTTACTGGGTGAAGCTATGGTAACAAAAAAATCCCCAAACTGTGGTGGCTTATAACAATAAAGGCTATTCCTCACACATTACATGCTCTTTATGGTACAACTGTGGTTGTGGTTCTGCTGGGTTCCTTAAGACATGTTTTCTTCAATGTGAGATCCACACAGAAGGGTCAGCCTCTACCTGGTTGTACTATTCTCATGACAGAGAGAAAAGAGCAAGAGGTTGAACAGAAACTCCTGATCCTCTTTAAGCTTCTGCTCTCCATTGGCCAACTACTTTGGCTCAGATTTCACTGGCCAGGAGCCCGGGCATTCCAGGCCTGATATCAGTGAGGTGCGAAAGTATAGCTCTCCACTGAAAGACTCTGTAAGTCACATGGCAACAAGCAGGTCATACAATCCTCTTATTGGATCAGGGTGCAGGTAGTTGAAATAAATATAAAATGTACTATAGCCTCATACAAGAAAAAGATTATTCTTCATCCCAACTCTCTCTCTCTCTCTATAAAAGTATATAATACATATTCACTCTATATGTGTACATATATGTGTGTATATGTATGTGTGTATGTGTGTACACATTGAATATGTATATGTCATATATATACACACATATATGTATAATTTTCTCTTCTAATTAGTCTTCATCTACAAACAGAAGTAATACGGTTTTATTGCCACTATACCTTCAAGCTATATTATAATTGTTTATTAAATATTTATTTGAGTGCTTATAAGATGCTAAAAAAAAGTGTGCACAGGAAAACAGCATAATTCCTACTTGGGGTGAAGAAGGAAGAAAACTACTCTAATACTTTATAGAAGCCACACGGTGTATTGAAAATGTTAGAGTCATGGGAAGAGAAAGTTTAGGTCATGTATTTTGCTAGGAACAATGAGATAATGCAGACAAAACTAAGGTGAACCCCTTCACCATTCCCAGGACTAGTGTGCAGTCAACATTTACCTAACGGATGAATCAGTTAGCTTTTGTTGCATAATAAACTATCCCCAAACAGTGATGTAAAACAGCAGCAGTTGATTTAGATAATGACCCAGCAGGTTGACTGAGCAGTTCTTCTGATCCAAGCTGACTTACCTGCTCTTGGCTGTACTTGCTCCTGCATATGTGGTCAGCCGGTTGTTCAGTAGCCAGCTAGGTGATCTAGGATGGTCTTACCCACATAACTGTGGTTGGACAAGGTGTCAGGAGCAACTGAGCACATGAAGCTTAGCATTCAGCAGGCAAGCCTGAGTGCCTTAGTTTGTTTTCTGTTGCTGAAACAGAATACCACAGACTGGGTAATTATAAAGAAAATAAAAGCATTTCTCATAGTTCTGGAGGCGGGGATGTCCAAGAGCATGGTGTCAGCATCTGGCAAGAGTCTGCATGCTGTGTCATCCCAGGGCAGAAGGTGGAAGGGCAAGAGAGGGCAAGATTGAGACAGCAAGAGGATGGGGACTGAATTCATCCTTTTATCTGGAACCCACTCCCTTTATAACTAACTCACTCCTGAAATAATGGCATTTATATCTATCCATCATGGCAGGGCCTTTAAAACCTAATCACATCTTAAGGGTTTCACCTCTTAATACTGTTAGAATGGCAATGACATTTTAACATGAGTTTTGCATAGCATTCCACCCCTGGCCCTCCAAAATCATGTCCTTCTCGCATAGAAAATACATACGTTTTATTTCAATAGCCCCCAAAATATTAACTCATTTCAACATCAACTCAAAATTCCAGAGTCCAGAGTCTAATCTAAATCAGATATGGGTGAAAATCAAGGTACAATTCATCCTGAGGGAAATTCCTCTCCAGCTGTGAGCCTGTAAAACCAAGATAAATTACGTTCTTCCAAAATAGAATGGTGGATAAGGCATAAGATAGATATTTCTACCCCAAAAAGGAAAAATAGGCAAGAAGGGTCTCAAGTAAGTCCAAAATCCAAGAGAGGAAACAATGTTAAATCTTACAGCTGGAGGATAATCTTCTTTGACTCCATATCCTTAACCCTGGGCATCCTGGGGTGAGGATTGGGCCCTCAAGACTTCAAGTAGTGCTACCTCTATGGCTTTGCTGGCTCAGTCCATCCATCAATTCTCACAGGTTGAAGTCGCATGCCTGCAGCTTTTTTACTCCCATGATTCAACTAAGCATTCCTCTTGCAGGGACTCTCTATAGGAGTCCCAACCCTGCATTTCTGTTTGGTACTGCCTTAGTAGGAGTTCTTTGCAGTGGCCCTGCTGCTAGAGCAAGCCTCTGCCTTGGCCCACAGGTTATTTGCAAAATCCTTTCAAATGTAGGTGGAGAGAGCCATGTCTCCATAGCTCTTGCATTCCATGTTCCTGCAGAATTACCACCATGTTGATGCTGCCAAGATTTATGGCTTGTACCTTTTAGACCAATGGGTTAAGCTGCACCTGGGTCTGCTTCAGCCATGACTAAAGTGGCCAAGTGTTGTTTTCTTTTTTGTTTTTGGGGTTTTTTGTTTGTTTGTTTTATGTTTTTTTTTTTTTTTTTTTTTTGACTGTAGAATGCAGAGACCTGAAGCAGTTCTGGGCAGAGACTCCATGGAAGATATCCTAGGTTCCCCAAAACCATTTTGCCCTCCCAGAGCTCTGGGTTTGTGATGCGAAAGGCAGCCTTAAAGATGTTAGAAATGCCTTTAGCATCATTCTGTAACAGTCTTGATGATCTCTTCTAATCCTAATCATCTCCTAGTAAATCACGATTGGCCACATCCTTGGTTTGCTCTCCTAAACAGGTGTTTTTCATACTTTAAATGGCCAGGCTGCAATTTTTCAAAATATTTTTATTCTGCTTCTCTTTTAATTAGAAATTTTGCCTTTAAGTCACTTTTCCTTTTTCATCTTACTGTATGCAGTTAAAAGCAGCCACACATAAACCTGATGCTTTCCTGCTTAGATATTTCTTATGCCAGATATCCTAGTACATCACTTTTTAACTTGTGCGTTTTATAAAGTCCCAGAACACAAACACAATTCCATCAGTTCTTGCCAATTGTATAAGAAGGATGGTCTTTACTCCAGTTTCCAATACCTGGTTCCTCAATTCTGTCTTAGACCTCATCAAAATGGTCTCTACTTCCCATATTTCTACCAACATACTGGTTATAACTATTTGAGTAATCTCTAAGAATATTCAGATTTTTCCCTATAGCTCTCCTCTTCTTCTAAGCTCTCACCAGGTTTGCTTATAATGCTCCTTTTATGGCAATATAGGCATTTTCTAGCCTTCTCCTCCAAATTCTTCTAGCTTCTATTAATTATCTAGTTCCAAACCAAGGCCATTTCCATATTTTTAGGTATCTGTTATAGCAACAGTTCCATTTGTCGGTACCAATTTTCTTTCTTAGTCAGTTTTCTGCTGCTATAACAGAACATCCCAAACTGGGTAATTTATAAAGAAAAGAAATTTATTTCTCACAGTTCCGGAGGCTGGGAAATCCAAAAGCATGGTGTCAATATCTGGCAAGGAACTTTGTGTTTCATCACCTCATGATGGAAGATGTAAAGGCAAATGTGAAACAGAGGAGGGAGGGGCAAACTTTATTCTTTTATCAGGAACCCATTATTGCAATAACTAAGCCACTCCCTCAATAACACCATTAATCACCTCACATCTTAAATACTACATTTCTTAATATTGTCACAACAGCAATTAAATTTCAACATGAGTTTTGAAGGGGACATTTAAACCATAGCATTGAGTTTGTTCACATTGTGTTATCCAGGAACATCAAGAGAATAAGCTTTAAATCTTCATGAAACTTAAGCAGAGAACTCACATGACACCTTCCACATCACATTGGTCAAAGCAAGGTGTCAGGTCAGCTTTGGGAAGTCCCAACGGAGGGAATCCCCAGATTCAAGGGAAGCAAAACAGTGTGGTATTTTTCTGAATTTACCACTACTGAGAACATTAGCCTCACTTTATCCTGTCCCTAGATTAAAATTCAATTAAAATTCCAATTGTCTTTTAGTGGTCAAGGAAATTAAACTTTCTCTTCCTATACTCATCCTCATCTGTGGTTCCATTATATTCTTGTCAGACAGAAGCCTTACCACCATTTCTAAAATGAAAATTCTCAGCCAAAACAAAGCATGATTTTGGTTTTAAAGTAACCATTCCCACAAAGCTAAGATGTGAATTTTTAAGTTCTAACTGGCCTGTTCCATAAAAAGGAAAAATCTATTTTGCCTTGGTTCTTCCTCTTAGTATCCCTGCTTTTCAAGAACATGATTTTACTTCATTCTTTTGTTGACAAGCTTTGGACATTAACTTGCAAACTCAAGAATGTAATTATCCTTCATTCTTCAGCTTGCAAGTTACAATCCAATGTTTTAAGTTATGAGTGCATGGATTTTCTTTAGAGACTTATGAAAAGAGAGTTAAGTTTGCATCATAGTAGTTCCCATTCATACTCATGGTGCATCTGAGTATAAATAATCCTGTTAAGAAATGTTGAAGGTGAGTGTGTGTATTTGTTTCTGTGTGTTTGTGTGTGTGTGCATAGAAGGACAGGGCGGGCTAAGTTATGCTGGCCTGTGTTCAGAGAGGAGTAATAAATAAATCCAGAGAAAGCTAACTTATGAGAAGCAAAAGCAGAGAGATTTTTCTTTCTTTCTTTTTTCTTTTTTTTTTTTTTTAAAGAGACTGAGTCTCTGTTGCCCAGGCTGGAGTGCAGTGGGATGATCTCAGCTCACTGCAACCTCCACCTCCCAGGTTCTAGCAATTCTCCTGTCTCAGCCTCCCAAGTAGCTGTGATTACAGGCACATGCCACTATGCCAGGCTAATTTTTTGTATTTTAGTAGAGACACAGTTTCACCATATTGCCCAGGCTGGTCTCGAACTCCTGAGCTCAGGCAATTCACCTGCCTCGGCCTCCCAAAGTGCTAGAATTACAGGCGTGAGCCACCGCGCGCAGCCGCAGAGAAATTTTTCAAAGGATACATCTGCACTACTTCCTGCCCCATTCCTGCAGTTGCTCCATTGCTGGAAGAGCAAATGAAAATTCCCAAAGGCCCCTATATAAATCCCTTTCATTCTGGGGTCATCCATCAGTCTCTGCAACCCAGGAGAAGCCAACACTGGCTGCTCGCTGTGTGCTTCTGTTTATATGAGTTTTTATCCTGTTGCTGAGAACCCTGTCAGATGACGAGCAAGCCACATTTACCTGTAACGGCCTTACACTAGCTTGTGATGCCTAATCTCTTTTATTGATCCTACTTGCTGGTTTCTGGAGACCATCGATTTTCCTGGCTGTCAGTCTGTGGCCTTGCCTCCTTAATGTTTATTTAGACCAGCCTCCATAAATTGCTTCTGGTACGAGGGGTGAGGAAGGCAGCAGGAGGTCAGGGGTGTGTGTATACCTGTCCATAAATATAAATCACAGCTTTTGTTCTTTGCTGTTGTTTGTGAACACTGTTTGCAAGGTGAATAAAAAACGGAAGTATTCCACTAAAACGTGGGAAGCCATTACAAATTCCCCTGTGACTGTCTTTTTTTTTTTTTATTGCAGTCTAGGTTTTCAATTTTCTGTATCTTAATGGTACCTCTTGTTGTCTACTCAAACATGTAATGTTTCTTTTTGTTAAAGTGGAGGAAGAAAAGAGCAAAGGCATTGCTTGTTTGCAAGCACAGAGCTGTACTTTGAATGCAGGTGGGTTGGTTTCCCCTTCCCCCCACCCAAATTGCTTTTTGTCAACACAAGCATGTATATTCATAAATTTCAGTCTTCCAGAAAAGAAGAAAAGAGAAAGACTTTTCTCAGTGCTGGAGTTGACAGCACCTTGCTGAACAATTGAACCAGCATTTCTCTTCATTATGAAGCTTATAGAACTATCTATTTAGACAAAGGCCATGGCTGTAGTGGAATAGAACTTTTAAGGTGTGTGGCAGCTCACTGTCAGCACTGTTCTAATAGGGGGTTGAAGGGTGCAATGCAGAGTGCCACTGTACTGGCAATGCCATTGACAAGACCGATTGAACACAAGACAAAATGGAAAATAGTCTCAAGCAGGTGGCTGCTCTGTTATAAATAATTCAAGGGCATGTCCTGCAAAATCCAAGGGAAAAGCCCCACAGCTCATTATAACAGTGAGTTCGTAGACTGCTAGATCCTTAAATCACTGGAAAATGTTTTGCAACAGCTAAGAATTTTTTCTCCTCTTCAGTAGTAGATATCATAGTCACTATGAGGTGACAAGTGGTTCCCCTGAGGCCAGGAGGACAGCAATCAATAGAGGAGGGTAGCCTGGGCCACGACTCTCTCAGTTGATACAGAAGGATTGTGTACAGATACAATGCCCAGAATAAATCATCAGGAAAAAGGGAAGCCTCTTCAAGATAGGAAAAGAAGCACCTCCCAGAAAACACCTTATGGAACAGTTAGCTTGCTTTAGTTGTCTCTGTTTTAACTTAGCTTTTTCATATTAGTTAATAGTCCGGGTCCGCTCTACTTATATAGCCTTGCTTCCAGATCCTTCCCTAAGAATGCTTCTGTTTTCTCACTTTATCACCTGTAGCCCTCACATGGGCTGCACAATTTTATGTGCTCTTCTCATTTTCTACCTTTCAAATCTCTTTATTAATTTTTATTATTAATGCAGATGTCTTTCCATTCTTCGGAAATCTTACAGCACATTTAGTGCATACCAGAGTATGGTTACTTATATTTGGTGCCTGCATCAGGAAAGACAAGCTCATTCTCCCTGCAGTAACAGATGAAACCCATATCACAGTTCTTAAACAAATAAAGACATATTTCTTGCTCACAGAACAGTGTGAATCTGGACCTCTCCCTAGCAGCTTCCTTTCTAGCAGTGGCTCAGGGACCAAGGCTCCTTCTGGCTTCACAATGATATACACAGCCTACCCAACAGGTACAGAGAAGAGAGAGTATGGACTATCACACAGTGGTTTTATAATTAGATCTGAAGACAGAGCACATTTCTACTTTAGAAAATAATTATTTTTAAATATTTGGCTATTTCTTTAATCTGAAATAATTGTGCCCCTAACCCATCAACTCTCAGATAAATTCCAAGTTTATCAATGATCCACACATAAAAACTTCAGAATTATAAAATATTAGAGGAATATTGCTTTTTGAATAGGAGAGTCTTTTTGAGGCAATGCAAAAATAGCCAGAAGTTATAAGAGAAAAGACTGATAGATTGACTACCCCAAAATTTTGGAAATCAATTAGGTAAAGTCACCACAATTAAGGTTAAAAAAAATGGCACATGAGAAGAGAATATGTAATATATAACACATATGAAACATTAATATTGCTTAAATAAAAAGAGCTCTTACAAATCGGTAAAGTACCAAACAAACTAATGGAAAAAAATGCACAAAAGTCACAACTTAGCCAGTCAAATAAGAAAAGTCAACAAAAATAGAAAAATATGCCTAATATTTCTATTGTTTAGGATGGGGTAAATTAAAATAGTAATGAGATATAAATTTTTTACTTTATACCATCAAAAGTTTAAAAATAATATGGCTGCTAAGATTATGTGAAAAAGGCTCTGGGACATGCAATTGATAAGGCTGTAAATCAAAACAAGCTTTTAAAAGTGTAATTTGGTAGTGACAATCCAAATTAAAGTGTACATATCTGTCAAGCCATCAATCTAGCCTCTAGGAATCTGTTTTACTGTAACTCATGCACAAATGGTACATGATGACACACAATGATCACAGCTTCATGTCATAGCCAGAAAAAAAGGGGAGAAAACCTACAGGAAATGTCAAATAATTATAGTATTTCTATACTATAGGGTACTATGCAATACTAAGCAATTTATATAGACCCATTTGCACTGATGTAGTAGAATGTCCGTGAATATTACTGGATAAGAAAGTAAAAGATTCAGAGGAAAAAAAGCATGTATAAAAAAAAGTCAGTAAAATAATTTGTGTAGGGTAGTTTGCGTATATAGGGAAAAATTTGGTAGGATAAATACTAAATTGGTCTTGGGCCTTACAATCCAGCAGAGGATTGCGGTGGCTGTACTGCTGCTGCTGCTGCTGTTACTGCCACAGCCACTACCCCTGCTGGCTCACATGTGCCAATGAGGCTCTACAACCTCTACATGTTAACTCATCTAATTCCCATAACATTTCTATTTTACAGATGAAGACACTGAGGGCTGAAGGGTATTAATACTCTGGCACAACAAAGGCAGAAAATTCAGTTTACACTGCATACATTTCTCCTCGTGACCTCTCACCCAAACCTCCACAAAGCTGCTTAGCATGATCATGTTAAAACTGAAAATCAGATCAGGTTACTCCTCTGCACAAACCCCTTCTTTGTCTTTTCCTCTCTAAGAATGAAGTCTGACATCCTTGCTAGGGCCTACAGGACCTTGGGTTCTGCTCCCACTTGGACTTCGTCACCTAACAAGTAGCCCCATTTCTTTCCTCATTCTTCCCAGCTTGTTATACTAGTAGATCACTTTATTTAAGCCCTTCTCAAATATCTGGCCTCCCGCAGGTTGATCTTCTACCTCATCCCTTTTGAATTCCTTATGCTTATTACATATTTATTAGTATTAAGGCATTTACTATCTGTTTTTCCGTGCTAGAATGTAAACTCCATGAAGGCATGGACTTTGTTTTATTCCAATATCCTAAATGCCTAGAAAGGATATGTGATACCTGGTAGGTGTTCATTAAACATGTATTGAATAAATAAATGGCTGTTTAAAATAATACTAACGTGAGTTATAGCAAGAATATGTTACAATTAAGAAGATTAAATAGTATGAGACTATGTGTGGGAGTATATGCATATGTAAAAAAAAAAAGAGAGAGTGACAGATAAAGGGAAGCAGTCTATATGGAGCTAGTTCTACTTATAAAGAGGTCCACAGTAACCTGGAATAATCTTTATTTTTCACCAACATTCCTGTGATCCTGCACCCACCTACCTCAACTACCATATGTTCAGGCAAATAAAAATATGTTACTGAACAAATGAACTGTATCCGGGCAAATAAATGAATCAAATACTTATAAAAGAACATGATTCCTGATCTCATTTAATAATGAAGTCAATTTCAACAACTACATTATTTTTAGCTCTAAACGCTGTAATTCTAACTAATCTAAGAAAATCACTTACATATTCCTCATGTTTCAAAGGCTGCATTGATCACTCATGGTTCGGTTAAGAAAATGGAATCAGGTCTATGTATTCCAGTTACAAAGGGTTTTAGTATAAGAGACAAGAGATTTAGGAAAAGCTTAGGAAGCAAAAGTGTGTGAAGCCACTACTGATTTACTCAGCCTGAAGCTCTGAATCGTGTGGTTCTCATGGATGTCTCAGGAAGCTGTTGCAATTCTCGAGAATTGCTGGGAAATTCCCACCAACGATTTCAGTCTGTGGCAGCAAAAGGGTGGTTGTCAAGAGCTTACCAAAAAGTCCCCATGAATCAAATCCCACATGTCTGGATAGACCTTCCAGAGAATAATGACCTCTCCCTTCTGCTCTAAGCCTCGTGCAAGTGCCTCTCATTGGCAAACACTGTGTTTCATGGAGGGTGTTTGGAAATTATTGCTCCTGCCTTTCCTCCAAAATAGAGAAGAAATCTTCGAGGGAGATGGTGGTGATGCTGATTTGGCAATGAGTAGTCAGTCTGATGGGCTGCTTTTAATGGCACATATTTTTATAAGTGAGAGATGAGAACATCAACTAGTTACCTCTTCTGAATAAGATCCTTCCAGCTACTTGAAAATTTGTAAATACCTTCATCATTTTTCTCTAAGTGTATACACACGTGTTTGTGCAGTTACTAGGTCAGAAGTTATAAACTAGCTAGGTACTGTGATTTTTCTTTTTATGACTTACACACAATCTTTTTTTTTTGGTCATTTGAGCTGATATTTACAAATTGGAAAATCTTGCTTATAAATCTGGATTTATGGCTTTTCCTAAAAAAATTGGAAATCAGCCATGACGTTTGGATTTAAATATCCATTGTTCTTTAGACACAGCTTGTGCTCACACATTTTTCTCAGCTCTTCACCTCTCAGAATGTTTATTGCACCTAGTTCCGTTTGCTCATTGACATCACGACCTCCCTGGGCCCTAGAGACTTTAGAGTTGGTAACCTCTGCTCTAGAATGTGAAAGAGAAAATAATCAAGACTTTCATGTAGTTTCAGTATGCTTAATGCCTTGTCAGGAAATATTTTTATGAGCTATTAGCTATGTCTGAAGCACATTTTCCCCCAAAGTCATGTTTCCTATGCATATTGTCACCCCATAAGTTAGCAACATTTTCAGTAACATTTTACAGTGTTGAATTTCATATGTTTTTTTAAAATTAATTTCTTTTTGACAAAAGTTGCTGTACACCCCATAAACTGAAAAACCATAACAGTCCTATTGATAGAGAGGTTGTTCATTACGCTTGTGACCCATGCCACTTAAATTCATGGTTTAGCAAAATACCAATTACTGTAGATCATGGACATTTCGTGTCACTGAAAAGTAGACAAAATCATGACAGTTATGTGTACAAAAGTCAAAAGGTACACATGTACTTTTTTATGTGTCTCTTCATGTTTATAAACATGTCATTACATCACAGACACAAACACACACACACGCACACGTTTCCCATATCCTTTTCCCACCCCCTCACATATAACAAAAATTAGTTCTAGGTGATAATAAACTGAAAGTTACCCTGACATTTTGAACTTCCAAGAAAAATCAGAAATCAATGCAATCATAAGGCAACTTGCTATGAAAATAATACAAAAATAAGCTGTAGAGATATGTGCTAAATAAGAAATAAGCAAACAAATAAAGGAAGCTAATTGCCTCAGCAGGAGAGGTATAAATTAAACTTTGAGCTTCACATTCTGAGAGTCAGGCCTGGGTTGAAGTCAGGTGAAAAAATACCTTGTCACCAAAAGTGATTATAGCCTATTCAGGTAGTTTGGAAGCCTGAAGTCAGAGGGCTGGAAATGTACATATTCAAAAATACTTAAACTTTGGAAAGTTTTATAAATAACGTGCAGCTGTCCAGCAATATGTATAATGTCTGCCAACTATATAAAGTCTCCACGAATTCTGTTTTGGTTTGGCATTCAGTATAGAAAAATAATATATCTGTTCCTTGTTTTCCACTTGTAGGCAACTGCATTTGAGTGTTCTATATACAAGTCCTTGTTTTTCCCCATGACTGACATTCAAATACCAGAAATGACAAGTTATTGGCGATTGTGGAGAATAAAAATTCATTTATGTCTATAAATATCCAAGAGTTGTTTAGTTAGGAGGAAACAGATGACCTAACAGAAGACTAAATCTTGGCAAGTTGACTTTCATTGGCTGAACTCTGCCAATTTCATTCTAGCCAGCTGGTTTCCTCTAATCCTCTCCTGTTCCTTCTGTTTGAGTGATTTCGTAGGGTTTTTTTATGCCACATGCATCCATCACCACCAACTCCAAACAAAGAGCATGCTGGGTGAGAACAAAGCACAAATGAGAAGCATGAGGGGTTCACTATACTGGAGATGAGGCCAAGGAAACTCAGCAAGAAATTCACACATTCATAACTACAAGTTAGTGACAATACAGAAAATTAAATTTAAGAGGGAGCCCCAGATCCTTTATTCTTGTAGTTTAGTTAACTGGACAGCTGGAGGCTCTCCAAATGACCTTTAGTTCAACCTAGATTATGTCATTCTTTCTGTGCTCAGAGAATCAGAGCTGAGGGGCAAGGAGTCCACAGAGAAAGACTTGTAGAGTGACAGGAAGCTTGCCCAGTTTGCATAAGGCAATGAATTAGTTTGAGTCAATTAATTTCATAATTTATTTCTTTTTAAGGATTCCATTTTTTTTTCAAAATAGCCCTTTCCTTTAAATTTCATTCTAATGAAACATTCAAGTAAAGGTTTGATTACAATTAAACTTTTCCCTCAAAGGGCTATTATTTGAGAGTGCCTTCTCAAATAAAGTTGGTGGGGTGAGACTGGAGGAAGAATGAGAGTGGGAGGCACATGGGAAAACCCAACCCAGGTGCAGGATGAAGCCGAGGACCTAAAGAAAACCTAGAAGCACTATGAAGCAGGTATAAATCCGGCCTGTCTGTTCTAATTCCTGAGAAGGAAGGGCCAAAAGAACAGAGAGAAAACAGAAACAGTTATTTGATGGATGTTATACATTTAGGTTCTGTAATTACATGGGAAGTTGATTTATCACGGTGTCCTTGCATCAGTGAAACGTCAGAGGCGAGACACATGTGTGGCCTCATCAGAGGAGAAATTGTTTTTAGGAAGCTCTGGTCTTGCAATCTGGAAATGACAAGAATAACATGAAGTTAACGTTATTACTTTCTGAGAACTTTCAAAGCAATTAATGCATGAAATTAAACATGTAAAGAAGTGGAGAAAGGGAGAAATTCAAGTACAATAAGCAAAACTGGCAACTTGGAGAATCAAAATAATCTGTAAGTGTTTCTGAGACTGGTTTTGCTTAACTCAGAGGCCAAACATTCTTGCTTTCACTCTACTAATACACAGTAGGCTTTCTTATCTGGCATATGTTCACGCCATGTACCACAGATAAAGATTCTTAAAATGTTTCATGATTTTTCTTGTCCTTCACAAGATGTTAATGCCTGGACTCTCTTGCTTTTAATTATTGTTATATTAGAAAATTAAAATACTTATCAAGACCTATACAATCAAGTTAAGCCAAGTTGTCTGTGTAAACAAAGCTTTAACAAACAAATCATCTTTAGACAAAAATATCTTGAAAAATGTACAAACAACTTTGAAAATAAACAAGTAACCTCAACTAATGTTAAAAACCTCCATTTCTTTGCTTGAAAAATACAAATAAAAAATACATACACACACTTATATACACATGCTTATGCACCCATGTGGATACACACAGAGATGTGATAAGTGTTTAGATAGAGCTGAATATCAAAGGCTACAGATTGACCTCTGTCTCCCTCTGCTCTCCTTGCATTATTCTCAGGCTGAATACTGCATTATTTTGATGACTTATGAACATTTTAATCAGTGTCAGATCATTCAGCAAATGATATAGACATGGAGGACATAGTCATAGTGTCTTATTTTCATTAGGAATGTAATGATTTTGAATGCATGATGTTTAAAATCTCAATGAGAATGATGATAAGCTAAGGGCTACTTCTATGCTTTTTTGCATCAGAACGAAAATGCCCTGGGAAATAACATAATATCCACCTTTGATGACTTCATTACAGTTGATTCTAAAGCCATAGTTAAGTAATAATGATTGGGTCATATATTATTAGTAGTAGTAGCAGTATTATGATTGTCCCTAAAAGCATTTTTCAAAGGCCAGAGAACAATGACTGTCAAGTTAGCCAAAATTCATTCAAGTTGATTTCATTTGAGGATTACCAGCAAAGTAAATTTTGAAACCTTTGCTATTAATCGATAAAACTTAATTCTAATGAGCAAGGAGTAGCACCTAGCCTCAGCTAATTACACAAGGCTTTTTACAGTGGTGTGCTGATGCCAGTTCACAGCAGCTCCCTTGAAAAAGCAATAGCTAAAGTTTTCATAAATTTTGAGAAACAGTTCTTTTAAAATTTAAATTATATAAACTTATAAGCAAATAAGATATTAAAACAATGAATTCTCAAAATGTATTGCTTACTAATTCACTACATTTTACTATTGTCTGTGCTTTTGGGGTTATCTATATCTGCACACATAATTTATGTTTACATATGAATGGAGGAAATATTATACAATATGCTGCATAACATCTCCTCCCAGCTCTGTATTCAGTGAAGTCCCATTAGTATGTTGAAGGTGACCATGGTGGTATTTACATAAAGGAAAGGACAATGGCACCAATCACGGTTTTTTACTTTTTATATTCTTTTGGAGATCAAGCTATTAAACATTTATCACATCACTTATTTGAGTGTCTCTAATGTATATATAGACCCTTCTTCTTTTTAATATTCTTGTCTATTTGGGGATTTTAACTTGTGGAAGTTAAATTATTCACTTTGGATTTATTTATCCTTGTTTTCTAACTCTGTCTTTTCTCTAATACCTGACTGCAGTGTTATAGGAGAAATAATGAAGTGTGGGATAATAGAATAGCATGTCTACCCTAGATGAGGCAGTGAGAAGTTTTGCTCGTTCAAGTCATTTTCCACCTCTCTTCTGTTTGCAGTGCCCAGAGGTTGCTGCAAATGAAAGTTATGTTTTCACTGTTGGAAAACTGGTTGACAAAATCACTTCAGGCCCTTGCTGTTTGCAATACACACTCTGACAAATATGCTGGTTAAAAAAAGAATTATTTCCAACTTACTCCCTTTGGCAGGTAAAAACAAAGACGAAAGTTGGCGTGTAACTACATATGTGTTTCTGTGTTTTGTTTGTTTGCTTTTTGTGGTAATGCGAAACTAGAAATTGATTCATTTGCATTTCCTTTAGATCTCAATAGAAGGCATCTGAATAAATTATTTGATAAAATAAATCAAATAATACATAAAATATGGCACTCTGGGCCATGGATACATCCTCTTCCCCTTGTCAAACTTGCAAAACACCTGCAATTGTTGTTAGTAGCCAATAAAAAAAAAAACTGGCTGATTTTGACAGGAAAAAAAAACAGTTAAAAATGACTGAATTGCTCTCAGAATCACCAGGAGGGTTAGAGGACTCGCCACAGGGATACAAATCCAGGAAAAGAAATATACCTGAAAATACTCCATGTGCACAACCAAATGCTATTTGCTATTGGTTTCTTTGTTGACACCTTGAGCATTAAACACTGGATGTTATGGTTAGTACCACTGTCATCATCCTTATTAACCACCACCATGACTAGAACAATCCATTGTGTTCCTTGTTTCTTTTCCCTGTTAGATCCTGGTTACGAATTTGGAGATGTGCATTTAATTGATAGAACTTAACAAATGCCCAATTTCAGTCATGAAGGAGGCTAGTAAATGTGGTATTTGGCCTTCTCAGCATCTATAGAGGGATATCTTCATAATATGCGAAGTTACTCCAGCATAGATAAACAGCAGAGATACTGAGTAGTCAAAAAATTTGCAATTGTCCACAGCATTCTATTAATTCTTCTGCTACATGGAGAAGCTCAGATCATTTCAATCGCATCTTTTTTATACCTGCTGTTTTGTTTCCTGCTATATGGCATATGGTGGGAACCAATTCCAAGAGCCCTGGAGACATTGCACCTGCACGTCCTGCACCTAAGTGACGTTTTTACTCTTGAGAAGAAAGAGCAATGTTCTAGCATGCACAGAACATATGCTAATCAGCTGCACTCTTCAGGCACAAATGAGGATAATGTGTTCATTGTTTAGACACTGGAATTGTTCATTACAAAATGACACAGTGTTTGCCAATTTTGTCTTCATTATAAATGTAAATATTAACTGGCGATATGCAAAAGAATACAAAAAGTCAACAGCAATTAATTGGCTTCTGCAGTAATTAGCAACTGTAAGGCAAACACTTAGGAACCGTTGTAATTGTCTGCATTAGGAATACACCTCCTGTACAGATCTAATTAGCAATTTAAATAGTTCAGAAATTATATGCCTCTTGCCTTTACACTCCCTGAAGTACTGTTCATTAATGGGGGAAAAAATTACTAGTAAATGTCATTTGCATTGTCTTGCATTAAGGGCTCTACATCAAAGCCTCCGTTACTGCCTCATACTGAATAATTCTAAGCCGTGGCTCGTGGACCAATACAGCTGTAATTAGGCAATGATGACTTTGTAAACATGAGGCACAAAACTGATGGGAGCTTATTTTGCTGTGAGGTATTTCCTCCATGATTTATGCTCTAAATAATAGGAACTATAATAGGGCTATAGCTAAAACAAGAGATTGAAACAGAAATATTGACTCTTTGTGGGCCATTGAAGTGGTTGTAAAAAGTAATATCTAAAAGACCGTTCAGAAAGCTTTAGTTGGTTATGTGATTTTAGCAATGAAGTTGATCCAGATACTTCTAACTGGAGAGACTGTCTTGGTCAAAATTATCGTCTAAATTATGGTCTAATTATGCTATTGGCTGATGGCAAAGTGGGTTTTTATGAAATTTGTGTTATGTAGTGAGAATTACATATAACACAGGTCCACAATGAAAGTCTAGCATCTAACTCAGGGGTGTTAAATTGCAGAGATGCCTCAGTCAAACCTGAGATCTCTGGTTACCAAAATTTTGATTTGTGCCATTCACATGGTTCCAAGTGAATTCACATAGTTCTGTTGTGGAAGTCGTAAAATAGTAAAAAATAAAATATCTGGTTGAGACCTTGGAATTGCAGAGATTGATTTTAGATTCAATTAAAAACTCTTAAAATTGTTTAATCAATTACTTGGAATAATTAAAACATGAATGATTATTAAAATATAACTGGGGATAATGAACAGATCTGAAGTTGGTTTCAAAATAGAAGATAGGAATAAGACTGATGATCTTATAAAAAATAAATGCCTTATAAAAGCCACAGTGTGACGTGCTTGACAAAAGAAGATAATAAAGTTTTGAGGTATATTAATAGGAATATAGTATACATAAAAAGTTGGATAATAGTCTCGTGAATTTGGCATTGGCTAGATTGTACCGTGTAATCAAGTCTGGGTGCCCTATGTTAACACGGACAGAAACTAATTGAAACATGTCAAAGAAGGTCAAGCAGAACATAGCATCTGAAGACATGTCTCATGTAAAATGGTTGACATTTGTGATGCCATGTGTGAAAAATAACACTTTGATATCTACAGGGCTTCTATATAGAATGGTCATAGAACTTTTCTGCATGGCCTCACAAGATAGACCTGGGATTAATACAGAAATATCATTTGATGATTTTAGCTTAATATATAAAGAAAAATTTAAACAATTAGAGTTGTTAGACAATAAGAATGAGTTGCCTTTTAGATTGTATTCCCCTAGTCCCCTGCTGTAACCACTTGTTAGTAAAATTTTGCACTGTTACAACCATTACTTACAATGGTCTCCAACTATGATAAAGAAAATGTAGGAGGAATACTCATTGCCACCTATTGGTAAAAACAGAGAACTAAAAAGAATTGATTTTTTTTTTAAATTCTGAAGTCAGAATTTATAAGCAAACATAATATTTAGTGCTTATTTTGATAGCTATAAATTAAAATCTGTGAACGGGAGACATGTGTTTATATTGCACAAGTGACATTTGGATAGAAAGGTCCCTACTTTAAAAATGAAATAAATGTAAATATAAAGAAAGGATAACTGTTATATTTAAAAGAATATGATCAACTGCAATAAAGACCAAAAATGTTAGTAATATATACATCTATCTTTAAGATATAAAACAGTATAAATGGTTATATCATGTCTGTGTACTGTGTAAGATTTTTCATTGTTTATTTGTAACATCATAAAAGCACAATATTTTTGAGCTAAAATATTTAGGAACCATCAAAAGATTTTATGAGATGAGTAATGACAGCACTAAAATTTAAATTCATATTATATAGTCATTTTGTGATATATTAAACAAATTAGTTTTGTGCTTATAATTAAATACAAAATATAAGATTTGCTTGTGATTATTAGATTGCGAGTAGAGATGATCTTTGGGAATTTAGCTGTGGGATATATTAAATTATGGTATTAATGGACTATTCTATATCAAAAACACAATGGAAATATACAAACCTCTTCATAAATATATCTTTCATTTTTTTCTGTTATCAACAATTTAGCAAGCACTTGCTATGTGACAGGAACTTGCTAGGTATGGAGAATACCTATAGCAGGCAGTAGATTAAGGTCTAGATCCTGTCTCTTGAGGCTTGCAGTCTAATAAGGAGGTGAGATAGATGTGAATATAAAACCTGGACAATAAACATAGAAACTGAATCATTTCAAATAAATGCAAATGTTATTTAAGTACGGTCATTTAGATAGAGAGTAATAGAGCTGAAAACTTTTGGATTGGGTGGTCTAGGAAAGCCTTTTCTTCAAAGACAGTATTTGACAAAAGTTGTGTTGAGGAGAAGCCAGCTGTTCAAAAAATCTGGGAGAAGACTGTCCCATTCAGAGTAACGAACTGATATGTAGGCTTTATGTTGACAATAAGCTCCTGTTCAAACAATTGGGAAGAAAAAGAGAAATGTGTATGTGCCCAGAATATGAAGTGGATGGAAGAAGAATTTGGGGAGATAGGCAGTGTAAAGTCTTGTAAAATCTTGTGGATCAGGCTTAAGAACTTGTGTTTCGTTCTAAGGACAATGGGAATTCATTGGTGAATCTTAAACTAGATTAAGAATGAGCCAAATTTGTCACCAACCTGCTTTCATAATAAGGTTATATCAAAATGAAGTTACACATATCTGTTTACATTTATCTATTGTCTATGGCTGCTTTCATCCTAGTTGGGCACTGTTGAGTACTTGCAACGAAGACCAGATGGCCTATACAGCTTAAAGTGTTTAACTATTTGGTCCTTTGAAAAAAAAAGTATGCCCATTTCTGAGCTCAAGAGTGATATCTTTTGTACATTTGGGAGTCATATGATCTGTGCAGAAGGTCTATAGGGGGATATAAAATGATGTCAGGAGGTTATTAGTAGTGTCTAGGACAATATTGTATTTTCGACTAGGCTAGAAATAGTGATAACGGGAGAGATGAAGTTATGTGAGAAATGTTAAAGAGATAGGGCTGAAGATACTTTATAATGGTTTGGATACATGGGTAAAAATAGGGGAGAAAACATAAACAGCTCCCAGATTTGGGGCTTGAATACCTGCATGGAGGTTGATTTATTATATAAAATTATCAATAATTTATAAAACCCTTAGGAATAAGAATTACACTCTTTCTACGGGTATGCGAAAAGATTTACGAAAATAGTTTTTGCATCATAATTAATGATAGACAGAAGGGTAGATAGACACACACATTACACACACATATATATTTTTATATATATATATATATTTGTAGTTAAAAGTATATGATTTTGGAGTTAGATAACACCTGTTAAGCCAAATATTAGCTGAAGGATCTTGGAATAGCTACTTACCATCTCTGAGATGTTTTTAAAAATTAATATACAAAACTAATAATTAATAATTATAGAGGCAGATTGTTTTTATAGCTTTATTCTTTATTTTTTAAATAAGATACATATCATAAAATATACTACTTTAACCATTTTAAGTATACAGTTCAGTGGCATTAAGTACATCCACATTGTTGTACAATCATCACAACTAGTGAATTCTTATAATTTTATGTAGCCTCAGCCTCCATTTTGAGAATAAGCTTGACTTTTTATCACATCAGAAGCAGGGCTTTGTCACCCTTGACACAAGTCCCAATCTCTGCCTCCTCTAGTTTCTCAGGTGCTTGACCTGGAGATCTACTTTATGAATCTGTCTCCTGGTAACAACCTTCCTCCTTGTATCAAGCAGCTAGATGCAACCTACTTGACTTGCTCTGCTGACCCCAGCACTCCACGTGGATGGCATAGATTTACAGCAGTGACCACCTTTCAGTCACAGTGTGACTATAGGAAACTCGTGCCTACTTTTTGTAAACCCACTGATTCAAACTGCCTGCAGAAAACCTGCTTGGGTACTGCTCTGGACCCCAGTAAAGACTTTGGCAAATAGGTCTCTCTCTCTCTGCCTCCCTCCCTCCCTCCCTCCCTCCCTCTCTCTCTCTCTCTCCCTCTCCCTCTCCCTCTCTCTCTCCCTCTCTCTCTCTCTCTCTCTCTCTCTCTCTCTCTCTCTCTCGCTCCTTCTCCCTCTTTCTCTCTCCCTCTCCCTACCCACTGATCCCATATGCAAGTCCCAGATGCTTTCCCCCTTCCCATTGGCCGTGTGAGGCATGTTGCTCTCTTCGCTCTGGGATCTGTAAGTGATACTCTGCTTCTGTTATCCCGAATGTTTTGTTTTGTTTTGTTTCGTTTTATTTTGTTTGTTTTGTTGTCTCTGATGATACCCAAACCTAACTTCTGTTCTGATCAGCGTTCTCTTATACAGTGGCTGTCTTGGTAGGAATAAACTGGGCATAGGTCACACAAGAGCCAAAAGGGTGTCTGTCAGTTTAAACAGGTTTCCTGTGAGAGAGACACATGATGACAGGTTGGACATGTAGGCATCAGGCCATTCACCATGATTAAAAAAAAAAAAAAAAAAAAAAAAAAAAAAAAAAAAAACTATCCCGTAAAAGACAACCACACACCTGGAGTCCCATCAGGGCAGGGCTAGAGTTTATAGCCACTCTCTCTAGAAAGACTTCAAGACCAAACTGGAGGAAAACCCATCCACCACCAAACATCTAGGGAAATTTTTTTCTTTTCCCAAACTTAAACTGTGTGCCCATTAAACAATAATTCTCCACTTCCCCTTTCCTGTAGTCCCTGCCAACCGCCATTCTCATCTCCATCTCCAAAAATCTGAGTACTCTAGGTACTTTATATAAGCAAAATCATATAGTATTTGTATTTTTGTGATTGACTTATTTCACTAAGCAAAAGTCCCTGGAGGTTCATTTATGTTGCAGCATATGCCGGAATTTCTTTTCTTTTTAAGGTTGAACAATATTCCATTGTATTTGTATACTGCATTTCATTTTATCCATTCATCTGTTGATGGACACTAGAGTCAATTTTACCATTGGCACTTGTGAATAATGCTGCTATGAACTCAATTGTATAAATATCAGTGTGAGTCCCTGCTTTTAATTATTTTGGGTCTATATCCAGAAGTGGAATTACAGGGTTACAAAGTAATTCCATTTTTTTATTTTTGAGGACCCACTATCCTGTTTCTCATAGTGTCTGAACCATTTTCACATTCTCACCAACAGTGCACAAGGGTTTCAATTTATCCATATCCCCAACCAACACTTATTATTTCCAATTCTTTTTTTTTATTCAGAGATTGTTATGTAGAAAATCTTTATTTTCAGCTTTTATTTTAAGTTCAGGAGTACATATGCAAGATGTACAGGTTTGCTACACAGGTAAACATGTGCCATGTTAGTCTGATGCACAAATCATCCCATAGCCTTGGTATTAAGCCCAGCATCTATTAGCTATTCCTCCTGATGCTCTCCTTTCTCCCACCCCCACCTCTGACAGGCCCCAGTGTGTGATGTTCCCTCCTCCCATGTGTCTATGTGTTCTTATCATTCAGTTCCCATTTAAAAGTGAGAACATACGGTGTTTGGTTTTCTGTTCCTGCATTAGTTTGCTAAGGATAACAACTTCCAACTCCATCCATGTCCCTGCAAAGGACATGATCTCTTTCCTTTTTATGTCTGCGTAGTATTCCATGGTGTATATGTACCACATTTTCTGTATCCAGTCTATCACTGATGAGCATTTAGGTTGATTCCACGTCTTTGCTATTGTGAATAGTGCTGCAACGAACATGTGTGTGCATGTATCTTTATAATAGAATGATTTATATTCCTTTGAGTATAAACTCAGTAATGGGATTGCTGGGTCACATGGTATTTCTGCCTCCAGGTCTTTGAGGAATCACCACACTGCCTTCCACAACAATTGAACTAATTTACACTCCCACCAACAGTGTAAAAGCATTCCTTTCTCTCTGCGACCCCGCCAGCATTTGTTGTTTTGACTTTTTAATAATCGCCATTCTGACAGGCATGAGATACTATCTAATTGTGGTTTTGATTTGCTTTGCTCTAATAATCAGGGATGTTGATCTTTCTTTCATATGTTTGTTGGCCACATGTATGTCTTCTTTTTAGAAGTGTCTGTTCATGTCCTTTCCCCACTTTTTAATGGGGTGTTTGTTTTTTCCTGTAAATTTGTTTAATTTCCTTGTGGACTCTGGATATTAGACCTTTGTCAGATGGATAGATTACAAACATTTTCTCCTGTTCTGTAGGTTGCTTGTTCACTCTGATGAAGTTTCTTTCTCTGCTCAGAATCTTTTTAGTTTAATTAGATCCCATTTGTCAATTTTTGCTTTTGTTGCAATTGCTCTGATGTTTTTAATCATGAAATATTTTCCCGTGACTGTGTCCTGAATGGTATTGCCTAGATTTTCTGCTAGGGTTTTTATAGTTAGGGGTTTTACATTTAAGTCTTTAATCTGTCTTGAATTAATTTTTTGCATATGGTGTAAAAACGAGGCCCAGTCTCAATTTTCTGCATATGGTTAGCAAGTTCTCCCAGCATCATGTATTAAATAGGGAGATCTTTTCCCATTTCTTGTATTTGTCAGGTTTGTCGAAGATCAAATGGTTTTAGGTGGGTGCAGTCTTATTTCTGAGTTCTCTGTTCTGTCCTATTGGTCTATGTGTCTGTTTTTCTACCAGTACCATGCTGATTTGGTTATTGTAGCCATGTAGTATCATTTGAAGTCGAGCAGTGTGATGCTTCCAGCTTTGTTCTTCTGTTTACAATTGCCTTGGCTGTTCAGGCTTTTTTTTCGTTTCATATGAATTTTAAAATAGATTTTCCAATTCTGTGATGAATGTCAATGCTATTTTATTAGGAATAGCATTGAATCTGTAAATTACTTTGGGCAGTATGGCCATTTTCTTCCTATCCATGAGCATGGAATATTTCTTCATTTGTTTCTGTCCTCTGAGTTCTTTGAGCAGTGGTTTGCAGTTCTCTTTGGAGAGGTCCTTCACTTCCTTTGTTAACTGTATTCCTAGGTATTTTATGCTTTTTGTAGCAAATGTGAATGGAAGTTCATTCATGATTTGGCTCTCTGCTTGCCTGTTGTTGCTGCATAAGAATGCTAGCAATTTTTGCACATTGATTTTTTATTCTCAGAGTTTGCTGAAGTTTCTTATCAGCTTAAGAAGCTTTTGGGCTGAGACATGGGGTTTTCTAAATATAGAATCCGGTCACCTACAAAGATAATTTCATTTCTTCTCTTCCTATTTGAATACCCTTCACTTCTTTCTTTTGCCTGATAGCCCTGGCCAGAACTTCCAACACTGTGTTGAATAGGAGTGGTGAGAGAGGGCATCCTTGTCTTGTGCTGGTTTTCAAGGGGAATGCTTCCAGCTTTTGCCCCATTCAGTATGATATTGGCTGTGGATCTGTCATATATGGCTCTTATTATTTTGAGTTATGTTCCTTCCATATCTAGTTTATTGAGAGTTTTTTACGTGAAGGGATGATGCATTTTATTGATGGCCTTTTCTGCATCAATTGAGATAATCACATGGTTTTTGTCTTTAGTTCTGTTCATGTGATGAACCACATTTATTGGTTTTCATATGTTGAACCAACCTTGCATCCCGTGGATGAAGGCTACTTGATCGTGTTGGATAAGCCTTTTGATATGCTGCTGGATTTGGCTTGCCAGTATTTTATTGAGGATTTTTGCGTCAGTGTTGATCATGGATATTGGCCTAAAGTTTTCTTTTTTTGTTGTCGCTCTGCCAGGTTTTGGTATCAAGATGATGCTGGCCTCATAGAATGTGTTAGGGAGGAGTCCCTCCTTGTCAATTTTTTGGAATAGTTTCAGTAGGAATTGTGTTAGCTCTTCTTTGTACCTCTGGTAGAATTCAGCTGTGAATCCATCTAGTCCTGGCCTTTTTTATGTTGGTAGGCTATTTATTACTGCCTTGATTTCAGAACTCTTTACTGGTGTATTCAGGAATTCAATATTTTTCCTGGTTCAGTCTTGGGAGGCTGTATTGTCCAGGAATTCATTAATTTATTCTAGATTTTCTAGTTTATGTGCATAGAGGTGTTTATAGTATTCTCTGATGGTTGTTTGTATTTCTGTGGGGTCAGTGGTGATCACTTCTGATTTGATTTTTCTCTCTTCTTTATTAGTCTAGCCTGTGGTCTATTTTATTACTTTTTTGAAAAACTGGCTCCTGAATTCATTGATTTTTGAAGGATTTTTTATGTCTCTATCTCCTTCAGTTCAGCTCTGATCTTGGTTATTTCCTGTCTTCTGCTATTTTTTGGGTTTGTTTGCTCTTGGTTCTCTAGTTCTTTTAGTTGAGAGATTAGGTTTTTAACTCAGGATCTTTCTACCTTTTTGATGTGGGCATGTAGTGGTACAAATTTCCATCTTAACACACTGCTTTAGCTGTGTCCCAGAGATTCTGGCATGTTGTCTCTTTGTTCTCATTAATTCCAAAGAACTTCTTGATTTCTGCCTTAATTACATTATTTACCCAAGAGTCATTCAGGAGCAGGGTGTTCAACTTCCATGTAGTTTTGTGGTTTTGAATGAATTTCATAATCTTAAATTCTAATTTGATTGTGCTGTGGTCTGACAGACTGTTCTTTATGATTTCAGTTCTTTTGCATTTGCTGAGGAGTATTTCACTTCTGATTATGTGATCAATTTTAGAGTAAGTGCCATTTGACACCAAGAAGAATGTATAGTCAGCTCTATTTGGGTGGAGAGTTCTGTAAATATCTATCAGGTTCACTTAATCCAGAGCTGAGTTCAGGTCCTGAATATCTTCATTAATTTTCTGTCTCTTTGATCTGTCCGATATCGTCAATGTGGTGTTAAAGTCTCCCACTATTAATGTGTGGGAGTCTAAGTCTCTTTGAAGGTCTCTTAAAACTTGCTTTGTGAATCTGGGTGCTCCTGTATTGGATGCATATATATTCAAGAGAGTTAGCTCTTCTTGTTTAATTGAACCCTTTACTTTTATGTAATGTCCTTCTTTGTTTTGATTTTCATCGTTTTAAAGTCTGTTTTGTCAGAACTAGGATTGTAACTCCTGCTTTTTTCCATTTTCTATTTGCTTGGTAAATTTTCCTCCATCCCTTTATTTTGAGTCTTTGCACATGAGATGGGTCTCTTGAAGAGAGTCTACTGATGGGTTTGGCTCCTTATACAGGTTGCCATTCTGTGCCTATTAATTCGGGCATTTAGCCCATTTACATTTCAGGGTAGTATTGTTGTGTTAATTTGATACTGTCATCATAATGCTAGCTGATTATTTTGCACTTGTTTATGTGGTTGCTTCCTAGTATCACTGGTCTGTGTACTTCAGTGTGTTTTTGCAGTGGCTGGTAATAGTTTTTTCTTTCCATATTTAGTGCTTCCTTCAGGAGCTCTTACAAGGCTCACCTGTTGGTGATGTATTCACACAACATTTGCTTGTCTGAAAAGAATATTTCTCCTTTGCTTATGAAGCTTAGTTTGGCCGGATATAAAATTCTGGGTTAGGAATTTTTTTCTTTAAGAATGTTGAGTATTAGCCTCAAATCTCATCTTGTTTGTAGGGTTGCCGCTTAGAGGTCCACTGTTAGTCTGATGGGCTTCCCTTTCTAGGGTACCTGGACTTTCTCTCTGTCTGCCTTTAACATTTTTTTCTTTGATTTTGACCTTGGAGAATCTGATGATTATGTGTATTGGGGTTGATCTTCTTGTGGAGTAACTTACAGGGGTTTCTGCATTTCCTGATTTTTAAGGCTGGCCTGTCTTGCTATCATCCATTCTCCTGGATGATATCCTGAAGTATGTTTTCCAACTTAGTTTCTTTCTCCCTGTTTCTTTCAGGTACCCAAATCAGTTGTAGGGTTGGTCTATTTATATAATCCTATGTTTTTCAGAGGTTTTGTTCGTTTCTTTACATTCTTTTTTTCTCTCTATTCTTGTCCGCCTGTCTTATTTCAGAAAGATAGTCTTCGAGTTCTGAGATTCTTTCCTCCGTTTGGTCTATTCTGCTGATGATACTTGTGATTGCACTGTGAAGTTCTTGTGTTGTTTTTCAGCTCCATCAGGTAGGTTATGTTCTTCTAAACTGGCTATTCTGGCTGTCAGCTTCTGTATTGTTTTAGCATGATTCTTATCTTCTTTGCATTGGGTTACACCATGCTCCTTTAGATCAACAAAGTTCATTATTACCTACCTTCTGAAACCTAATTCTGTCATTCAGCCTTCTCAGCCTCAGCCCAGTTCTGTGTTTTTCTGGAGTGTGTTGCAGTCATTTGGAGGGGAAGAGGCACTTTGTCTTTTTGAGTTTTCAGCGTTTATGTGTTGATTATTTCTCATCTTTGTGGGCTTCTCTACTTTGGATCTTTGAGGTTGCTGACCTTTGAATGAGGTTTTCATGGGGTCATTTTGTTGATGTTTTCTGTTTGTTTTCTTTTCTTTTCTTTCTTTTTATTTTATTTATTTATTTATTTATTTATTTATTTATTTATTTTGAGACAAAGTTTCACTCTTGTCATCCAGGCCAGAGTGTAATGGCATGATCTTGGCTCACTGCAACTTCTGCCATCTGAGTTCAAGTGAGTCTCCTGCCTCAGCCTCCCTGAGTAGCTGGGATTACGGGCATGCACCATCATCACCATGAGCTACTAATTTTGTATTTTCAGTACAGATGGGGTTTCACCATGTTGGCCAGGCTGGTCTCAAACTCCTGACCTCAGGTGATCCACCCACCTCAGCCTCTCAAAGTGCTGGGATTACAGGCATGAACCACCACACCCTGCCTCTTTGTTTCTTGTTTTGTTTTTTTTGTTTTGTTTTTGTTTGTTTGTTTGTTTAATCTAACAGTCAGGCCACTCTACAGCAGGGATCCTGCTGTTTGCTGGGGGTCCACTCCAGACCTTAGTGGTCTCAGTTTCTTCCATACCTGGAGTTATCACCAGTGAATCCCATGAAACAGCAAACATGGGGGCCAGCTTGTTCCTCTTGAAGCTCCGCCTCAGGGTGTACTGACTTGTTGCTGCCCTGCACACACCTGTAGAAGCTGGTTGGAGACCCCCATTGGGAGGTCTCACCGAGTCAGGAAGAACGGTGTCAGGAACCTGCCCAGAAACTCAGTCTGCCTGTTTTTTGGCAGAGGAAGTGTGCTGCATTGTGGGGTACCATTCCTCATCTGGATTGCCTGTATTCTCCAAAGCTGGCAGGCTGGAGCAGCTGAGTTAACTGAACCGCAGAGATGGCAGCCATCCCTTTCTCCAGGAATCCGCACCAGTCTTAGGTGGACTCCAACCCACTGGCATTGGCTGGCTGGGATTCTAAGCCAGTGGGTCTTACTTAACTTGTGAGGTGCTATGGAAATGACGCCTGACACTGTTGGCTCCCTGGATTCAGCTCCCTTCCTAGGAATATATATGGATGGAATTCCTGTCTTGCAGGAGATACCAGAGCCAGAGTATGTAAAACTGGGCCTCTGTATGTGCCTGAACAGCTGCTCTGCAGAGACTCCACACAGCTCTGTGTATCAGACCCAAGGCCCTGGTGGCACGGGCCCACGAGGGGATCACCTGATACATGCATTACAAAGATCTGTAGGAGAAGCGTGGTTTCTTGGTCACTCACTGGTTCCTTTGGCTGGCGGTGGGAGTGCCTTTGATTCTGTACTGCTCCGGGTGGACCACTGCCCGCCACCCCACCCAGCTTTTCTTCCTTCTCTGTGGGTCGTCTTGTTGTTTGCTTAGTCAGTCCCTATGCAAGAACCTGGATATTTCAGTTGAAGGTGATAAATTCACATGCCCCTTCTCATTCCTCTCTGTGAGTGCTGCGGACTACAGCTGCTTCTGATTCTCCAACTTGGTTCAATCTCCCTCAGTTTCCCTTTGATCACTGCCTTTAAGAAAAGCTCTTCCTACCTGTCAATAATAATCTCAGCTAATAACTCTAAACTTACAAATATAGTAATATATCAACTATGAAATTAAAAAAGACACACTGGGGTGGGCCAACTTATGCTCCCCACAAAGATGTCCACATCCTGATCTTCAGAACCTGTGAATATGTTATCTTCCATAGCAAAAGGGACTTTGCAGATGTGCTTAAATTAAGGATCCTGAAATGCAGAGATAATTTATTCTGGATTATGTGTGTGTGCTCAATGTAATCCCAAGGGTCTTTATAAAAGGGAGGCAGCAGCATCACAGGCAGCATAGGCGTTGTGACAATGAAAGCAGAAATTAGAGGGATGCAGTCAAAAGCCAAGGTTGTTGTCTGCCTTGAGAAGCTGAAAATGCAAGGGAAAGAACCAGGCCTATCGACACTGTTTTTAAACCCATGAGATTCCTTTTAGACTTATGAACTCTAGAACTGAAAGAAAATAAATTTTTGTTGTTTTATGTCACTACATTTGTGGTAATTTGTTACACCAGAAATAGAAAACACCCTGTCTTTCAGCACCCATATATCCAAAGCCACGGTCCACATACTCACCCTTATACATTCACTGTGGTCAGGGGAGTAATACAGCCCCTTGCTAGTTTGAATCATGTACCTTCACTTGTAATGTACAGAAGGTGAACTGGAGATAGACAACACACAGCAGCCCCTAAGAAGTGGTTGTTCATTGGATTCGACATTGAATTCCTCATAAAAAAGTGACAAATAGGATTTCAAAATATATAAAAACAACAGGCATCTACTACTTTCCACACATTGTTTGCATAGAATGCACATTCACCTACCTTCTCTTATATACAGTTGAAAAATATTATCATATAATGCAGTGCAACTATTTCTTAAGAAGCTAAAATGTACACAACTCTTCACCAGAATAGACAGTCTCTTTTAGTTGCTGCTTCTAGTCTCAAATCTAATATCCCTGGGTGATTTACATTTCTCTTGGCCAGAAATGAAGTTGAAATTTCATCACCCCAAATAAGTAATTTAACTCTCAACAAAAGAAAATATAAAATATTAGAAGAAAATTTAAAAAAATAAAAATTTCCCTAAGAAAAAAATGAGAAAAGAAACAACCTGTTATGTAGAGCAATTCATATTGCATGTGAATTGACATGTGCCCTCACTTGACAGTGAGGGCAAAGGCTCTGAGTTTTGACAGTGAAGTGAGCTCCCTTTGCCCACCCAATCTGCCCTGCATTCTGTTGCTGCTTGGATGTACGCTCATTACTGATACACATAGAGGGGTTTATAAAGTGACTACGTTAATTAGGCAGTCTAGTTTTTATTTTAGTCTGGTAGGACACAGATTCTGAAACTGACTTAAAGATTGAACAATTGTAAATTTTGACTGACTTAAAAATTGAAAATTATAATTTCTATTTTAAAATATTTCAAAACCTAAATATATTTTAAAGAGAGGTTGGCTGCCAGTCTATTTGAATTCTGAAAATTGCATTAGGTTATCAAATTACAATGACAGAAATATTATGCAGTTATATTCTTGGATTGAGTTTGTTTTTTTTTTTTTAAAAAAAGGTCTTTGCAATCCAAGAAATTACATGAGTATCTGACTCTTAACCATCTTGAATTGTTGGCTACAGGCAGAAAGACACTGTTAGGAAGGTTGAATCTTCTTTTAACAATCAAATGGGCTTTGGTCTGTATCTTGGAAGTAATCCCAGAAGACTTCCTATCCAATTTTCTGTATCAAATTTCTTGAAGTTCTCATGTTATTATACAATGGTCTTAGTCCTAAAACACAGTAAGTGACAGTTTAACCAATTTCTTTATTGACATTAAAAACAGTTACTGACTTATCAGTTAAAGATGCAGGATTCTTCAATGTTTCTCATGATGTATAATGTTTTTTCATAGGAACTCTTTATCAGATTGAGGAAGTTTTCTTTCATTCCTAGTATGCTGCTAGTTTTTATCATAAATGGGCATTGGAGTTTCAAAAATTCTTTTGTTGACATATAATCATATAATTTCTCACCTTTGTTAGTAAGATCAAATTACACTGGTAACTTTTTAAATGTAAAAACGAACCTCGAATTCCCAGGACAAACCTTATGTGGACCTTATGTATTATCCTTTTTAACAATGCCGGAGCCAAATTACTCATACAAGTTACAAACACTTTGTTTCATATATATATATAAACATATATATGCTAAGTATACATATGGTAATTAAATTCAAATGAGGTCATATAGTTGGGGTTCTAATCCAAGAGGATTGGTGGCCTCACAAAAAGAGAAAGAAAGAGAGATCTTGGTCTTTCTACAACACACACACAAAGGGCATGTGAGCACACAGTCTACAAGCCAAGAAAAGTAGCCTCAGAATAAAACCCACCTTGCCAGGACCTTGATCTTGCACTTGCCAGTGGTTAGAACCATGTGAAGTAAATTTCTGTTATTGAAGTCACCCACTCTATGGTATTTTATTATGACAGGTTGAGTAAACTGGTACAGTCAGAAAACATACTCCATATAATTTCAATTCCTTAAATGGATTGAAACTCATCTTATAACTCAGTCTAAAGTTTATCTTGGTGAACATAACATACATACTTGAAAATAATGTGATTCTATAGTTATTCCGTGTAGGGGTCTACAGATGCCAATTAAGTCAAGGTGGCTTACATTGTTGTTTATGTCATCCAACCTTACTGATATCTTTCATGTCTACTTGTTTTCCTAATTACTGAGTATAGATTGTTAAAAAATATCCTTCCATTTCCTCCTTTAATTCTGTCAAATTTGCTTCATCCATTTTGAAGTTCTATAAATTAGATTCATACATATTTAGCAATGTTATATCATTTTGATATATTGATGCCCTTATCATTATGAAATGCCCTTTTCTCAATAGTAATTTTCTTTGTCTTTATTGTCAATATCATAAGATATAACTTTTTCCAAGTGAATTTCCAATTGATTGAGCACCATTTATTGAAAAAGCCATTCTTTTCCCATTGCATTATGATTTGAAAAAGGCAAAAATCCTTTAATAAGAAGTATCCCTGTGGTCAAAATACACTTTGCAGGATTATCTATATTAGAAATCAAATTATGTGGGAGTAGGTGTGATCTGGCTTAACGATATAGTCAAATAACAAAAACATCATCATAATTAGAGCCAATTTTTATTGAGATTTTAAATAGGTTAATGTCATCCATGAATCATTTTTATATATTTATTTATTTTTTAATTTTTTTCTGTTTTATTATAAATTGGCAAATGATAATTGTGTATATTTAGGGATTATAAAATGATGTTATATGTATGCAATGTGAAATGGTTAAATCAATCTAATTAACATATCAATCACCTTAAATATTTGTCATTTTTTGCAATGAGAACATTTGAAATATACTTTCTTAGCAATTTTGAAATATACAATATATTATTATTAACTGTAGTCAACATGCTGTGTCATAGATCTTAAAAGACGTATTTCTTATGTCTAACTGAAACTTTGACCAATACGTCCCCACTCCCCACAACACTCCATCTCTGACAAACATCATTCTTCTCTTTGATTCTCAGTCCAATTGTTGTAGGTACCACATACAAGTGAGATCATGCAGTCATTTGTTCTGACTTATGTTACTTAGCATAATGTCCTCCAGATTCATCCATATTGTCAGAAATGATGGAATTTCAGTTTTTAAGGCTGAATAGTATTCTATTGTGTATATATGCTATTTTTACTTTATTCATTTGTTGATTAACACTTAGGCTGTTTTCATGTTTTAGCTATTGTGAATAATGCTGCAAAGAACACAGAAGTGTAGACATTTCTTTGACATACTGATTTAAAATCCTTTGGCTATATATCCAGAAGTGGGATTGCTGGATCATATGGTAACTCTATTTTTAGTTTTTAAAGAAACCTCCATACTGTTTCCTAAAGTGGCTGTACCAATTTACATTCCTACTAATGATGTACAAGGGTTCCTTTATCTTTACATCATCACCAACACTTGTTACCTTTTGTCATTTTCGATAACAGCCATTCTGACAGGTATGAGATGATATCTTATTGTGGTTTTAATTTGCATTTCCTTAATGATTAGTTATGTTAACATATATAAATTTATAAATAAGCATTTTATTATAGACTATCTATAGGTTTACAGAAGAGTCATAAAGTAGTGAGGAGTCCCCATATCCACCACAGCCAGTATCCTCTATTATTACCTTATGTTAGTATAGTATATTTGTTGCAATTAATGAACCAATATTAAGATGTTATTGTTTACTAAAGTCCATATTTTATTCAGATTTCCTCAGTTTTTACCTAATATTCTCTTTTTCATTATTGTTACAGGTCTTTTCCAGTATAATATATTGCAGTTGGTTGTCATGTCTCTTCACACTACCCTTAGCAGTGATGGTTTCTCAGACTTTCCTTCTCTTTAATGACTTCCACAATTATGAGGGGTACTGGCAAGGCATTTTATAGAATGGCCCTCAATTGAAATTTTTCTGATGTTTGTCTCATGATTAGATTAGGATTATGGGTTTTGGGGGGAGGAACACAGAAGCACCATTTTCAGCACATCATATCAAGGATATATGCTATCAGCATGACTTATCACTGTTGATGCTAACCTTGAGCACCTGCATGAGATAGTGTCTGTCAGATTTCAATACAAATACTACTGCCTCCCCTTTTCTATACTGTATTCTTTGGAAGGAATATACTATGCCACCTCACACTTAAATGGTGGGGAGTTATGCTCCACCTTTTTGGGAGGGATGTACCTATGTATAATGTGTGGAATTGTTATGCATAAGGTACCCGTATGTTTTTCCTCGGCATCATTTATTTTCAATCCTCAGAAAAATCATATTTTGGCCTCAAAAAATGAAACTTTTGGAAATAAACTTAACCAAGGAGGTGAAAGCCTTGCACTCTTAAGACTACAAACCATTTTTGAAAGAAATTAAAAAGGACATCATGAAATGAAAAGATATCCTGTGTTCATGGATTGGAAGACAATTAAGATATAAATACTGCACAAAGTAATGCAGATTCAATTCAATTCCTATCAAAGTCCCAATGACAATTTTTGCAAAAATAGAAAATCCATCCTAGCACTGATGTGGAGTCTAAAGGGATTCCAAACGACCAAAATAATCTTCAAAAAAAGAGCAACTCAAAACTTACTACAAAACTGCAGTAATCAAAACAGTGTGGTACCACCATAAAGATAAACATATATATCAATAGAATAGAATAAAGATGCCAGAAATAAACCCTCACACACATGGCCTAATGGTTTTAGAGAAGGATGCCAAGACCATTCAATGGGAAAAGAACAGTCTTTTCAACAAATTGTGTTGAGAAGGGTGGATATTTGCATGCAGAAGAATGAAGTTGGGCCCTTACCTTACACCATATATGCAGAATCACTCAAAATTTATCAAAGACCTAAATGTAAGACTTAAAACTATAAAACTTTTAGAAGAAAACATAGAGAAGAAGCTTCAAGACACTAAATTTAGAAATGATATCTTGGCTATAACCAAAGGAAAAAAAAAAAGCACAGGCAACAAAAGTAAAAATAGACAAAAATGACTGCATTAAAAAAAAAAAAAAACTTTGAACGTCAAAGGAGACTATCAACAGAGTTAAAAGGCAACCCATAGAATAGGCTGCAAATTATACATCTCATAAGGAGATAATATTCAGAATAAACAAAAATTCCTTCAAATCATCATCAAAAAAAATCAAACAACCCAATTAAAAATGGACAAAGAAATTGAATAGAAATTTCTCCAGAGAAGATGTATAGATGGCCAATAAGCATACAAAAGAAATGCTGAACATCATAAAATAATTAGGGAAATGCAAATTAAGCTTACAATGAGATACAACTTTATACCCATTAGGATGGCTATTACTAAAAGATTTGGAAATAGGATTTTCAGGGAGGGGCCAAGATGGCTGATTAGAAGCAGCTACAGCCCATGGCACTCATGGAGAGGAATAAAACCAGCAAGGGAATTCAGCACCTTAAACTGAAATGTCCAGGTTGTTGCATTAGGACTGACTAGGCAAATAACTCATGGAGAATAAAGAAAAGCATAGTGGGGCAATGACCCACCCAGGAGTGGCACACAGCCAAAGGAACCCACAAACACAGCTGAGAGAAGCACTTCCACTGTGATACCATCAGATGCAGGAGGGACCAAGTTGACTAGGGTCTGGATTGTACCTTAAGCAAACCACAGCGCTTTGGAAAAGTGGCTTGCTAGTGAAAAGAAAAAAAACAAACAAAAATAACAATGACAACATAAACCAAAAAAAAAAAAGGACCCCACAAAAACCCCATTCAAAGGTTAGCAACCTCAAAGATTGAAGGTAGATAAGCCCACAAACATGAGACATAATCAACGCAAAAATGCTAAAAACTCAAAAAGAGAGTGCCTCTTCTCCTTCAAATGATGGCAACACCTCTGCAGCAAAGGCATGGAACTGGGCTGAGGCTGAGATGGCTGAACTGACAGAAATAGGCTTTAGAAGGTGAGTAACAATGAACTTTGCTTAAAGGAGTATGGTGTAACACAATGCAAATAAGCTAAGAATCACAATAGAACAATACAGAAGTGTTAGCCAGAATAGCCCATTTAGAGAGGAACATAGCTAACCTGATGGAGCTGAAAATACAACACAAAAACTTCACAATGCAATTACAAGTATCAGTAGCAGAATAGACCAAGCAGAGGAAAGAATCTCAGAGCCTGAAGACTATATTCCTGAAACAAGACATGCAGACAAGACTAGAGGAAAAAAGAATGAAAAAAAAAAAAAAAACCTCCAAGAAATATGGGATTATTTACAGAGACTGAAACTATGACTGACTGATATACCTGAAAGAGATGAGGAGAACGGAGCCAAGTCGGAAAACATATTTCAGGATATCAGCCAGGAGAACTTCCCCAACTTAGCAAGACATGCCGGCATTAACATTCAGGAAATGCAGGGAACCCAATTAAGTTACTCCACAAGAATGTCAACCCCAAGACACAAAATTATTAAATTCTCCAGGGTAAAAATAAAAGAAAAGATGTTGAGAGCAGACAGAGGCAAAGGCTAGGTAACCTAGAAAGAAAAGCCCATCAGACTAACAGCAGACCTCTCAGTGGAAACCCTACAAGCCAGAAGAGATTGGGGGCCATATTCAACATTCTAAAAGAAAAGAATTTCCAACCCAGAATTTAATATCTGGCCAAACTAAGCTTCATAAGCAAAGGAAAAATAAGATCCTCTTAAGACAAGCAAATGCTGAGGGAATTTATCACCAATGGCCTGCCTTGAAAGAGCTCCTGAAGGAAGCACTAAATATAGAAAAAAAAAAGTTACCAGCCACTACAAAACACATGGAAGTACATAGACCAGTGACATTATGAAGGAACCACCTGAACAAGTCTGCAAAATAACAAGCTAGCATCATGATGACAGGATCAAATTTACACATAACAATACTAACTTTAAATGTAAATTGGCTAAATGCCCAAATTAATAGACACAGAACGGCAACCTGGATAAAGAGCCACGACCCAATGGTATGCTGTCTTCAGGAGACCCATCTCACGTGCAAAGACATACATATGCTTGGGATAGAGGGATGGAGGAAAATATACCAAGCAAATGGAAAACAGAAAAAAGCAGGGGTTGCAATCCTAGCTTCTGACAAAAAAGTCTTTAAACCAACAAAGCACAAAAAATGACAAAGAAGGGCATTACATAATGGTAAAGGGTTCAATTCAACAAGAAGAGCTAACTATCCTAAATATATATGCACCTATACAGGAGCATGCAGATTTATAAAGCAAGTTCTTAGAGACCTATAAAGAGACTTAGACTACCACACAATAATAGTGGGAGACTTTAACAGCACACTGACAATACTAGATCATCAAGACAGAAAATTAGCAAAGATATTCAGGACTTGAACTTGGCTCTGGATAAGAGGACTTGACAGATATCTACAGAACTCTCCACCAAAATTCAAGAGGATATACATTATTCTCATTGCCACATGGCAGTTAATCTAAAATTGACCACTTAATAAGAAATAAAACACTCCTCAGCAGATGCAAAAGAACTAGAATGACCACAGTCAGACTACAGCACAATCAAATTAGAATTCAAGATTAAGAAATTCATTCAAAACCACACAACTACATGAAAATTGAACAACCTGCTCCTGAATGACTCTTGGGTAAATAATGAAATTAAGGCAGGAATTGAGATGTTTATTGAAAGTAATGAGAACAAAGGAACAATGTACCAGAATCTTTGGGATGCAGCTAATTAGTATTAAGAGGGAAATTTATAGCACTAAATGCCCACATCAAAAAGCTAGAAAGATCTCAAGTTAACAACCTAACATCTCAACTGAAAGAACTAGAGAACCAAGAGAAAAAAAAACTGAAAGGTAGCAGAAGACAAGAAGTAATCAAGATCTGGGCTGAACTGAAGGAGATAGAGACACAAAAAGACCTTCAATGAATCCAGGAGCTGTTTTTCTGAAAAAATTAATAGGATAAATCACTATCTAGACTAATAAAAAAAAAGAAAAGAATCATAAAAACACAATCAGAAGTGATGATGGGAATATCACCATGGACTCCACAGAAATGCAAATGTCAGAGAATACTATAAATGCCATTATGCACATAAAATAGAAAATCTAGAAGAAATGGATCAATTCCTGGATGCATACACCCTTCCAAGAGTGAACCAGGAAAAAATTGAATCCCTGAATAGACCAATAAAGAGTTCTGAAATAGAGGCAGTAATGAATAGCCTACCAACATAAAAAATGCCAGGACCAAATGGATTCACACCTGAATTCTACCAGAGGTACAAAGAAGAGCTGATGCCATTTCTACTGAAATTTTTCCAAAAAACTGAAAAGGAGGGACTCCTCCCCAACACATTCTATGAGTTCAGCATCATCCTGACACCAAAACCTGGCAGAAATACAACAAAACAAGAAAACTTCAGGCTAATATCCATGATGAACATTGATGAAAAAATCCTCAGTAAAATACTAGCAAACTGAATCCAGCAGCACATCAAAAAGCTTATCCAACATGATCAAGTTGGCTTCATCTCCAGGATGCCAGGTTGGTTCAACATACACAAACAGAACTAAAGATAAAAACCACATGATTATCTCAACTGATGCAGAAAAGACCATCAATAAAATGCAACATCGCTTCATGTTAAAAAACTCTCAATAAACTAGATATGGAAGGAACATAACTCAAAATAACAACAGTCACATATGACAGACCCATAGCTAATATCATACTGAATGAGCAAAAGCTGGAAACATTCCCCTTGAAAACCAGCACAAGACAAGGATGCCCTTTCTCACCACTCCTATTCAACATAGTATTGGAATTTCTGGCCAGGGCTATCAGACAAGAGAAAGAAATAAAGGGTATTTAAATAGGAGCCTAGGAAGTCAAATTATCTTTGTTTGCAGATGACCTGACCCTCTATCTAGAAAACCCCATTGTCTCAGTTCAAAAGCTTCTTAAGCTGATAAGAAATTTCAGCAAAGTCTCTGGATACAAAATCAATGTGCAAAAATACCTAGCATCCCTATACACCAACAATAGACAAGCAGAGAGTCAAATCATGAATGAACTTATATTCACAATTGCTACAAAAAGCATAAAATACCTTGAAATACAGCTAATAAGGGAAGTGAAGGACCTCTTCAAAGAGTACTACAAACCAGTCCTCAACTCAGAAAAGACAGAAACAAATGAAGAAACATTCCATGCTTATGGATAGGAAGAATCAACATCATGAAAATGGACATACTGCCCAAAATAATTAATAGGTTCAATGCTATTTCCATTAAACTACCATTAATGTTCTTCAAAGAATTGGAAAAAAAAATTAAAATTTATATGGAACCAAAAATGTGTCTGAATAGCCAAGACAATCCTAAGCAAAAAGAACAAAGCTGGAGGCATCATGCTACCCAACTTCAAACTATACTACAATGCTACAGTAACCAAAACAGCATGGTACTGATAGTAGAACAGACATATAGACCAAATGAAACAGAATAGAGAACTCAGAAATAAGACTGCACACCTACAATCATCTGATCTTTGACAATTGACAAAAAATAGCAATGGGGAAGGGACTTTCTATTTAATAAATAATGCTGGGAATGCTGGCTAGCCATATGCAGGAAACTGAAACTGGACCTCTTCTGTATTAGTTTGTTTTCATGCTGCTGATAAAGACATAACTGAAACTCAGAAGAAAAAGAGGTCTAATTGGACTTACAGTTCCACATGGTTGGGGAGGCCTAAGAATCATGGCAAGAGGTGAAAGGCACTTCTTACATGGCAGCAGCAAGAGAAAATGAGGAAGATGCAAAAGCAGAAACCCCTTATAAACCCATCAGATCTCATGAGACTTATTCACTATCATGAGAATAAAGACAGGCCCCCATGATTCAATGACCTTCCCCTGGGTTCCTTCCACAACACGTGGGAATTCTGGGTGATACAATTCAAGTTGAGATTTGAGTGGGGACACAGCCAAACCATATCATTCCACCCCAGGCCCCTCAAATCTTATGTCCTCACATTTCAAACCAATCATGCCTTCCCAACAGTCCCCCAAAGTCTTAACTCATTTCAGCATTAACCCAAAAGTCCACAGTCCAAAGTCTCATCTGAGACAAGCCAAGTTCCTTCCACCTATGAGCCTGCAAAATCAAAAGTGAGCTAGTTACTTCCTAGATACAATGAGGGTACAGGTATTGGGTAAATATAGCCATCTCAAATGGGAGAAATTGGCCAAAACAAAGGGGTTACAGGGCCTATGCAAGTCCGAAATCCAGCAGGGCACTCAAATTTTAAAGCTCCAAAATGATTTCCTTTGACTCCATGTCTCACATCCAGGTTATGCTGATGCAAGAAGTGGGTTCCCATGGTCTTGGGTAGCTCCACCTCTGTGGCTTTGCAGTGTTCAGCCTTCCTCCTGGCTACTTTCACGGACTGGCATTGAGTGTCTGCTGCTTTTCCAGGTGCACGGTGCAAGCTATTGGTGGATCCGCCCTTCTGGGGTCTGGAGGATGGTGGCCCTCTTCTCACAGCTCCACTAGGCAGTGCTCCAGTAGGGACTCTGTGTGGCAGCTCCAACCACACATTTCCCTTCCACATGGCCCCACCAGTGGTTCTCCACAAGGGCCCCATCCTTGCAACAAACTTTTGGGTGGGCATCCTGGAGTTTCCATATATCTTCTGAAATCTAGGCAGAGGTTCCCAAACCCCAGTTCTTGACCACAGGCTCAACACCACATGGAAGCTGCCAATGCTTGGGGCTTCCACCCTCTGAAGCCACAGCCTGAGCTCCATGTTGGCCTCTTTCAGCCACAGCTGGAGTGGCTGGGACACAGGACACCAAGTCCCTAGGCTGCATACAGCATGGGGACCCTGGGCCCACCCCACCAAACCACTTTTTCTTTCTGTTCCTCTGGGCCTGTGATGGGAGGGGCTGCTGTGAAGGTCTCTGACATGGCCTGGAGACATTTTCCGCATGGTCTTGGGGATTAACATTAGGCTCCTTGCTACTTATGCAAACTTCTGCAGCCAGCTTGAATTTCTCCTCAAAAAAAAAAAAAGGTTTTTTCTTTTCTATTGCATCATCAGGCTGCAAATTTTCTGAACTTTTATCCTCTGTTTCCCTTTTAAAATGGAATGCTTTTAATAGCACCCAAGTCAGCTTTTGAATGCTTTGCTGCTTAGAAATTTCTTCCATACCAGGTACTCCAAATCATCTCAAGTTCAAAGTTCCGTAAATCTCTAGGGCAGGGGCAAAGTGCTGCCAGTCTCTTTGCTAAAACATAACAAGAGTCACCTTTACTCCAGGTCCCAACAAATTCTTCATCTCCATCTGAGATCACCTTGGCCTGGACCTTATTGTTCATATCACTATCAGCATTTTTGTCAAAGCCATTCAACAAGTCTCAAGGAGTTTCCAAACTTTCCGACATTTTCCTGTCTTCTTCTGAGCCCTCCAAACTGTTCCAACTTCTGCCTGTTACCCAGTTCCAAAGTCATGTCCACATTTTCATGTATCTTTTCAGCAACACCCCACTCTACTGGTAACAATTTACTGTATTAGTTCTTTTCACGCTGCTGATAAAGACATACCCGAGACTGGAAAGAAAAACATGTTTAATTGGACTTACAGTTCCACATGGCTGGAGAGGCCTTAGAATCATGGTGGGAGGTGAAAGGCACTTCTTTCGTGGTGGCAACAAGAGAAAAATGAGAAAGAATCCCTGAATAGACCAATAACAGGTTCTAAAATTGAGGCAATAATTAATAGCCTACCAATCCAAAAAAGTCCTGGATCAGACGGACTCACAGTTGAATTCTGCCAGAGGTACAAAGAGGAGCTGGTAGCATTCCTTCTGAAACTATTCCAATTGATAGAAAAAGAGGGAATCCTCCCTAACTCATTTTATGAGGCCAGCATCATCCTGATACCAAAGCCTAGCAGAGACACAACAAAAAAAGAGAATTTTAGACCAATATCCCTGATGAACATCGATGCAAAAATCCTCAAGTTTCTAGGAGGTTCCAAACTTTCCAACATTTTCCTGTCTTCTTCTGAGCCCTTCAAACTGTTCCAACCTCTGCCTGTTATCCAGTTCCAAAGTCATATCCACATTTTCAGGAATCCTTTAAGCAACACCTCACTCTACTGGTACCAATTTACTGTATTAGTTCATTTTCATGCTGCTGATAAAGACATACCCGAGACTGGGAAGAAAAAAAGGTTTAATTGGACATCCAGTTCCACATGGCTAGAGAGGCCTTAGAATCATGGCGGGAGGCAAAAGGCACTTCTTACATGGCAGCAGCAAGAGAAAATGAGCAAGATGCAAAAGCAGAAACCCCTGATAAAACCATCAGATTTCATGAGACTTATTCACTAGCATGAGAATAGCATGGGAAAGACCAGCACCCATGATTTTATTACCTTCCCTTGGGTCCCTTGCACAACACGTGTGAATTCTGGGAGATGCAATTCAAGTTGAGATTTTGGTGGGGACACAGCCAACCATATCACCTTCCTTACACCTTATACAAAAATTAAGATGGATTAAAGACTTTAATGTTATACCCAAAACTATAAAAACTCTAGAAGAAAATCTAGGCAATATCATTCAGAACCTCAGCATGGGCAAAGATTTCATGAGTGAAAACACCGAGAGCAATTGCAACAAAAGCAACAATTGAAAAATGGGATCTAATTAAACTAGAGATATTCTGCACAGCAAAAGACACTATCATCAGAGTGAATAGGCAGCCTACACAATGGGAGAAAATTTTTGCAATCCATCTATCTATCCGACAAAGGTCTAAAATCCAGAGTCTACAAGGAACTTAAACAAATTTACAAGGAAAAACAAACAACCCCATTAAAAAGTGGGGAAAGGACATGAGCTGAGTCTTCTCAAATGACATACATGTGGCCAAAAAACATGAAAAAAAACTTTAACATCACTGATCATTAGACAAATGCAAATCAAAACTACAATGAGATAACATCTCACACCAGTCAGAATGGCTATATTTAAAAAGCCAAGAAACAACATATGCTGGTGAGATTGCAGAGAAAATGGATGCTTTTACACTGTTGGTGGGAGTGTAAATTAGTCCAACCATTCTGGAAGACAGTGTGGTAATTCATCAAAGACCTAGAGGCAGAAACACCATTTGAGGCAGCAATCCCATTATGGGTTATATACCCAAAGGAATATAAATTATTTTATTTAAAGATACATGCATACCTATGTTGAGTGCAGGACTATACACAATAGCAAAGACATGGAATCAACGTAAGTGGCCATCAATGATAGACTGAATAAAGAAAATGCGGTACATATACACCATGGAATACTATGCAGCCATAGAAAGGAATGAGATCATATTCTTTGCAGGAACATGGATAGAGCTGGAAGCCATTAGCCTTAGAAAATTAATGCAGGAACAGGAAACCAAACACAGCATGTTCTCACTCATAAGTGCGAGTTGAGTGATCAGAGTGCATGGACATAAGGCAGGGAACAACACACACTGTGGCCTGTTGGGGTGGGGGTGCGGGGAGGGAGAGCATCAGGAAGAATATCTAATGGATGTTGGGCTTAAACCTAGGTGATGGGATGATCTGTGCAGCAAACCACCATGGCACATGTTTACCTATGTAACAAATCTACACATCCTGCACATGTACATCAGAACTTAAAAGTTGAAGTAAAAAGGAAGGGAATGTTGATAAACATAAAGACAGAGAGAAAGTGAGTGAGGAGACAAGAAAGGAGGAGGAAAATCAAGTAAATGGAAAGAGGGAGAGGGAGATATGTGATTGCTTGATTGGAAATATGAAAAGAAAACAGTTCTTTTGAATTTTCTAGTTAATAATACCATTTTGGTTAAGTTGAATTTTACACTTTAAGTGAGTGAATTTTATGGCATGTGAATTATATCTCAATAAAGGTGTTTTCAAAGGGAATGCTTCCAGTTTTTTCTGATTCAGTATGATAGTGGCTGTGGGTTTGTCATAATAGCTCTTATTATTTTGAGATATGTTCCATCAATACCTAGTTTATTGACAGTTTTTAGCATGAAGGATTGTTGAATTTTGTCGAAGGTCTTTTCTGTATCTACTGAGATAATCATGTGGTTTTTGTCGTTGGTTCTGTTTATGTGATGGATTATGTTTATTGATTTGCATATGTTGAACCAGCCTTGCATCCCACGGATGAAGCTGATTTGATCCGGGTGGATCAGCTTTTTGATGTGCTGCTGGATTTGGTTTGCCAGTATTTTATTGAGGGATGCCCTCCCTCACCACTCCTATTCAACATAGTGCTGGAAGTTCTGGCCAGGGCAATCAGGCAAGAGAAAGAAATAAAGGGTATGCAGTTAGGAAAAGAGGAAATCAAATTGTCCCTCTTTGCAGATGACATGATTGTATATTTAGAAAACCCCATGGTCTCAGCCCAAAGTCTCCTTAAGCTGATAAGCAACTTCAGCAAAGTCTCAGGATACAAAATCAATCTGCAAAAATCACAAGCATTCCTATACACCAATAGCAGACAAACAGAGAGCCAAATCATGAGTGAACTCCCATTCACAATTGCTACAAAGAGAATAAAATACCTAGGAATCCAACTTACAAGGGATGTGAAGGATCTCTTCAAGGAGAACTACAAACCACTGCTCAACGAAATAAAAGAGGACACAAACAAATGAAAGAACGTCCCATGCCATGGATAGGAAGAATCAATATCATGAAAATGGCCATACTGCTCAAGGTAATTTATAGATTCAATGTCATTCCCATCAAGCTACCAATGACTTTCTTCACAGGATTGGAAAAACTACTTTAAAGTTCATATGGAATCAAAAAAGAGCCCACATTACCAAGAAAATCCTAAGCAAAAAGAACAAAGCTGCAGGCATCATGCTACCTGACTTCAAACTATACTACAAGGCTACAGTAACCAAAACAGCATGGTACTCGTACCAAAACAGAGATATAAACCAATGGAACCGAACAGAGCCCTCAGAAATAATACCACACATCTACAACTATCTGATCTTTGACAAACCTGACAAAAACAAGCAATGGGGAAAGGATTCCCTATTTAATAAATGGTGCTGGGAAAACTGGCTAGCCATATGTAGAAAGCTGAAATTGGATCCCTTCCTTACACCTTATACAAAAATTAATTCACAATGGATTAAAGACTTAAACGTTAGACCTAAAACCATAAAAACCCTAGAAGAAAACCTAGGTAATACCATTCAGGACATAGGCATAGGCAAGGACTTCATGTCTAAAACACCAAAAGCAATGGCAACAAAAGCCAAAATTGACAAATGGGATCTAATTAAACTAAAGAGCTTCTGCACAGCAAAAGATACTACCATCAGAGTGAACAGGCAACCTACAAAATGGGAGAAAATTTTTGCAATCTACCCATCTGACAAAGGGCTAATATCCAGAATCTACAAAGAACTTAAACAAATTTACAAGAAAAAAACAAGCAACCCCATCAAAAAGTGGGCAAAGGATATGAACAGACATTTCTCAAAAGAAGACATTCGTACAGCCAACAGACACATGAAAAAATGCTCATCATCACTGGTCATCAGAGAAATGCAAATCAAAACCACAATGAAACACCATCTCACACCAGTTAGAATGGCAATCATTAGAAAGTCAGGAAACAACAGGTGCTGGAGAAGATGTGGAGAAATAAGAATGCTTTTACCCTGTTGGTGGGAGTGTAAATTAGTTCAACCATTGTGGAAGACAGTGTGGCAATTCCTCAAGGATCTAGAACTAGAAATACCATTTGACCCAGCCATCCCATTACTGAGTATATACCCAAAGGATTATAAATCATGCTACTATAAAGACACATGCACACGTATGTTTATTGCGGCACTATTCACAATAGCGAAGACTTGGAACCAACCCAAATGTCATCAGTGACAGACCGGATTAAGAAAATGTAGCACGTATACACCATGGAATACTATGCAGCCATAAGAAAGGATGAGTTCGTGTCCTTTGCAGGGACATGGATGAAGCTGGAAACCATCATTCTGAGCAAACTATCACAAGGACAGAAAACAAAACACCGCATGTTCTCACTCATAGGTGGGAATTGAACAATGAGAACACTTGAACACAGGGAGGGGAACATTACACACTGGGGCTTGTCGTGGGGTGGGGGGCCAGGCGGAGGGATAGCATTAGGAGAAATAAGTAATGTAAATGACGAGTTAATGCGTGCAGCAAACCAACATGGCACATGTATACCTCTGTAACAAACCTGCACGTTGTGCACATGTACCCTAGAACTTAAAGTATAAAAAAAAAATAACACAGTAAATAAAGCAGAGTCAGCAGAAGCCTTGAATAACCAAGGATAGAGAAATAGTATATACAAAAAGTTACCATCGCAATATAAGGAAATAAAAGTTCATATTTCTCTTATTTCCTTACAAGTTCTCTAAGAAAGAGAACTTGTCTTATTTCTTTACAAGGGAATAAGACAAATAGAAGCTGGATCATGTGAATGTTGGTTTATCAAGATGGCTACTTCTGAGGAACCACTACTAGAGTTCCTGTTTGTGCATTATTAGACAGTGATTTAGGATGTTATCATTTGCTACAGTTTGAATGTTTGCCCACCTGAACTTGTGTTGAAACTTAGTCCCTAATGTGGCAGTATTGAAAGGTGGGGCCTTTAAGAGGTGATTGGGTGAAAATACTGCCCTCAAGAATGAATTAGTTCATTAATGGACTAATGGATCAATGCATTTTCATGGGAGTGGGACTGGTAGACTTTCAGGAGAAATAAGAGAGACCTGAGTTAACACACTCAGCCCATTTGCCATATGATGTCCTGTACCACCTCAGAACCCTGCAGAGTCCCCACTAGCAAGAAGGCTCTCACCAGATGAGCCCCCTTGACCTTGAACTCCCAAGTCTCCACATTTGTAAGGCATAAATGTTGTTTCTTTATAAATCACCCAGTTTCAGGTATTCTGTTATAAGCAACAGAAAACAGACTAGGATGTCATTTCATAAAGACAAATGATGGGGCTACAGTGGGGATTAACTCTTTCTTAGAGACTTCTTACACTTAGAGTAAACTCAATGATCTGAGGCAAGTTGAATTTGTCTGTTCCTCACAATTGGGAGACATTGCCAAAACCATGTGTTCTGGCTTATTCCTACTTCACAGTCAGCAGAAAATAAAATTTTCCTAGTGGAGTTTTGCTGAATGACATTGAAATAGTAAGTAAAAATAAATTTGAAATGTTTTAGTTTATTTGTTACAGAACAACTTTAAAATAGTAGATAAAAATGAATTGGGCATTTAAGCTTAATTTAAGAAAAGCTCAATATGAAGCAGGTAATTACTATTCCCTTTCTTTCAATCGCATCAGTTATGTAAAAAGAGGCATCTTTTTAAAATTATAAAATTTAAGTAAAAAGATATATCAATATATATCTATGAAATATTATATTATATATGATATGCACTTAAATTTTAATAGAAATACAATAAACATGATAAAATCAGATTACTCTCAATTTGTTGGTGTCAGTTGAATTTGGTACAATTATTTTGTGTTTTAATACACCTGTATTTATCAAGAATAAGAAATGCTTTGTCATTTGGCTCAAAAAAATTTACATTTTCGAATTTACAGTAAATTAAAATTCAAATGAAGAAGAGAATAATCTCTCCCTTTCTCTCTAAATGTCTGGTAATAAGGAAATGGCTAAACAAATTGTGGTACACTCATTTAGACTATATTATGTAAATGGTGAGGCAATAATTATAGGAGATGGGAAATGTAAGTTATCAGATGATAAAAAAAAAAGGCAGAGTACTACTTTGCATTTCTTATGTGATTATGACAATAAATATCAAGCGTGCAAGTGGGAAAAATGTAGAAAGGAAAAAAGAGGTAGTTGTGTTAGTAGAATGGTAGTTTTCGGAGGTAGTTTTCCTCTTTGCTTAATTTTAAGTTCGCCCTGTTATTTTTTCAATTTAAAAGGAAAAATTAGGTAAGAAGTCTTGATTTGCCTGTAAATACATATTATAGATAACATAAAAACTGGAGAAGAAAAGTAAAAAGGTATAAGAGGGGACAAACTCCAGTATCAGCTTCTTCTGATACAGCAGTTTCTGAAATAGAACAGGTGTTTGTTTGTTTGTTTGTCTTTGGTGCAAAATATCCAAACAGGGAACAATACCTTTGGGAAAATACTTCTGCAAACACATTGCTGTTGTTTTGTTACCATGGATAAAATAAAAGAAAATGTCCTTGGAAAGAATAACAATATATTTCTGAATTATGCCTTTTCAACTGTGCTTTAAGTTTCCCTGAAAAGAACATTACAAACAACGTTGCCAGACAAAAGCTTGAGAGGATGCACAGCACCCTCAGGACTTGTGAACTAATGGCCCATTCTAGGAAACTAAACATTTTGGTTTCAAATTAGACTATTTCCAGCAGGGAAGGCTTGTAGGAGATGCAAAAGCCTGCCCTAAGTACTGACATGCCAGGGTCTTTGAGGTTGGGAGAGATGTCCTTTACACCAAGGCAGTAATTTGCCTTGAGGAAAAAATGAAAACACTTGTGTGATTGAGTTGGGAAGCTACATGGGAACCACTAAAAATCTTTGAAAGGTTTCGGCCAGGCACCGGTGGCTCACACCTGTAATCCCAGCACTGTGGGAGGCCCAGGCGGGTGGATCACGAGGTCAAGAGATTGAGACCATCCTGGCTAACATGGAGAAACCTCGTCTCTACTAAAAATATAAAAATTAGCTGGCCATGGTGGTGCGTGCCTGTAGTCCCAACTACTCGGGAGGCTGAGGCAGGAGAATCGCCTGAACCCGGGAGGAGGAGGTTGCAGTGAGCCGAGATCGCACCACTGCACTCTATCCTGGGCAACAGTGCAAGACTCTGTCTCCAAAAAAAAAAAAAAAGACTTTGAAAGGTGAGAAATTTAATTACTTACAGGGTATTCATTTCGTGTATATTATTGCCAAGAACGAAAAATTAAGGAAGTAATGCAAGCATTTCAAGTTTTAAAAAGATGTTTGCAATATCCAAATAATTCAGACAGTGAGTTATCTTTTTAAATTATCAGCATAATTGCCTAAAATCATTGCTGGTGTGTGGCTGGTTATGGTCTCTCCTGTTCATTTTCAATATATATGTGAAACTGTCAAATTTTGAAAGCCAAACCCAAAGATTTTCTTTTTTCTTTTCTTTCCTCTTCTTCTTTTTTTATGTTATTTATTTATTTATTTATTTTTTGAGACAGAGTCTGTCTCTGTCACCCAGGCTGGAGTGCAGTGGCACAAACACAACCCCCTGCAGCCTGAAACTCCCGTGCTCAAGCAATCCTCCCACATTAGTCTCTAGAGTAGCTAGGACTACAGGTAGGCCACCACTACACCTGGCTAATTATTATTATTTACTTATTAGAAAAGACTAGATCTCTGAGATCTCACTGCATTGCCCAGGGTGGCCTCAGACTCCTGGGCTCAAGTGATCCTCCAGCCTCAGCCTCCCAAAGTGCTAGGATTACAGGCATAAGCCCCTGCACTTGCCCAAGTCCCATGATTTTCAGAGAATCCACTACTCTTCTCCAAAAACAGTCACCTCTGCTCTGTCTACAGCAGTTGGTCATGATGTTGAAATCCTGTCTGATCATTAATTTGAATCTATCCTTTAGATGTCAGAGGAGGAAAAATGGTAAGAACTGCTGATTAAGTTCATTTTTATTGCAGCAATGTTTGGCTTTTAAGGTATTTTCATCAGGATGGTCTAGCTTTACCTGACAATCATTTTAAAATGATCACATAATGGTTGGTAGAGATTAAAACACTTACGGTTCCTTCATCCATTGATGAATAGTTCAAGAGGTGAAAAAACTGTGATGTATACTGGTCTCATAAAGAAAATAATGAGACGTATCTTTATATTTGCAAGCTCCCCCAAAATACCTAGATCCTTTTGCAACTAGAAACAAACCCCAGATCTTCGAGAAAGTCATTTCTTTGAATTTTCTAGTTTCCTTTTCTAGAAAAACAAGTTTACTTTGTGTTCTTCAAAATGCTTTTAGATAGAGAATCATTTCTTCATATAAAATCTGACATGGAAGCCCAGTGTATGTAAGAAACAAAATAGAGCTGCTCATTTGATGTCACTGGGGAAACTTGGAGCTCCCTCATTTCTGTGCCTGGAAATATCTTTGTGGTAACCAGAGCTTCCAATAACACACAGCATAGAAATTACCGAACTTCATGATTATATTTCTCCAGCAAGTAGACACCATAGTAATCTCAATCACTTAAATTTGTTTTGCAAGTAATTTGGAGGTTGCTGCTACAAGTGAGTTAATTACCACTGAAATCTAATTTCAAGGAAGAATCCTTTTATACAGAATTTTCAAAAAAAAGTTTTCATTTTAAGAATAACTTAAATTCATTTTCACCTTTAAATTAAGTGAAGAATATTGATTTCAATCCGGAAGAGGACTAGCTATGTTTTTTGATATATTATTCTAATAGTGTATCTCCTTCACAGAAGGAAAAGGGGGAAAGAGAGGGGAGGGAAGAGGTGGGAAAGGAAGAATGAAGGGTAGACATGCAGGTAGGCTCAGGACCAAATTATCTTCAAGTTTCTGAGATCTTTTCTATTAGTGATGTTCAATTCTTCAATCTTTTCTTTCAGAATATGAGCTCTCCTGAGATCCCTCTGTGCTATAAAATCGGTTTAATAGATGACTCCTTCTTTTATTTCTCAGCAAGATATATATCGGAGAAGGGTACCATCATATTAAGAACAGGGCTTATTGGAAACCAGCAGATCATCATGAGGCAACCCAGATTGCAATATGATTATCATTGCTGAGAGGGTGTCTGTTTTAAATATGTGGTTTTCTCTTTGTTAGGGAGAAGGGACAAGGATCCAATTGAAGCATGTCAAGGAATTGCTTTCATGTTGCATCCCTTTTCATTTCCCCATCCCTCTCTTCCTGTGCAAATTAAAATGCTAGTCTCATTTGTATCAATCTTGAGAAATAACGTTTAGTTTATCTAGCCTTCTATGCCCATGTAAAGATTTTTCTTATATGGTTCATTCCAGAGAAGTATTTTCAAATATTTCATGTTTCTTGATACTTTTACCTTGTCTAGTTATAATTTTGATAAGTACTTTAATTTTTTATTCCAATGCAAGAGCTCATAACATGAAGGAAAACCATAATATCAAACATTTTTTAACCTTCCCCTGCCAAAAGGAAGGAGTGAACTAGTAATTTAGAAAGATTGACTGTGCACTCTGCTAGATTTTTTAAATTATTTTTTATGAGATGCTTTGCAGAAATTTGGGATTTGGGTAGAGAATGTAGCTTTGGCCATATTTTAAGTATTTTTTTCCTCTGGCAATTCATTTTAAGGAGTATATTATCTGAGCATAAAGAAAACAATATTTAGATAAAAGAAAAAAACTTGTGACTAAATATGTTAAACTTGTGACTTAAAACTTATGACTAAACATAAATTGTGGAACTAACTTTTGATAATTAAACATTTCTAAAGCCTTTGGTAAAGTTTTGTTGGTGAGTCAGAAACTTCTTGGCTTTCTCTACTGAAATAAGAGGGCAACTCTTTACTTTGCTCAGTAATTACTCTGACTAGCACCAAGAAAAAATATCTATTGAAAAACATTCAGAATATATAATTGCATCTGGCTTGATGCATTTGAATCAATAAAAAGTATTCTTCCATTCACTGAACCTAACAAATTTCCACATGCTTGGGTAATGATGCTTCAGAAATGTTTAATTATCACTCTTCTACCTGACCTAAAACTGTTCATGAGTTTTGGTGATGAGAAAGGAGATTCAAATATTCAACAAGCATTGGACTGTGATATATCTCCTATGTGGTGATTGTATAATTATACGTGAAGATTCTCTGTATTCAGCCGGTGAAGCTTCAATGAAAACATGCTGATAAGGATCACTTTCTTTTTTCAGAAAGACAGGTGAATTTTGGCAATTTGGTTATCCAATTAATGATGTATAGGTATGATTCAAGAAGTTTAATCTCACCATTCTTTGACTATATACCTATAGGAAAATATTACAGAATTAGAACATGGGCCCTGGATGAGACGTCACTGGAAACTATTCTCAAATACTCTATAATATGGATATTACTAATACAGTACATATTTTTCACTGAAATGTAAAGGATCATCTGGCAGATAATAAGACTGGTACCGTATCCATCAGCAATCATTATAGGCGACTTTGCCTCCCCAGAGCGTATGATACAGTTATTAGTCTTTAGATTTGTTTTTTAATTAGGTAATTCTTTTGTTCAGAGAAGCACATAACTTCTTTTTGTATTATGTGTTAAAAGTGAATGATTAAAAGAAGGACTCCATTCAATGAAATGAAGAAGAGACTGACCAATTAAAAGGAATCTTTTTATACTATAAAGATAAACATAAAAGTACGGGTTTAGTTTTACAAACTAGACTTTTCGATGTCTTTTCTTACTATGTGAACCAAATTGGAATCTTCTTTTCTAAGAATACTTTATCCTAGTTTTGCCTCATGCTTTAGTAGCTTTATGATATTTTCCATAGGTTATTTAACTTTACCTTCTGTGGTAGACAGACCATGCTCGCCCACAGAGATGTCTACAACCTAACCCCCAAAGCCAGTTAATCTATTACCTTATGTGGCAAAATGAATTTTGCAGCTGTGATCAAGTTGAAGATCTTGAGATGGGAAAGTTATCAGGGATGACTTTGGTGGGCCCAATGCAATTACAATGGTTTTTATTGTTTTTTATTTTTAATTTTTTTTTTTGAGATGGAGTCTCACTCGTCGCCCAGGTTGGAGTGCGGTGGCGCAATCTCGGCTCACTGCAAGCTCCACCTCCCAGGTTCATGACATTCTCCTGCCTCAGCCTCCCGAGTAGCTGGGACTACAGGCGCCTGCCACCACGCCCGGCTAATTTTTTTTTTTTTTTTTTTTGTGTGTGTTTTTAGTAGAGACAGGGTTTCACTGTGTTAGCCAGGATACAATGTTTTTTATAAACAGAGGCAGGGAGAGTCAGAATCCGAAAAGATAATGTGATGATAGAAGCAGAGTGATTTGAAAATGCTAGACAATTGGCTTTGAAGATGGAGGAAGAAGCCCTGAGCCAAGGAATTCAGGTGGCCTCTAGAAACTGGAAAAAGCAAGGAAGCAAAATCTTCCCTGGATCCCCCAAAAGGTGCATAGCCCTGCCAATTCTTTGATTTTAATTCAGTGAGAACAGTTTGAATATCTGACCTCCAGAACTGTAAGAAAATAAATTTATGTTGTCTTGAGCCACTAAGATTGTGGTGATATTTTACAGCAGGAATAGGAAACTAATACACCAACCAATAATTCTGAGATATGAGAAGATGAGACATGATCTCCAATTTACAGAAATGCCAAGGTTTTTCCAAAATCATTTAGTGAATGGGGCAGAGCTGAGAGTACACCCTAGTTCTATGACTTCAATTCCAGTACTTTTGTTCTACTAGAACCTAGTTTAATCACTTTGCAATATTTATTAGGCAATTCTGTATTACCTTACTATTTCTGATAAAACAAGTTACCATAAACTTTGTAGCTTAATGTAACAGAAACTTATTCTTTCACAGTTCCGTAGATCAGAGGTCTAACATGGGTCTCACTGGGCTAAGACAAGCTGTTGGCCGGTCTCTATTCCTTCTGGAGAATCTAGGGGAAAATCTGTTTCCTAGACTACTCTAGCTTCTGGAAACCCTTTGCATTCCTTGGCTTGCGGCCCCTTCCTCAATCTTCAAGTCAAAAGCATTATATTCTCAAACCTCTCTGTTTAATGAGGACCCCTGTTTCCTTCATCACATCTTCTTTCCTGATTTTGACCCTCTTGCCTTGGTACATATCTGCAGTTTCTGGGGATTGAGATGAGGACATCTTTGGAGGGCATTTTTCCATTTGCCAGGGTCTCCTATGTAATAAATCATGTTCTAATTTCTGAGAATATGTTAAAATGCCTAAAACTGATGAGATTCCATTGAGAAATTTTGAACAGTTGAGACATAATCTGATTTGTGTCTTAAAAAGTCACTCTGACTCTGAATAAAATACAATGGAGAGGAGTGGAAAGGCAGAATAGGAATGGTTGTCTAATCAAGAGATAGTGCTAAGGATGTCTCCATCTTTATTCTTCCTTTTCTTTTTTCACTTTTAAAATTATTTTGTTTTTTTAATTGATACATGATAATTGTACATATTTATGGGGTACATGTAACATTTTGATACATGTACACAGTATGTGGTGATCAAATCAGGATAAATATTATCATTCTTCCTTTTCACTTGTTGACTTAAACAACTGGATGAGTAATAATAACATTAAAAATTGGAGGCCGGGTGTGGTGGCTCATGCCTGTAATCCCAGCACTTTGGGAGGCTGAGGTGGACAGATCGCTTGAGCCCGTAAGCTTGAGACCAGCCTGGGCCACATGATGAGATCACCTCGCTACAAAAAATGCAAAAAATATTCAGGCATGGTGGCATGTGCTTGTAGTTCCAGCTACTCAGGGGGCTAAGGTGGGAGGATCACTTGAGCCTGGGAGGCAGTGGTTGCAATGAGCTGAGATCATGCCACTGCACTCCAGCCTGAGTGACAGATTGAAAACCTGTCTAAAAAAAAATAAGAAGAAGAAGAAGAAAGAAAAAATAAGAAAAGAAAAATGGAGTGATGAGCATAGAACTTTTGTTTATTGAAGCTGGAGATTAAATAAAAGAATTGGTTTTAACATGTAAAGTTTGAGATGCCTATTAGATATACAAGTAGAAATGTCAAGTTAGCACTGGATATCTAAGTCTGAGTTCAGGATAGTGGACAGGAGTGAACACTGAGGAATCTGGAAATCAGTGTATGGATGATATTCAAATCCATAAGCCTAGATGACACTCCTTAAGATATGAGTAAAGACAAAGAGAAGAGATCCAAGGGCTTATCCTTGAGCATGACAAAATTAAGAGGTCCAAAAGAAAAGGAGAATACAGCAAGTAAAGCACATGAGAGAGTAGTGTCCAGAAAGCTAAGCTAATATGACGTCATATAGGAATGAGATAACCAGCGAGGTCAAATGCTGCTGATAGTCAATACATTAGCCGAAGACATTTTCACTATTTCATATACATTCTATGAGTTTTATCTTTAAAATGTTTCAGTTCTAAGTACAAAACATGTGCAAATCTGACCACTTTCTACCAAATGTACCAATTTCTACAAAGTTCTATTACCTGCCCCTTGAACTTTTTTAGTCAGATCACCATCCTAGTTTCCCCTGGGGCTAGTAGTAGGGTTTTCAGCCCCTTATTATTCTTTTCAAAATATACTGTAATATTTCTACTATACCCAGTCACTTTTCAAAAACAATTCACTTTAATATTTTTATTAATTCTATTTGATTTTCTGTGGATATATAACAATGCATTTATTTTTTCATTCAGCAATTACCAAGTCTATTATTATTATTAATGCTAAGCACTGTTTTTGTCACTGAAAATACAGCAATGAAAAAAACAGATAAAAATGTCTATCATATTGAAGAGAATCATTAGTTTGTTGGGGGGATACAAACCCTAAAATATATATGTAAGAAAATTAAATAGCATATTTTTAAAATGATAAGTTCTATAGTGAAAAATAGAGAAAGTGATCATTGTGTTCTTTCTTTTCTGACAAATATTATTTTAACTACTTTTTCATGCAATATTGCCTTGGTAAGAAAAAAATTTTTAAATGATGGCAGGCATGATTAACCTGCCATTTAGTGATTACACTGATTTCAGAAAGGAAAATATATTCCTGGAGTAAAGAGACAACTAAAAGCATTAAACTTCAAGAATGGGCAGTAACAACAAAGCGTTCATTAAAATGTTTTATCCTAAATATCATGGTGACCTTGGGAATGAAGTAATTAGGAAGTGTACAAAAATCTTACTTGATCTATAAAACAGGTAAAACTCCAGGACTAGAGACTAGAAATCGAATTTGAGTCATCTCAATTAAGAATCATGGCCTCTTTCCAAGTTTCCAGACTTAAGCAAGTCCAAATATCTAGAACCCCTTGTTTGAAGATAAGGCTAGATCCTTGATATGGTTAGGCTCTCTTTGCCCACCCAAATCTCCTCTTGAATTGTAATCCCCACGTGTTGACAGAGAGGGGTGATTGGATCATGGGGACAGCTTCCACCATGCTGTTCTCATGACAGTGAGTTAGTTCCCATGAGATCTGATGGTTTCAAAAGGGGCTCTTTCACCTTTGCTCTTCTTCTCTCCCCGACCACCTTGTGTAGAAGGTGTTTGTTTCCTCTTCTGCAATGATTGTAAATTTCCTGAGGCCTTCCCAGCCATGTGGAATTGTGAGTCAATTAAACTTATTTTGTTTATAAATTACCCAGTCTCAGGTAGTATCTTATAGCAGTGTGAGAACAGACTAATGCAATCTTCTTGAGGAGAGGAGTTGATATGCTGCTATAAGCCTATATTGTGTGTATTGTAACTCTTACATCAAGCCTTCTTTCAAAAGGACTTACAACTGTACAGTGACTTTGCACTGTGGAAAATAAAATAACAAGAACATATGGGTTATAAGACTTCTTGTGTCTTAATTAACATTGATCACTGAGAACCCAAAAAAGCCACTGTAGTTTACTGGTCAAATTAGGAGCTACTGGAGATCATGTGATAAATAGGGAATTGTCCCAAGTTTGAATCAGAGTTGGCCCAATAAGTTCATTGACCCAATTTGTGATTACCTTCTCAGTTCCTGAATATTCAAATAGACAGATTTGACAATGGGAAGAATTCCTCACTCAGCTGTTATAGTGGTACCAAGTGGGAAGTCCTTGGTACTTCCCCTCCTTACCAAATTAGTGAAACTTAAGCAATATCACATAACTGGGGTGTTTGCAGAATTTAGTAACACCACCAAAGACTTAAAAAATTCACCTACTCATTTATCTTGGTTCTTCTTGTGTGGAAGGTAAATTGATCTTGAATGATCATGATCTTCATTACATCATGACTCCAACTATAGCTGCTATACCAAATGTGGCATATATCCTGAAGTAAGTCACCCCAGTTCCCTAGAATCTTGAATGCAGATAATTGACCTGGAGATTGCTTTGCCCTCTGTACCAATTTATACAAGCCATAATAAGCAGATTACTTTACTTGACAAGGTCAATATCACACCTTCAGAGTCTTGCCTCAGGGCTGTGTTAATTATCCTGCCCTGTGCTATAATATAATCCTAGTCTACAATTCTCCTGATCATCTTGACATTAGAATGTCACACTCTTCACTATATTTTTGACATTAGGATCTTTGAACATGATTAATAAGCAACATCAGATACTTAAGTGCCTTAGTAAGACCTAAGCAAGTCAGAGATACGCCCCAGGAAAATTTAAGAACTCATCTTCAGTGAAGTTTGTGGACTTCTGTAGTCTAAAGCATATCACAATATTCTCTTCAATGGAAAAGACGAGTTGAGAACTTTGCATAACTATCACTATAAAGGAAGCACAATGCTTTATGAGTTTTTTTATTTAAAAGATATTTTATACATTTTTCTCTGCTAATATGACTCATGTACTGAATAACACATATGGCTGCCAGATTTGAAGAAGACCAGGGCAAGAGAAAGTTCTGCAGCAAGTCCAAACTGCTCTTCTACTTGAGTCTTATATGACTCAGAAGATCCAATAGTATACAAGGTGTCTCTGATAAACAGAGATGCTTTATAGAGTCTCTTATAAGACATAATAGCAGAATCATGGCATAAACATTTAGGATTTTTTAGTAAATCCATGCCTTCTTCTGAAAACAAGTACTAATGTTGAGCTATCAATATGATATAAGCCTTATTCATGGACCCCTTCCATCATGGAAAGGGCAATGATTTTATTCAGTGAAAAGAAAGTGATTCCAGGAGAAAAGAAAGTTAAGCATGGATTCTCTTAATTAGTTCTGATTTATTTGCAATTAGTTCTCCAAACTGATTAAATTTAAAGACGTTGATTCAATTTGTATAGGAGACACTGGTTGTCCATGGCTTGTAGTGGTAAAACAGTCACTAAAATTATTGCTTGTAGACACCTACATTCAAATGTTTTCAGGAGGCAAGGCTTTGGATGACCAAGTGTTTGTTGCCACAGACCATTTTTATGGAAATATATGACTATTTATTACATTAAAATAAAGTGGAAACAGATATAGTAATTGATCTTAAGGGCATGGGATTAGGGCTAAAGGAATATAAAGTGGGATAGACCAAATGCACTGACAGTGATTCACCAACCAGAGATTTTAAATTCCATATGTTAGCTTGAGAAAATCTAAAATTGGGGTGGTGGAGATTGAAATGAAAGTAAGTAAAGTTATGATCCAATGCAGACATCTGGCAATACATTATACCAATTTCTACGGTTCTACAGTATCCACCCTGTCTCTCTCAATTTAAGTTTACTATTTGCCTGATGTGCTGATTATCCTCTTTCTCTCTTAAATAATGGGTTTCCTAATGAGTATCATATCGCTTGAAATATTTTATTTGGAAGGTTATTCCTGCTTTTGCAGTATTTAATTATTTTGAGTGGTGTAAATAATATTCCTTTGTGTAATAGAAGGTGCACAATTTATTTAGCCAAGGGCACTTTATTTGTGTCCAGGTGTTTTTAATGGTGAATATTATTGCCTCGACCACCGATATGCATATTTCCTCAAAGGCATTTGTAAGAATTTCTCTTGGCTCTATACCTAGAAGAAAAATTTTGAAGCTTGGGGTATATGAATAGTTAAATTTAGATACTCCAGTTGTTCCCCAGAGTGACTCTATCTTTATTCAGGTAACAAACCTCAACAAAGGCCACCAATCTATATCTAATCCATCCTTAGAATATTAGAGTTCATAATTTTTCCATTCAAATTAATATAAAATTATATCTCATAATATTCCTGATTGCGTTTTCTTAATTACACATGAGGTTGAACATTTATCCAAATATTCAGTAACAAAAAGTATTTGTTTTTACCTTTGTCCATTTTTTTAGTTGGGTTGTTTGTCCCCTTAATATTAATTTACAAGATATTTTTATATACTCATGATACTCTTTATCAGTTATGCATGAGATCTGTGGTTATTTTAAGTTTCAGCCATTTATTTATTTATTTTTATTTTTTCGAGTTTGACATCTGTATTCTGTATTTTTTTAAATTATACTTTAAGTTTTATGGTACATGTGCACAACGTGCAGGTTAGTTACATATGTATACATGTGCCATGTTGGTGTGCTGCACCCATCAACTCCTCATTTACATTAGGTATATCTCCTAATGCTATCCTTCCCCCCTCCCCCCACCCCACAACATAAGCCATTATATTTAATGAAAATAACATGAAATTCTTGTCACAGTCGAATAAATTACATATTTTTAAAATATTTTCCGGACACTTAAATTTAAATGTTTAATCTGTTTTATAATACAGCAAAAATTTGAATTTTCCTTTTGACTCTATCTAAGGGTCATTGAATTAACACAGAAATTTAACCATTTGCATTTATTTTGTTAATTACATGTACAGAAAAATTTAACCGTATATATTTATTTTATAAACAATAATACAGAAATGTTGTTTTTAATGGAGTTCTTATGCTTCTATGGCATTTTTCTCTTTTTATGCTATGTAAGTTTTTGCCCTAATATTTTTGAAGAGATAATCTTATTTTGAAATCTACTGGTTGTTAACTTTAATTTCAATAACTTACTGAAATCCACATTTCCCTTAGATATTAAATGAAATAATTTTAAAATAAACACTGACTGATTTTAACTAAGAAATTTAGTCCACTTTATTTCCCCTTGCAGAATCACTGTGGATTCTCATAATAATGACCTTGAGTCACTAAGATAAAATTGAATTATGTTAATTCCATCTGTTTAAAGAGGTAAAATATTTTAATTTGAGAAAAAAATGTTATCAGAATAATTCAAATAAAAACAAAATTTTGAAGCTTAGAAGTCATCTTTGTATAACACCTCATTCTGGAATAATGATGAAATAATTAGATATATTAATAAATCTCTCATATCCATATACATTTGTATTTTCTTACAGAACAAATTGCTGAAGTCTTTGCAAGTATTCTGTTAGTAATCCTAGTGAATTCCATGAAATCTTTTGTGAATTTTGGGTAATTTGTGTTTAGTTTTGGAGTTCTGGGCTTGAGTAAAGCTTTAAGTGTGATAATGTGGGCTCCTGTGTAAAGTTAAACTTGGCTGAGATGCTCCACAAAGACTAAATGTGCCATTTGACCTCTTGGTGACTCTGTGGCCTCATGTGTAAATGGAAGTTTATGTTGCAACACTCCTGGAAGCACAATGATGTAATTGGCTCCAGAGTTCTCCCGGGTACCTTCCAGAGTATGAAAGATGTCTGGTGCCCAGAACAAGCTATCAGAAAAATAACAGTGAGAAGGAAACCCTTCAAATCTGAAGAATTAATATAGCCAGTAGATCCAGCAACTACCTAGAATGTTACCTTAAAATGTAATATCTAAAATAGTGGCCCGTCTATTCTGATATAGGATTATTTATTCTATGGCTCTCTTTGACTCTTTACTGCATCTCTTTCTGCATCAATATTTTCTGCCCTCAAATTTAAACATAAAGAGAAATGTTGTTTATATTGACAATCAGCTTGGCCATTGTTATGTAAACATCAACTTTCCTTGCAAATGTGTCTCAAATACTTTATTGTAAGTTTAATTGGATGGCAAAAATGGACACTACTTCTACAGTTACTTTAGTCAGTATCTTGGTAATTGCATTATTCATTGATTTTTCCCCAGTATAGATAAACCTATAAGAAGCAGGATGGGCATATATCCTTCTAACTGATTTGTAAGAAGTGCTGAATTTGCCCAGAGTCTTTTAATCAAGTTTCATATACCCAAAACATCATTTTATTCATGGAAGAACATGTTCCCAGAGATTCTAAACCCATTTTATGTGCTTTTTATATGAGAGCTGAAAACAAGATGCAATATAGCTGGAAAGGTGACTCCAGACTATTTTCATCCCATCTAAGAATTTTAACTTCTATCTGAATTGGTGTTCCTGTAACCGATTCCTTAATTCATTTTGAAAGTTTCTACAAAGCTTTAAAATTCAAGAATTTGAACTCTTAGCATGATGTCTTATGAGGGCAGCCTTACAGCAGCATGAAAGCTCTGTGACTGCTCTCTCTTTAGGTCTGGAAACTAACGGAACACTTCGGAGTCACAGTAGCTGAATAAAGCATAGAGACTGATTTGGAATTTGGTGGGAGAGTGTTTAAAAAGTGAATGAAACTGAAATTTATTAGCTGTGTGACTGTTTGCATTGACTGTCTCCAGCCTCCTGCACATCAGGTGACATTCTCCAGCTTACTGCAGTTAAAGCAAGACTCATGTCATTCTTGTCAAGTTGGTACAAAACATAATCCCAATTGTTTTGTAAAAGATGAAAAACAAGATTAAAAAGCAAAACAAAAACCCTGAGATAGAAGCCTTTAGAACAATAATTTTAAAAGTGCCTCCTTTTCTATTAAAAAAAGAAAGGTGAATTAAAAGGAGCTGGCAATAAAACCAAGGGAAAAGGAGAGACAGAAAACATACATTCTGCTGAAGACGATGCTTGGTAATTAATACCTGGTGGGAGTAATGGATCATTTCCTCTAGCTGGAGCACCAGATGCTTTGGAATTAGGGACCCAGAGGATAATCCTCACTCTGAAGCATTAGTAATTTAGTCAAAGTGGCCTTCTTATGGATTTCTGTTTCAGTGGTTGAGATTTTAAATTTATTTAAAGGGTGTGGTCACAGAGAGAAGATGGGGAGATGTGCGTTAACAGTCAGCACATTTTTATAGATTCCAGGATTGTCCTCTAATCAAGCTGTCAGTCACAGAAATATCCAGTGAGCTCCTAATTATCTCTGAACTTATATTACAAATAATGTGAGAGAAATGAAAAATAAAAAGCTATAAAGCTATACTCCTTACCCTTGAAGATGTAATAATTTAATAGAGAAGAGTACACATAAAACATTCCAAAGAAACAAGTCAAGTTAGGGTATTTTCATGTTTCATTACTAGTGGGCTTTCAAAGAAAAGCTCAGATTGAGTCCATTCAGCCTCACATCAGTCTACTATTTTAATGTGTGTGGGAGGGGGTTCAGATGGGGTGGAGTTGCATATCTGTTCCACATGACCAACTCCTTTCAAGGTGTCCTAGGCATATTCTATGTCTTGGGTGGGGATTTGCATTGAGGAAAGGGCATTTAGTGTCATAAGCCATTTTAAGTGGGATTTAGGCATGAGGGGTTGTTGAATGGGGCCTGAGCAGTCTCCTGACTTAGGCATCACCCCTATTAATCAATAAGAGATGTGCTAGCTGTTCTCATGGTCCCCTCTGGACCACAATGGGAAGGACAACCATTACAGCTCTTTGATATTGATGACTTACTGGGCTTTCTTACGTGGACATTGGACTTCAAAGTGCTGGCCTGCTGGTGATATTGACAGAGAGAGCTTCTTGTTCTCTCGGAACTGGGTGATTCCTTGATCAGGCTCTGCTCCTGTTCACTTGACATCCATGGGGGATCCCCTAGTTCTAGGACTCCTAGTCCTCTGCCTGGTCCCGTTCCTTCCTTTCCACATCTCTCTCCTCCATGACTCCTTAGACTCTGATACATTTATTTAGTTTCCAAGGGACAAGAAAAACTGATCCTTGCTGATCAACAATTTACAATTTTTTCATTATTATTGTTTTATAGCTGGACTACGGCTCTTGACAATGACAGCAAAGGATCTGACTCTTCTCTGGTTTTCTTGTGAATAAATCTTCTTTTGAAGCAATGAAATGTCACATAGCCTTAAGTAAGAAAGTGTCATGGTATAGTAGAAATTAAGGGGAAAATATTCTGGTTAATTAATAAATATACTATCTTGCTAGAGCTATAGAAGAATTTCATGTATCTCAATGATTAAGGAATAGGGCAATCTTCATATAGGTCAAAGAGACACGTATAGTGAGATAAAAAGTGAGCCAGAAATCAGAAGGTCTTGATTCCTGTTCTGGTATACTAGTCATAAGACCTGGGGCAAAGTACTTGCTGTCTACATCCTTCAGGATTCTCCCTTTAAAAATATGTATAATAATACACATTACATTATTTTTACTATCTGGGTGGTGGTACTGTATTGTGGTTATAGAAATTTAAAGTCAGCCTCTTTAATTTTGATTTTGGTCCCTACCACTTATTAGTCATGAGATTTGCTAAGTTACTCAATCTTTCTAAGCCACAATTTCCTCAACAGGGTTGTGGTTAGGAATGAATGAAATCATATACGTATAGTATTTATATCTTTTCCTGACTCATAGATAAATTATTCAATAATTGTTAACTATTCTTGTTGCTGCCTCACCACTTGTGGTGGCAAATAGATTCATGAAGGATTAAAAAAGAAATGATATAAACTATAAGATTTTGTACATTTTAGTTTTAGACATTTTTATTGCGTTTTTCTTTCTAAAATAAAATCTATAGCCTCTTGTGTTTGTAAAGTTAGGCTATAGCGTTTGATTTTTTTTTCTTGAACGTGACTCCATGTCATCATTATGACCATCATTATGAATGTCACTCAGTGTCATTATTATGATGCTAATGTGCACAGCAGCTCTTATTATTTTTGTGTTTGCTTACTTTTAAAAAATGCTTTCCCTTCTACAGATGAACTGTAACAGGCTATTATTTCTCATCCTTTTATTTATCCCTGATTGTCAGACCTGCTCTCTTAAGCTTGTCACACCAATATAAAGTGGTTTGGAAAATCAGATCACTGACTTATTTTAGAATTGTATATTTAAAAAGAATAATAATCTCAGGATAGTGATAGAGACCAAAGACTGCTTTTTAATTTTGTGGGGGAGGGGGTGGAATTGTTTGTTATTTGTTTGTTTGATGAGTTATTGTGCTTTCTTTGGTTTTCTTGTAAGCTGATCCCATATAGATGACTTAATCATCAGAACAGAATGTAACAATGCAACTCTTTATGTCTCAATTTCAGTTATATTGCCAAGAAAAGAGTTGGCAAGGATTTTAATATTCCAAAGTAAGGGACTAGATCACACATACTAAAAACAGGTATTGTAATTTTTTTCTTTTAAGCTGAGATTGAAGAGACTGAGACAGAAGTTATGATTTAACTAAATTCCACAACTCTGTTGGAAGTTGTCAGTGATGGAAGGGAGATAATTTCCTTATTTTTACCTTACATCTCGTAAGGGATGCTCTGATGCAAGTTCTGTAGTGCATGGGGGACGCAGTGGACTAGTGAGAGACCCACGCTGGAGAAAGGTGAAGGACAAGAAGGTCACTGAATCAGGCTGTGGAAACAGAGCAGAAAATTGTAGGTAAAAAGTCATTTCACTTCCATCTGCAGTGGGCCTGTGTTTTGGGTGGGTATAAAGCTAGAGAGTCTCCTTAGTATTGTTTTAAATCTTACCCAAGTGGGCCACCTCAAAAGGTTAGGAGGCCTCAGTAAAAAAAGCCTGATGGTATAGTAAAGCTTGCTCAAGGGCCAAGGCAGGAATCCTCAGAAATCTTCTAGATATTCATTCATCTGCATCAGAGCAATTGTAGTTCAGGGATTCTCAGTTGTGTTCATTTCCTATTACTGCTGTAACAAGTTACCACAATTTTAGTGGCTTCAAATAACACACATTTTTTTTTCTTCTGCAGTTCTGGAGGTCAAAAGTCTAAGATCAAGTTGTGGTCAAGCTGTGTTCCTTCTGGGGTCTCCAGGACAGTAATCTGTTTCTTTGGCTTTTGCAGCTCTGAACAGTCACCTTCATTCATTGACTGTGGCTTCTTCCATCTTTAATGCCAACAGCATAGCATCCTCACATTCTTCTCTCTTTCCCATAGTCACACAAGCTTCTGTGTTTGGGCCTTTCTTCTCTTGTCTTCCTATATAAACCCTTAGGATGACACTGGGCCCACCGAGAAAATCCAGGATAATCTCTCCATCTCAAGATCCTTAATTTAATAAAAAACATGCAAAATGAGTTTTGCCATGTTTTATAACCCATTCCCAGGTTCTACAGATCAGGATGAGGACATCTTTGACTATTACTTGGTCTGTCACATCAGTGAAGGAAGGTAGCCCATGAACCCACCAAAGTACAGGAAAGGGAAGAATTATCTTTAAACAAAGCCTAGCTAAGAGAAACCTGGCACCAGATCAGGAGAGTACAAATCAGGAAGACATTTCCTACCTCTTACTGCCCCTTACTTCTTGTTCCATGAACCTAGGGAAAAAAACCTTTTGACAAGCTGGAGAGGAGAGAAGTATCAGCTAGGGAAATAGGAAAGAAGTGAATCATATGGTCCTTTTTTCCTATTGTAAAATTTCTACCTAGAGCTACGTTGAGTTGATAGAGAAGGGAAGCTTTCATTTTAAATGAATTCAGAGTTGGTCATTATTGTGGAATGGGCATTATACCTGTAGTTGGTGACTCAAAGACACTGGAGGATATTTTTTATTATCTGACAGTAACCACAGAAGTCATGCCTGGAGCTCATCTAAAGGTGGTAATTGGCCCTATAAAGTTGATTTGAACAGGTAGTACCAGTGGGAAAGGAAGGAGTAGGATTAAGCTGTTTTCTTATTGCACCTTGAAGGTTGAGCTTCTTTAACATAATGGTTACATAATATAATTCTAACTTTAAATTGTTTTATGCAAATGAAAAATAATTGATGACTTAAAGATGACAAAAGTTAACATTTGATTGGACAGTTAAGAAGGTATTGCCCAGAACTAGAGTGAGAAATTTTAATTCCTGCATATTCTTGGTTTAAGTGACATGAAAAGAGAAGCAAAAGTAGAAACTCTAGAGAAGTAACTGCTAGCAGTGCAAACAGAAACAACAGAAGTGGCAAGATATGGAACCACTGATATTCATATAAAGTGACATTAAAGAACAAAAATTCCACTGGAGAAAAGAGAAGAAAATGTGTTAATAAAAACAGAAATATAGTTTGGGGATGTTTAGTGAAAGGGCACACTTAAACACCCTCTTGTTATTAAGGCCATGTAACAAAGGCCTATCAATTAAAGAGCATACCTCTTTTGACTATTCTATGAAGGACCACTTGTCCCTTCACACCTCAATTATCTCTGAAATCTTCATTGTTCTACAGTATGATATTACACTAATGTTAATTGTATCTTTACCTCATGAAAAAGAAAGGTTACCTTTTTGGAAGCATAACATTTTCCATGGCAGGAACATGAATAACACATTTTAGAGAGTTTGCCATAAAAACTCAAAGAACTGTTTCACTGTTGTAACCAGCCTCCATTATGACCCTCAGTGATTTCTCCTGGTCTCTTTGCCCTCCCTCTTTAAAGCAGGATTTTTCCTGAATGGCCAACAGAATGCAGTGGAATTGACGTATGATTTCCAAGACTAGGTCCTAAAAGGCGTTACAACTACTCCCTTGGTCTTTTGGATCACTTGTTCTAGGGGGAGCAAGCCATCATGTCAAGAGAACACCCAAGTAGGCCTGTGGAGAGATCTATATGAAAAGAAACTGTGGTTCTCAGCCAATAGCCAGCACCAACTTGCTGGTCCTGGAATAAGCCACATTGGAAGTAGGTCCTATAGCTCCAGTCAAGTCTTCTGATAACTGCAGGCCAATAGACATTGAGGCACAACTTCCAGCTGAGCCACTACTGAATTCCAAATTCACCAAACTGTGAGTGATTATATATGGTTGTTATTGTTTCAAACCACTGCATTTTGATGATGATTTGTTACACAGCAATAAGTAATGAGTATTTTACTTTTGAAGAGTAAAATGTCAATCAGCTGTGCAATTTTAGGTATTACATAATTTATTCGTCAAATATTTCAAGTGGCTAAACTAGTAATTATTTTTATCTATTTTATATTGATTTCATTGCATGACTCAACGTATTACCATTAAAACATTAAGTAGTGGCCAATAGAAAAGAAATCCACCAGTCCTCAGTCTGTTATCAATGGTCATCAAACTGTTTAACATATCACTGAGCATTTCTAATCTATTTAAATTAATGCTTTATTTCAGCAGAAAAAAATAAAAATTTATGGAAAATAAAGGCAAGTGAAAAAAAACTTCAACTTCTAAAAAAATGATGGTGAGATACATACACACACGCACATACACACACAGATGTATATATACAAATATACAGATAAATTAATGTGTATTATGTAATACACATTACAGTATATTAATATATCCTAATTTAGTCCTGTTGGACTCTCCTTCCAGTGACTTGGGTTAAATGTGCTACAGCATGAGAAGAAAAGAAAAACAGGTAATTCAGTTAAGCAGAATCCAGAGCAAATAATTCATCATTATGCAGCAATTACTCCTTAATATTTTTTTATCCCTCTAAGGGGGAACACAAATCAGTTCACTTTGAGAATGGTACAATTTGATTGTCTCATATGAGATCTTCATTTAAAAAAAATAAACACCAATTCAGTTTTGTACCCTGTCCTTTTATAAAACAATTTTTACATTCCCTTCCTATGCTTCAAAATGTTGATGCCAGATCAAGAGTTCTACTGCAGTGGAAAGTCTAAACTGATTATATTCATTTTCTAAACTCTATGGGTATCTTTGATAGTATGTTACAAATATTTACCCCAGCTCAGTAAATATGTGGATATGTTGCTTATGAAAAACTTATCACTTATTAGAGTCCTAAACAATTATTTGGGTCTGAGAAAATACTTATTTGAATTAAAAATATGAACTTTAATCAATTCTTTATTGAATTCTTATGAGTACATATCTAAGTACTTTAAGAAATACAAGATATTAAATGTATATTTCCTGTCTTCTGGAGGCCCACATTCTAATAGTCAAAACTAGATACAATTGTAAGGCAAGTTAGGTAGTATTTTAAGTTCTATTTCAGCTTATAGAAACCAAAGAAAAGATGATAAGGGTCATGTATGATTATTTAAAAAAGGGATGATAGGCTTAAAGAAATCTGAATGGCAGTTTGGATCTTGAAATTATTATTTTTAAGATTTTCCTATATTCTTTTTTGAATGCATTTCTAGAAAGCTAGGTAAATACCAATAAAATGTTATACCATTTGTTTTGTTCTCAGTAGTTGAAACTGTATTTAGTATTTTTACCATATTCAAGTAGCATTTTTGTTTGGAGAAAATTTCCTTTTTTCTTTTTGATTACAGTGAATGATGTGTCAGTTGGGATGTTAGTGTTAATACACCAACAGAACAATGACTAATAACATTGCTCACCTCGGGTCCAGAGAAATGATCCAGAGGCCACTGTAGGACTGTGACAAGAGTAATCAGAGCAGCTGGAAAGGGCCCAGTCAGGTTAGTAACTACAGAAATACTTGGCCATACTATACTACAAGGCTACGGTAACCAAAACAGCATGGTACTGGTACCAAAACAGAGATATAGATCAATGGAACAGAACAGAGCCCTCAGAAATAACGCCGCATATCTACAACTATCTGATCTTTGACAAACCTGAGAAAAACAAGCAATGGGGAAAGGTTTCCCTATTTAATAAATGGTGCTGGGAAAGCTGGCTAGCCATATGTAGAAAGCTGAAACTGGATCCCTTCCTTACACCTTATACAAAAATCAATTCACAATGGATTAAAGACTTAAACGTTAGACCTAAAACCATAAAAACCCTAGAAGAAAACCTAGGCATTACCATTCAGGACATAGGCATGGGTGAGGACTTCATGTCTAAAACACCAAAAGCAATGGCAACAAAAGCCAAAATTGACAAATGGGATCTAATTAAACTAAAGAGTTTCTGCACAGCAAAAGAAACTACCATCAGAGTGAACAGGCAACCTACAAAATGGGAGAAAATTTTCGCAACCTACTCATCTGACAAAGGGCTAATATCCAGAATCTACAATGAACTCCAACAAATTTACAAGAAAAAAACAAACAACCCCATCAAAAAGTGGGCAAAGGATATGAACAGACACTTCTCAAAAGAAGACATTTATGCAGCCAAAAAACACATGAAAAAATGCTCACCATCACTGGCCATCAGAGAAATGCAAATCAAAACCACAGTGAGATACCATCTCACATCAGTTAGAATGGTGATCATTAAAAAATCAGGAAACAACAGGTGCTGGAGAGGATGTGGAGAAACAGGAACACTTTTACACTGTTGGTGGGACTGTAAACTAGTTCAACCATTGTGGAAGTCAGTGTGGCGATTCCTCAGGGATCTAGAACTAGAAATACCATTTGACCCAGCAATCCCATTACTGGGTATATACCCAAAGGACTGTAAATCATGCTGCTATAAAGACACATGCACACATATGTTTATTGCGGCATTATTCACAATAGCAAAGACTTGGAAGCAACCCAAATGTCCAACAATGATAGACTGGATTAAGAAAATGTGGCACATATACACCATGGAATACTATGCAGCCATAAAAAATGATGAGTTCATGTCCTTTGTAGGGACATGGATGAAATTGGAAATCATCATTCTCAGTAAACTATCACAAGAACAAAAAAACCAAACACCGCACATTCTCACTCATAGGTGGGAATTGAACAATGAGAACACATGGACACAGGAAGGGGAACATCACACTCTGGGGACTGTTGTGGAGTGGGGGGAGGGGGGAGGGATAGCATTGGGAGATATACCTGAAGTATAATAATAATAAATAAAATAAATAAAATGAAATAAAATAAATAGATATATATATTACACGGTTCTTAATAAATATTGACATATCTTTCCCAAAACAACTATATCAATATATGAGTGCCACCAGAAAACTATGTCACTACAATTGTTAGCATGGTTGCTATCATCCAAAAAATTAAATTTTTGCTTATTTAAAAAAAAAAAAAAAGAAATACTTGGCCATAGACAAATTTATCCTCAACTGAACTCATCCTTTTCTGTTCAACCCTTACTGTCGACCCATAGAGCCAAACATAGGCTCTTATTCCAACTCTGGTATTAAAGAGCTTCTTGATTTAGAGCACATTTATTAATTATTTTGAGACTTCTTTTTTCATCCATTAAAGTGCTTAATAATATCAATTTAATGGTTTGTAGATATAATTAAATATATAACATGTGCATGACGTGTGAAACAAAAAAGGTCTTCAGAAAATGTTTATTTATTTTACTTTTGCTCCTTCTGAAGCTTTTATATTGAATATGTCTCAGTTATAAAGGCTGCACATTGAGTAAAATAATTTACAATATTGATTTTTTTAAATTCCAAAGAGTATTTTAATAGCCAGCAGCTATATATTTTCTTAATACAGCCACACAATGCTTCCGGATGAGCTGATGGATTAGTCATGTCTTCACAGTGCTGCTGGGTGCCAGATTCTATTTATTAATCATCACTGTTTGGAGTGCTGTGTGGTAGAAGTTTCAGAAGAAATTTTTATATTAATTGCAAGGTTGAGAGAAAATTTTCTCAATGTAGCTAAAACTATTTGAGGGAGACTATTACAAAACAAGAGAAAACAGTCACTAGTAAAATGATCAAACGTCCTATTTTGAAATACAATGCTTTGATTCAAATAAAAGCAAGGATGGAGGAAGAGAAGGACAGCGTTGGGCTGATGTCTACCCAAATCCATAACATATGTAGTCTAGTCTAAGGATTTGAGGAGCTTCATAATTAAGATCTTTAGCTTGCTGTGGAGATTAGATATTCACCTGATGTTTTTCATCTTTTCTAGAGAATCTAAAGTCTCACCATTGTTTTGCAGCATACATTGTAAAAACAAAAAAACAAAACAAAACAAAAAAAACGCACACTTCCAAATAGTTAACAGGCAGCAGGGTCTCGTTTGCTCAGCATATGTTTTCTCAGTCTTTGTATTAACAAGGTTCCTAGGAGTATTCAAAACATTTTTGTTCAAAGATAGGCTCCAAAGGATTTAAATTGTCATCTGAGGTGAGAAAATCTGCCCAATCTAAGGCTGTCCTTGACAGGCCCTCCTCAAGTTGGAACTAGTTCTGCATGGATTCTGCCACGTTTAATTGCATAATTCAATCTTTCTGAGGTTATCCGCAGAATTTTGTTCAACTTTCAACTTCCACAGATCAGAAATATAAAGACCACCTGCAGCACATATAATCTAAATTTGTCTACAAGTGGAGAATTTTTAAGTATCAAATCAAAAGGGAATTAAATGGCTAGATAGAACTTATGCAATTTATTTTATTCCTATCTGCAGGTTCACATCTGCTGTCTCCTGAATGAACTCACTTTTATATTCTAAATAATTACACCTCTGCTCTTTTTAACACAACTGTAGTAGTTCTTAGTGTTGATAGAGTATATATATATATATATTTATTTATTTATATAGTATATAGAGTATATACTCTATACAGAGTACTATATATAAGAGTACATATACTCTTAGGGTATATGTGTATATAGAGAGAGAGTAAATATATATATAGTATATAGAGTATAAACTCTATATAGCATACATATATAGTATATATAGAGAGAGTACATATATAGATATATATCTATATAGAGAGCATATATAGATGTATATATCTATATATAGAGAGAGAAAGCAAATATATATAGCATTGACTTAAATATTTAAGGTTAAAAGAAAATTTCAAATGGATGGTGTTCAACATGGTAGTCACTAACCATATGTAAATAATTAATTGATAAAAATGAAGTAAAATAAAAAATATTTCAGGCCATTGTTTGCACTAGCCTCACTTCAAATGTTCAGCGGTTGCAACAGTGCAGATTTAGAACATTGCTGTTATTGCAGAAGTCCTACTGGATGGCTTTACTCTTTGAAACTGCACTCTAAAGAAGCTTTATATCCTAGCCCATGTCTCCTTAGGAAATAGATAATGGCAATGACACTTCCAACAAAGTATTCTAAATAGTAATGTGACAAGACTGGTTTAGGAAGTAGTTGGACAGAAAAAAAGACAAAGGGAAGAAAAGAGGGAGAAAGGAAGGAAGAAAAAAATGGAAAAGAAGGAAGGAAGGAATAAAGGAAGGAAGGGAGGGAGGAAGGAAGGAAGAGAGGGAAGGAGGAAGGAAGGAGGAAGCTTTGTATATGTCAGGGACATTTTTATATATAGTACCATATTAAATATTGGCTTATTTGACAATGTGATGTATTAGCTAGTATGCCCGTTAAACCTCCTACTGTGAAAAGGAAAATGAATCCTAGGGCTCAGAATATTTCGGGAGATATTGTTTGATGTAATCACCGTGCAGTGTAGCTAATCAGCTAAAGACCTTGACGCCAGTAGGGATAGCAATAATTATGGTAGCAGAGGTGAATTATGCCCGTGTGTCTATGTCTGTTCCTACTGTAAATATATGGTGAGCCCATACGATAAATCCTAAGAAACCAATTGATATCATGGCTCATAGTATGCCCACATCCAAATGATTCCTGTTTTCCAGAATAATACGTTACGATGTGGGAGATTATCCTGAAGCCTGGTAGGATAAGGATATGGACTTCAGGGTGACCAAAGAATCAGAATAAATGTTGGTACAAGATAGGGTCACCCCTGCCAGCGGGGTCAAAAAAAGTAGTGTTGAGGTTACCTTCAGTTAATAGTATAGTACTGCCGGCGGCTGGGTCTGGGAGGGAAAGAGTAGAAGGACTGCCATAATGAAGACTGATCAGACGAAAAGGAGTGTGTGATACTGAGATAAGGCTGGGGATTTTATGTTAATAATTGTGGTAATGAAGTTAATGGCCCCTAAAATAGAAGAAACACCTGCCAAGTGAAGGGAGAAGATGGTCAGATCCACAGAGGCTCCTAAATGTGCCAGGTTTCCTGCTAAAGGGGAATAAAGTGTTCAGCCGGTTCCAGCGCAGGCTTCTACTATTGAGGATGCAAGTAGGAGTAGAAAAGATGGGGGGAGAAGTCAGAAACTCATATTATTTATCTCGGGGAATGCCATATCGGGTGCACCAATTACCAGAGGGACTAGACAGTTTCCAAAACCCCCAATCATGATTGGTATTACCATAAAAAAGATTATAACGAATGTGAGGGCGGTAACAATAACATTGTAGATCTGATCATCTCCTAGCAGAGTTCCCTGCTGGCCTAATTCTGCTCGAATTAGAAGGCTTAAGGCGGTGCCTGCTATTCCTGCTTATGCGGCAAATAGCAGGTATAGTGTTCCGGTATCTTTGTGGTTAGTGGAAAACAATCAACGATTGATGAACATAAGTGGGGAAAAAAGTAAAATGGCTGAGTAAGCATTAGACTGTAAATCTGAAGACAGAGGTCAAGGCCTTTTTTACCAGCCGTGAGGTGATTTCTCATGTTGAATTGCAAATTCAAAGGAGCAGCTTCAGTCCTGCAGGAGCTTCTCCGGCCTTTCTCCCCCAACGGTGGGAGGAGATTGAAGCCAGTTGATTAGGGTGTTTAGCTGTTAACCGCATTTTCGTGGGTTTGAATTCCATCAATCTAGCAAGGGCTTAGCTTAATTAAAGTGGTTGATTTGTGTTCAATTGATGCAGAATAGAGTCTTGCAGTCCTTAGATCTGTTATAGAAATTAAGTGTAATTTACTTACTAAGGGCTTTGAAGGCCCTTGGTCTTATTTAACCTAAATTTCTAAGTTATAGTTAGTATTAATGGAGAGATGGGTAAGAGGAGGTTAGAAGAGACGACAAGTGGGGGGAAGAGTAGTATGGGTTTTGTGTTTTCGAATTGTCATTTTATTTTCGTATTATTTGTTGTGGGGAATAGTGTCACTGAGATGGAATAAATTAGGTTTATGTAAAAGTACAGGTTGAGTAGGGTTATGGTAGCTATAATGGTTGGGGTAATAAGGCTATTGCTTTTTGTCAATTCTTGGATGATTCATTTAGGCAGGAACCCTGTTAATGGAGGTAAACCTCCTAGGGATAGTAAAATTAGTGGAATTATAGGTATCAACCATGTTAATTTGTTCCAGGTGTAAGATAGTGCCAGGATTGTGGTGCTTACACTCAGGTTGAGTGTAAGTAAAATTATTTACTTTAAGATAAAGTAAATAATCAGGTTTAGAATGGTAATGTTTGGGTTATAGATTAGTACTGCTATTATTCAACCTATGTGAGTGATTGAGGAGTAAGCTAGGAATTTACACAATTGTGTTTGGTTATGTCCTCCTCAACCGCCCGCTATAATGGATAGGATTGTGATAGATAAGAGAATGTTCGTATTTGTTGATGGGAAAATTTGAAACGTAATCAAGATAGAGGCTAGTTTTTGTCATGTAAGGAGAAGTATGCCAGACATTAGAGAGGTTCCTTGTGTTACCTCTGGGACTCAGAAGTGAAAGGGGGCTATTCCTAGTGTTATTACTATGGCCATTAGTATTAAGGATGAAAATTGATGAATAGTGTTTATTATTGTTCATTGTCCAGAGGACAGGTTATTAGAAAGGATACCTATCATGAGAATTATAGATGTGGTTGCTTGTGTAAGGAAATATTTGGTGGCTGCTTCTGTAGAGCAGGGATTTTTTTTTTTTTAAATTAAGATTGGGGTAAGGGCTAGTATGTTTGACAAATATTGGCTTATTTGAACTCAAGTGAAATATTCCCTCCTCTAATATTCAGCTGCCATCCTTGGGATGACTTAACTAATTGTTCAACAGGCTTGCCCTGTTAGGCTGTGACTATGTAGCCAAAAAAAAATCTTATCGAAAAAAAAAGGAAACAAAAATGGTTAGTTCTTCATGCTGGGAGAACACAGTCTTTATGACTATGCCAGGGGCAGTGACCTGGTATTACTTTTTGCAGAATGTTAATTAAGATAGCCCATGGATACAATAAAAAAATTTCATACAACTTACAGTCATTGTAGACATGACTTAAAAGTTCATTTCTCTAAGTACATGTTTCTTTGTAAGAGTATAACTCTAAAATATTTCTACTGTATATTGGACATAGGAGTATGATATGAATTAGTGTAACTCATGATGAATTAACAGCCCAGGGAAATTTTCACTTGAAGCTTCCCTTGATAAGCATCTAAGCTTTGTAGATAGAGACAAAACAATTTTTCATGAACTGAACGTTATGGTGAATTTCTTTTAACTTCGCTTTTATACCTGTGTATACAAACTGTAGAATACTACAGTTTTAACACACCTAAGGTTAAAGATCTGTTTGCAGGACCTGAAACAATGTTAGAGGACATAAACTTACAATGAGTCCAACCAAATGGGCTTTGTGATGTTTGTAATACTTAAAGGGGAATACAATACAAAAGAATATTTTAAAAACCATTTTCTCTTAAAATATAAATGTAATAGCTTTGTGAGGATTATACTTATGATCAGGGTTAGATCTGAGCAAACTTTCGATGTGATTTTCTAGTGTACTCTCTTCCATTCTTTCGGTTTACCTTTTTTCAGATTTCTCCTATATCCTTTAGTTAATCTCTCTCACTGCCAAAAGATGACAGGTTTTTTATGCTGTTCATAGGTGACCCGGAGTTTTTTACTTCTGTGCCCCCTGTAGAAGACATTGTCTCAGGCTCTGAAACTTCAGCTTTTCCTCATCCCCAGAATCTTTTATTTGTCTCAGGAAACTGGTAATTTAATTTGAAGAAAGGTTTACTCCTTTTAGATCATGTTTATATCTTAACATTTGTCTTTAACTCTGATTAATAGAACTTCGGATGTTGTAGCAAACTGTTAGAGTTTTGCTTTGAATGCATTACTGTGGTGCCTATTCATTATTATTGTATTGTTGATATATAATTTATATACCATACAATTCTTCATTTTAAAGTGTACAATTCAGTGGTTTTTAGTATATTCACTAAGTTTTCATCCCCACTCTCTAATTCTGAGACATTTTCATCGCTCTGAAAAGAAACCCTATGCCCTTTGGCAGTCTCTCTCTTTTCCCTGCTTCTCTCATTCCTTAGCAAATACTAGTCTATTTTCTGTCTCAATAGATTTGCCTACTCTGGACATTTTGTGTAAATAGACTCATACATTATATAACCTTTTGTGCCTGGTTTCTTTCCCATAGCAAGCACAGTGTTTTCAAGATTTATACATGTCATGGCATATATCCATACTTTATTCTTTTGAATGCCTGAATAATATTCCATTGCACAGGCATATATATTTGTTTCTCTATTCATTATTTGGGTGCATCATTTGTATTGTTTCCGTTTCAATATGGCTACCATAAATACTACTGCTATGAACATTCATGTACAATAATTTTGTGAACATAATTTACCATTTGGAGAGGTACATACCCACAAGTGAAATACCAGGAGCTGGATTATATAGTCCATCATTGTTTAGGTTTTTAGGAACTATACAACTATTTTCCAAAGATTTCCAACTTATCCATATAATCATCGAGACTTATTATATTTTTAATTTAGCCACATTAGTAGCTGTAAAATTGAACTTCATTATTGTTTTGTTTTTCATTAACCTAATGATATTGAGCATCTTTTCATGTGCTTATTCACCATTTGCATATCTTCTTTGTAGGCATATCTATTCGAGTGCTATGACCAGATTTAAATTAGGCTGTCTTTTTAAATTTATGTTGTGATAGTTCTTTATATATCCTTGCTACTAGATTCTATCAGATACATAATTTGCAAATATTTTCTTTCAATCTGTGCATTATCGTCTCATTGTCTTAATGGTAATCTCTAAAACACAAATGTTTTTAATTTTGATGAAATCCAATTAATTATCTTTTGTCATATTCTTGTACTTTTTGGTGTCTTATCTAAGAAATCATTACCTTATCCAAGTTAATGAAGATTTATGCCTACATTTTCTATTAGAGTTTTATAACTTTTACTATTACATTTAAATTTTTTATTTATTTTGAATTAATCTTCATATGTCGTTTGAAGTAAAAGTTTAATTTTATTCTTTTACAGGTGGATACCAAGTTGTCCTTGCATAATTTATATAAGACTTTTCTTTCCCCATTGATTTGCTTTGGCACCATAGTCAGGAATTAAGTAACCATCAGCAGAGGATTCTGGGAAGATGGCAAAGTAGGAAGCACCCAGAATCTGTCTTCTTACCCAGCCAACAATTGCACTGGCATAATCTGCTGATGTAACTATTTGACAGTGGTCCCCAATCTTTTTGGCACCAGGGGCTGGTCTCATGGAAGACAATTTTTCCACAGACCAGGGTGGGGGATGGTTTCAGGATAACCCGATCACATTATGTTTACGGTACGCTTCATTTCTATTATTATTACATTGTAATATATAATGAAATAAGTAGACAGCTCACTACAATGTTGAATCAGTAGGAGCCCTGAGCCTGTTTCTCAGCAACTAGATTGTTCCATCTGGGGGTGACAGGAGACAATGATAGATCATCAGGCATTAGATTATCATAAAGAATGCACAAACTAGATCCCTCGCATGCACAGTTCACAATAGGGTTCAAGCTCCCATATGAATTTAATACCACTGCTGCTCTGACAGGACATGGAGCAGAGGTGACAATGCTTGTTCGCCGGCCACTCACCTCCTGCTGGGCAACCCTGTTCCTAACAGGCCACGATGATTGGGGACCTCTACTATTTTGGATCTCTAGAGTCTATCGAAGGTTTGAAACTTCCATAGGAAGTCTTAGAGAATAAATTGTGGATACTTTTGGTAAATTTCAGCTCTTAGCACAGTAGCAGATATAAATTTCCCACCTCTCAGCTATGCAGCAGGTAGTGGTGCACATATTCTTGGAGCAACTTGCATACAACTTGTGGGAGCCAGGGTAAGCATAAAAGATCCTGTTCTACAAATACCAGCGATCTGATCTCTGCTCACTGATTGCTGCTTGTGAACACAGAGGGGAAAGGAAATAGTGGCTATGTTGATGTACCTCCCCACATTGCTGCAAGTCATCCCCCGCAAGCTGAAGTCACTCTCAGTAATTTAAAGGGCTTATTCCCTTCCTCCTTGATTTTTTTCTTCTTCCATTTTGGGTGCCAGACATTAAAGACTAGGACATTCAAAACAGCTGCATATGCAGAGAAAATTAGAACATGACTGCACATGTCTAGGGAAAGGCTCAGAAATGACGTAAAAAGACTTAAGACTGATCCTTGGCATATGGACAGCCTACAACAATCAAGAAATAACAATAAAAACAACAACAACAAAATAACAAATCCTAGGGAAGGAGGATAATTTGATTTCCAGAGTTACTACATGTTAGATTTAGATATCCAGTTTGCAACAACAACAACAACAACAACAAAATATTACAAAGAAACAAAAAAGTATGGACCACTTAAAGGAAAAAAACAAATCCAAAGAAACTGTCTCTGAAAAAGACATGATGGGAAATATATTAGACAAAGACTTTAAACAACTGTCTTAAAAATACTCAAAGAACTAAAGAAATATGTGGAGAAAGTCAAGGAAATAATATATGGACAAAATGGAAATATAAATAGATACAAAACCTAAAAATAAACCAAAAAGAAATTCTGGAGCTGAAAAGTACAATAACTGAAATTTTAAAATTCACTAGAGAGATTCAAAGACAGATCTGAGCAGACAGAATAAAGAATCTGCAAAGTTGATGATAGGACAATAGAAATTGCCAAGTCTGAGGAATAAAAAGAATAAAAAAAGATTGAAGAAATGTAAACAGAACCTGAGGGACCTGTGGGACACCATCAAGTTGGACCAACGTATGCATTTTTAGGGCCCCAGAAGGAGAAGAGAGAAATAAAGCATCAGAGAAAATTTTTGAAAAAATAATGGCTGAAAATTTTCTAAGTTGTTGAAAAATATAAATATAAATATCTGAGAAGCTGAATGAATTCCAGGTATGATGAACTGAATAAAGCCCACACTGAGATATATTATAATCAAACTTTGAAAGCCAATCAGAAAAAGAGAATATTAAAAGCAGCAAGAGAGAAGCAACTTGTCACATACATGGGATCCTCAGTAAGAATACAAGCAATTTTCTCATCAGAAACTTTAGATGCCAGAAGGCAGTGGGCTGATATGTTAAAAATGCTAAAAGAGAAAAAAAAAATTGTCAACAAAGAATTCTATATTTGGCAATACTGACCTTGAAAAGTGTGGGCGAAATTAAGGCATTCCCAGAAAACAAAGGCTGTGAGAGTTTGTTACCATTAGAGCTGCCTTGCGGGAAAAATGCTCAAGGGAATCCAGCAGGGTGCCATGCAAGGATACCAGACAGAAAATCAAAGATGTATGAAGATATAAAGACCTCAAAGAAGATAAATGCATGGACAATAATAAAAGCTAGAATATTAGAACAATAGTTTATAGCTTCACTTTTTCTTGTCTATGTAACTGAAAGTAATACATTTAAAAATTATTAGTCTAAAAGCTAGTAGTATTATTGTAACTTTACATGGAACTCCACATTTTGTTTTTACATAATTTAAGAGACTAATACATTTTAAATAATTATTAGCTTATGTTTTCAGGCACACAGTGTATAAAGATGTAATTTTATGATGTCAACAACCACACAAGGTAGGGATTTAGCTGTAAAGTAGCAGAGTTTTATATGTTACTGAATTTAAGCTGGCACAAATTCAAATTAGAGTGTTATAACTTTAGGATGTGAGAGATAATCCCCATGCTACCCACAAAGAAAATAGCTATGGACTATACACAGAAAGAAATAAAAAAAGAATTTAAACATCTCATTACAAAAAAATCAACTAAATAAAAAGGAGACAACAATACAGGAAGATACAAAAAGCTATAAAGCATATAAAAAATAATTAGCAAAATGGCATAAGTCCTTTCTTATATGTAATTACTTTAAATGTAAATGGATTAATATCTTCAGTCAAAAGACAGAGATTAGCAGAAGGGATAAAAACACATGATCCAACTATCTACTGTGCACAAGAAACTTAGATCCAAAGACACAAATACGTTGAAAGTGAAAGACTTAAAAAAAATTATATAATAATATTAACCTAAAGAGAGCAGGGATGTCACAACTAATTAAAAAAAACCAGATGTTTTATCAATAAATATTTATAACAAAGAATTAAATCATACATTAATAAAAGGGTTGATACAGCAAGGAGATGCAATAATTATAAACATTTACACAGCTAATAAGACACCATAAAATATATAAACAAAAAACCAGCAGAATTAAAAAGAGAAATAGACAATTCTAAAATAATATTTGAAGACCTTAATGCCTACTCTCAGTAATGGATAGAACAATCAAACAGAAGATAAGTAGGGTAATAGAGGATTTAAACAATACAATAAACCAAGTAGATTTAACACACATATGTGGCACTTTCTACCCAATAACAATAGCATATACATTATTCTCAACTGAACATAGCACACTTTTCAGAAGAGACCATATGTTAGACCAAAAATTAAGTCTCAATGGATTTAAAAGAAAAATGTCAAAGTATCTTCCATGACCACAGGAAATGAAGTTATAATAAGCAACAGAACTTCAATATTCACAAATTTGTGAAAATTAAACAACAAACTCAACTACTGGATCAGCAAAATTTACAGGAGAAGTTAAAAAATACTTAGAGATGAATGAAAACAAATATGCAACATACTAAAACTTACAGGATGCAGCAAAAGCATTGCTAAAGGACAAATTTATACCTATGAAGACAATAAAAAGAAGAAAGATCTCAAATCAAAAATCTAATGTTACAACTGAAAGAACTAGGAAAAAAACACAAACTAAATCCAAAAGAAGCAAAAGAAGGAAATAAAAAAGATTATGTCATAGATAAATGAAATAGGTAATAGAAAGACAATAGAGAAAAACAAACAAAAAATTGGTTATTTGAAAAGGTTAACAAAATTGGCAATCCTTTACATAAATGGGCTAGAAAAACACAAGAGAAAAGACTTGAATTTAATAATATCAGAAATGAAAGTGGAGGCATTATGACCAACTTTACAAAAACAAAAAGGATTATATAAGGATACAGTTGAAAATTACTTGCTAACAAATTAGATAACCTAGATGAAATGAACAAATTCTAACATCAAACTTACCCAGGATAAATCACAAAGAAATAAAACAACTAAATAGATTAGTAAGGAGATTGCATCAATAATCAAATGTCTCCCAACAAAGAAAAGCCCTTGATCAAAGCACCACATCAAGGGAACACTATGTGAGACAAAAAAACCTCAACAGCAGCCTTGAGTCCCAGATCTGTCTTCTGACATAGTCTACCCAAATGGGAAGGAACCAGAAAAACAATTCTGGTAATATGACAAAACAAGGTTTTTTTAACACCCCTAAAAGATCACACTATCTCACGAGCAATGAATCCAAACCAAGACAAAATCTCTGAGTTGCCAGAAAAAGGATTCAGGCAGTTATTAGTCTACTCAAGGAGGCACCAGAGAAAGGTGAAAACCAACTTACAGGGATTAAAAAAAAAGAATACAGGAGATGGATGAAAAAAATCCCCAGAGAAATAGCATAAATAAAAAACAAACACAACTTCTGGAAATGAAACACACTTAGGGAAGTGGAAAATACCCCAGAAAGTTTCAATAGAATCGAACAGGTAGAAGAAAGAACTGCAGAGCTCAAAGACAAGGCTTTCTAATTAGCCCAATCCAACAAAGACAAGGAAAAAAGAATACAAAAAAATGAACAAAGCCTCCAAAAAGTTTGGGATTATGTTGAACAACCAAACTTAATAAATGGTGTTCCCAAGAAAAAAGAGAAATCTAAAGTTTGGAAAACTTATTGGGGAAATATTTAAGGAACACTTCGCTGGTCTTGCTAGAGACGTAGACATCCAAACACAAGAAGCTCAAAGAACACCCAAGAAATTCATTGGAAAAATATATCACCTAAGCACATAGTCATCACGTTATCTAAAATCAAGATGAAGGAAAGAAAATTAAGATCTGTGAGGCCAAAGCATCAGGTAACCTATAAAGGAAAACCTATGCGATTAACAGATTTCTCAGCAGAAACCCTACAAGCTAGATGGGATTGGGCTCCTATCTTTAGCCTCCTTAAACAAAACAGATTGAGCTCCTATCTTTAGCCTCCTTAAAAAAACAGTTATTAGCAAAGAATTGTGTGTCCAGCAAAACTAAGCTTCCTAAATGAAAGAAAGAAAAAGTCTTTTTCAGACGAAAGCTGAGAGAATTCACCACTACTAAGTCAGCACTACAAGAACTGCTAAAGTGAGTTCTAAATCTTGAAGCAAAACCTCAAAATACAACAAAATACAACCTCCTTAAAGCATAAATCTCACAGGACCTACAAAACAATCATAGAATGAAAAAACAAACAAACAAGGTATTCAAGCAACAACTAGCACAATGAATAGAGCAGTACCTCACATCTCAGTACTAACATTGAATGTAAATGACCTAAATGCTCCACTGAAAACATACAGAATGGCAGAATGGATAAGAATTCACTAACCAAGTGTCTGCTATCTTCAAGAGACTCACCTAACACATAAGGACTCACATAAACTTAAGGCAAATGGGTGGAAATAGATATTCCATGAAAATGGACACCAAAAATGAGCAGGAGTAGCTATTCTTATATCAGATAAAAATAGACTTGAAAGCAACAATGGTTAAAGAAGACAAAGAGGGACATTATATAATGATAAAAGGCCTTGTCCAACAGGAAAATATCACAACCCTAAATATATATGCGCCTAACACTGGAGCTTCCAAATTTATGAAACAATTACTACAAGATCTGAGAAATCAGATAGACAGCAAAACAGTAATAGTGAGGGACTTCAATACTCCACTGACAACAGTGGACAGGTCATCAAGACACAAAGTCAACAGAGAAACAATGAACTTTAACTATATCCTAGAACAAATGAACTTAACAGATATTTACAGAAAATTCTACCCAACAACTACAGGATATGCACTTTATTCATCAGCAAATGGAACATTCTCCAAGATAGACCGTATGATAGGCCGCAAAACAAGTCTCAATAAATTTGAGAAAACAGAAATTATAGCAAGTACTCTCTCAGACCTTAGTGAAATAAAACTGGAAATCAACTCCAAGAGGGACCGTGAAAACCATGCGAACACATGTAAACTAAGTAACCTGCTCCTGAATGATCATTGGGTCAACAATGAAACCAAAATGAACGTTTAAAAATTTTTTTGAACTGAATGATAATAGTGACAATACTTATCAAAACCTCTGGGATACAGCAACAGTGCTAAGAGGAAAGTACATAGCCTTAAAGGCCTACATCAGAAAGTCTAAAAGAGTACAAATTGACAATCTAATGTCACACCTCAAGGAACAAGGGAAACAAGAACAAACCTAACCAAAACCCAGCAGAAGAAAAGAAATAACAAAGATCAGAACAGAACTAAATGAAATTAAAACAAAAATAACAATACAAAAGATAAGTGAAACAATAAGCTGGTTCTTTGAAAAGATAAACAAAATTGATAGACCATTAGTGAGATTAATCAAGAAAAGAAGAAAGAAGATCCAAATAAGCTCAATTAGCAATGAAATAAGAAGTATTACAACCAATACCACAGAAATAGAAAAGATCATTCAAGGCTACTATGAATACCTTTACATGCACAAACTAGAAAACCTAGAGGAGATGGATAAATTCCTGGGAATATACAACTGTCCTAGATTAAACTCGGAAGATGTAGAAACTCTAAACAGACCAATAACAAGCAGTGAGACTGAAACTGTAATTTTAAAAATGCCAACCAAAAAAGGTCAAGACTAGATTGACTCACAGCTGAGTTATATCAGACATTCAAGGAAGAATTGGTACCAATCCTATTGAAACTATTCCAAAGGCTAGAGAAAGAGGAAGACCTCCCTAAATTATCCTGTGACACCAGTATTGCCTTAATACCAAAACCAGGAGAGTACATAATGAAGAAAACTACAGACCAATATCCCTGATGAACACTGATGCAAAAATACTCAATGAAATACTAGCTAACTGAATCCAATAGCATATCAAAAAGATAATACCCCATGATCGAGTGGGTGACATGCCAAGGATGCAGGGATGGTTTAACTTATTCAACTCAATCAATGTGATACACCACATAAACAGAATTAATAACAAAAATCACATGATCATCTCAATAGACGCAAAAAACAAACATTTGACAAAATCTGGCATCGCTTTATGATTAAAACCCTCAGCAAAATCAGCATACAAGGGACATATCTTAAGGTAATAAAAGCCATCTATGTCAAACCCACAGCCAACATTATATTGAATGGGGAAAAGTGAAAACATTTCCTCTGAAAACTGGAACAAGACAAGAATGCCCACTTTGACCACTTCTATTCAACGTAGTGCTGGATGTCCTATCCAGAGCAATCAGATAAGAGAAAAAAATAAAGGGCATCTAAATCAGTAAAGAATAAGTCAAACTGTTGCTGTTCGCTGATGATATGATCATATACCTAGAAAACCCTAGGCCTGGCACAGTGGCTCACACCTGTAATCCCAGCATTTTGGGAGGCAGAGATGGGTGGATCACCTGAGGTCACCAGTTTGAGACCAGCCTGGCCAACATGGTGAAACCCCATCTCTACTAGAAATACAAAAATTAGCAAGGCTCAGTGGCAGGTGCCTGTAATCCCAGCTACTGGGGAGGCTGAGGCAGGAGAATTGCTTGAACCCAGGGGACAGAGGTTGCAGTGAGCCAAGATCAGCCCACTGAACTCCAGCCTAGATGACAGAGTGAGACTTTGTCTCAAAAAAAAAAAAAAAAAAAATGAAAACCTTAAAGGCTCATCCAAAAAGCTCCTAAATCTGATAAATGAGTTCAATAAAGTTTCAGGATATAAAATCAATGTACACAAATCAGTAACACCTATACACAAACAGTGACCAGCTGAGAATCAAATAAAAAACTCAACCCCTTTTACAATAGCTGCAAAAACAATTAAAATACTTAGGAATATACCTAACAAGTAGGTGAAAGACCTCTACAAGGAAAACTACAAAACACTGCTGAAAGAAATCATATGACACAAACAAATGGAAACACATCCCATGCTCATGGATGGGTGGAATTAATATTGTGAAAATGACCATACTGCCAAATGCAATCTACAAATCCAATGCAATTCCCATCAAAATACCATAATCATTATTTACAGAACTAGAAAAAACATTTCTAAAATTCATATGGAACAAAAAGAGAGCCCACATAGCCAAAGTAAGACTAAGCAAAAAGAACAAATCTGGAGGCATCACATTACCCAACTTCAAACTATACTATAAGGCTATAGTCACCAAAACATCATGGTACTGGTATAAAAATAGGCACATAGACTAATGGAACACAATAGAGAACTCAGAAATAAAGCCAAATACTTACAGCCAACTGATCTTCGACAAAGGAAACAAAAACATAAAGTAGGGAAAGGATACCCTACTCAACAAATGGTGCTAGAATAAATGGCAAGCCCCATGTAGAAGAATGAAACTGGATCCTCATCTCTTACCTTATAAAAAAATGAACTCGAGATGGATCAAAGACTTAAATCTAAGATGAAAGCCATGAAAATTCTATAACATCAGAAAAACACTTACAGACAACAGCTTAGGCAAAGACTTCATGACCAAGAACCCAAAAGCAAATGCAACAAAAACAAAGATAAATAGATGAGACTTAATTAAACTTAAAAGCTTCTGTACAGCAAAAGAAACAACCACCAGAGTAAACAGACAACCCACAGAGTAGGAGGAAATCTTCACAAATTATGCATCCAGCAAAGGACTAAATTTAGAATCTAAAAGTAACTCAAACAAATCAGAAAAAAAATCCTATCAAAAAGTGGGCTAAGGACATGAATAGACACTTCTGAAAAGAAGATATACAAATGGCCAACAAACATATGAAAAAATACCCAATATCACTAATGATCAGGGAAATGCAAATCAAAACCACAATGCAATACCAACTTACACCTGCAAGAATGGTCATAATTTAAAAATAAAAAAAAATTATAAATGTTGGCATGGATGTGGTGAAAAAGGAACACTTTTGCACTTCTGGTGATAATGTAAACTAACACAGCCATTATGGAAAACGGTATGGAGGTTTCTTAAAGAACCTAAATTAGATGTACTATTTGATCCAGCAATCCCACTACTGGGTATCAACCTAGAGGAAAATAAGTCATTATATGAAAACACACACACACACACACACACACACACACACACACATGTTTATAGCAGCACAATTTGCAATTGCAAAAATATGGAACCAGCACAAATGCCCATCAATCAATGAGTGGATAAAGAAAATGTGATATATATATATGTATATATATAAATATATATACATATATATAAATATATATATACATATATAAAAATATATATACATATATATAAATATATATACATATATATATAAATATATATATACACACACACACATATACATATATACACACACACACACACACACACACACACACCATGGAATACTACTTAGCCATAAAAAGAAACAAAATAATGGCATTTGCAGTAAGCTGGTTGGAATTGGAGACCATAATTCTAAGTGGAACTACTCAGAAATGGAAACCAAACATTGTATGTTCTCATTTATAATTGGGAGCTAAGCTATGAAAACACACAGGCATAAAAATGATACAATGGACTTTGGGGACTCGGGGAATGTTGGGAAGGGACTGAAGGATAGAAGACTACACATTAGGTACAGTGTACACTGCCCAGGTGACAGGTGCACCAAAATCTCAGAAATCACCACTAGAACTTATCCATATAATAAATAAATAAATAAAATAAACAAACATAACAGAAAAGCACTTGACAAAATTCAACACAATTTCATGATAAAAACACTCAACAAACTAGGAAAGGAAGGAAACTATCTCAACATAATAAAACCAATATATATTAAAAAACAAAACACACAGCCAACCTAGTACTCAGTGGTGAAAGACTGAAAGCTTTTCTCCAACATCAAGAGCAAAGTAAACAATCTCTTTCTCCACTTCTATTTAACATAGTTGTGGAAGTTTTAGCCAGAGCAGTTAGGCATGAAAAATACATAAAATGATCCAACTTGGAAAGGAAGTAAAATTATTTTGTTTCCAGATGTAATCGTACACATTAAAAACTAAAGATTAATACAAATTGTTTGAATTAATGAATTGACCAAAGTAGCAGGATATAAAGTTAGCACATAAAAATTGTCTTTATATACATTAACAATGGACATTCTGTAAAGGAAATTAAGAAAATAATTCCATTTACAATAATATCAAAATGAAGAAAATACTTAGGAATTCACTTAAACAAGGAGATGAAAGACTTCTACAATGAAAACAACAAAAAATGCTGATATGAAGAGGACATAAGTAAATGGAAACACATCTTGAATTCATGGGTTGGAAGACTCAATCTTGTTAAGACATCATTACTACCCAAAGGGATTTACAGATTCAGTGGAATTCTTATTAAAATCCCAAGTACATTTTGTTTTGCAGACATAGAAAAACCTATCCTAAAATTCATATGGAATCTCAAGGGATCTTGAATAGCCAAAACAATCTTAAAAAAAAATGAACCTACAGGACTCACATTTCCTGATTTCAGGACCTGGTATAAAGCTACAGTATTTAAAACAGTGTAGTATTGGTGTAAAACAGAGAAATAAAACAATAGAATAGAATAGAGAGCCCAGAAATAAACCTTTACCTATATGGTCAAATGATTTTTGATAAGGATATCATGTTCATTCAGTGAGGAAAGTATAATCTTTTTTTATTATTATTATACTTTAAGTTCTAGGATACATGTGCACAATGTGCAAGTTTGTTACATATGTATACATGTGCCATGTTGGTGTGCTGCACCCATTAACTTGTCATTTACATTAGGTATATCTCCTAATGCTATCCTTCCCCCCTTCCCCCACCCCACAACAGGCCCTGGTGTGTGATGTTCCCCTTCCTGTGTCCATGTGTTCTCATTGTTCAATTCCCACCTATGAGTGAGAACATGTGGTGTTTTGTTTTCTGTCCTTGTGATAGTTTGCTCAGAATGATGGTTTTCAGCTTCATCCATGTCCCTGCAAAGGACATGAACTCATCCTTTCTTATGGCTGCATAGTATTCCATAGTGTATATGTGCCATATTTTCTTAATCCAGTCTATCATTGATGGACACTTGGGTTTGTTCCAAGTCTTTGCTATTGTGAATAGTGTCGCGATAAACATATGTGTGCATGTGTCTTTATAGCAGCATGATTTATAATCCTTTGGGTATATACCCAGTAATGGGATGGCTGGGTCAAATGGTATTTCTAGTTCTAGATCCTTGAGGAATCGCCACACTGTCTTCCACAATGGTTGAACCAGTTTACAGTCCCACCAACAGTGTAAAAGTGTTCCTATTTCTCCACATCCTCTCCAGCACCTGTTGTTTCCTGACTTTTTAATGATTGCCATTCTAACTGGTGTGAGATGGTATCTCATTGTGGTTTTGATTTGCATTTCCCTGATGGCCAGTGATGATGAACATTTTTTTCATGTGTCTGTTGGCTGCATAAATGTCTTCTTTTGAGAAGTGTCTGTTCATATCCTTTGTCCACTTTTTGATGGGGTTGCTTGTTTTTTTGTTGTAAATTTGTTTAAGTTCTTTGTAGATTCTGGATATTAGCCCTTTGTCAGATGGGTAGATTGCAAAAATTTTGTCCCATTCTGTAGGTTGCCTGTTCACTCTGATGGTAGTTTCTTTTGCTGTGCAGAAGCTCTTTAGTTTAATTAGATCCCATTTGTCTATTTTGGCTTTTGTTGCCATTGTTTTTGTTGTTTTAGACATGAAGTCCTTGCCCATGCCTATGTCCTGAATGGTATTGCCTAGGTTTTCTTCTACGGGTTTTATGGTTTTAGGTCTAACATTTAAGTCTTTAATCCATCTTGAATTAATTTTTGTATAAGGTGTAAGGAAGGGATCCAGTTTCAGCTTTCTACATATGGCTAGCCAGTTTTCCCAGCACCATTTATTAAATAGGGAATCCTTTCCCCATTTCTTGTTTTTGTCAGGTTTGTCAAAGATCAGATGGTTGTAGATGTGTGGTATTATTTCTGAGGGCTCTGTTCTGTTCCATTGGTCTATATCTCTGTTTTGGTACCAGTACCATGCTGTTTTGGTTACTGTAGCCTTGTAAGTATAGTTTGAAGTCAGGCAGCGTGATGCCTCCAGCTTTGTTCTTTTTGCTTAGGATTTTCTTGGCAATGCAGGCTCTTTTTTGGTTCCATATGAACTTTAAAGTAGTTTTTTTCCAATTCTGTGAAGAAAGTCATTGATAGCTTGATGGGGATGGCATTAAATCTATAAATTACCTTGGGCAGTATGGCCATTTTCACGATATTGATTTGAGGAAAGTATATTCTGAATAGATCATGCAGTTCTATCCAGCATTTTTTCAAGTAACTCTTCACATGTATCAGGCTCTTACAATAAGGGATATGTTGATGTAGGATTAATTTGGCTGCTGTTTCTGCATTTCTCTGCTAATCTAGATGTGATATGGCAAAATTTATCTTCCAATAGTTTAATAACATCACAATGACTAAGAGATTATAAACAGGCACTGGGATTAAATTTCCAAATCTTCAATTTACCTGGTGCTATCAAAATTTGAGCTAATCCAAATTACTTTAAACTAATCTTCTGTTTGTTTCATTTTAGCCAAAAACAAGTTGAGTTAATATTTGGAGAGAAAGAGATAAAGTTTATAAACATATAGATGTATATTATATAAAGTTCCTATTTTCAACTGTTCTATAAAACTCATTATCATTTTCTTGACTGAATTCATGTTGTGCCAAATAATCATTAACATTTATCGGAAACGTTGATTTCAAACTTTATGTCTAGGTATTGTTAAACACTAACTTTCCTAGCAAAATTTTATCCACAGTCAATATTTTCATTATCCTTATCAACATTATTCTTAACAACAAAACCCATAGTCTTAGTGAAGCTAGGCAATTCTTTCTTACCTTTACTGCGATACTACAAATATAATTGTGACTTCAATATTTCTGACTAGTCACTATTTATGGATATTAGATTCATGCTTAACACTAACATTAGTTCAGCCGGAGGCATAAATGGACTACATTTGCTCCTTTTGTCTGTCATGTTAATTACTACCAATCTCTATAGATTAGTCAAGCATTCAAACTGCCATGGCAATCAGACTAAACATTATGTATACACACACACACACACACATTCTCACAGATTCAATGCAGGAATTGAATTTTTGTTTCCCACTATTACAACTTTACTGAATGATAATAGGTGCAAAAAACCCAAAATATCCAATATTTAATGTGTTTGAATGTTTAAAATGCTGATTTTTAAGTTTATGCTGCATTATCCTGGAACACACATACAGTTACCTTTCTAGGCGAAGGTAACATTTTCTATTCCAATAACAAGCCTATTAACGAAGCCCAAGATGACTGTGTACGCCATGAAGTGTTTGTCTGAGGAGCCAGTTCTGGAGTTTCTTCCATTCCCATCCTGGTTCCTCCATTCTCTGTGTAACCCTGGGCAAATCTGTGTCATTCTTTTTGACTCAAGTTTTCCATATGTAAAATTGCAGTAATAATTGCCATTTATATATTATTTTTTCTGAACAGGTGTCATGAGAATTAATGAGATTATTAACCAGTAGACCTCCAGGCCATTGTCAGTGTCAGGATAGTATTATTGGCCTCTAGAGGAAAAGAGATGAGAGGGTTTGGGAGAAGAGAAAGAACCTTGATGAAATGGGAAAGACATTGAAAATAGAGCTAGGTAGTGATATTACCCTTTTAAAAATTGGATTAAGTAAGTGAAAAAGGCAAAAAGAAGTCCTTCCATTTCCCCTTATTCTAATACAGTCCAGCCTTCTCTAACGCTACACTACTTCAAACAAACTAGGTTATCTGTTTCCTCTGTTCTCCCATTATAATCAGAAATGCCCACTTTCTTTCATCATTAATCACAGTAGATTACTAATGTGACTTACTTGTCCAAAACATTGCAATAAAAAAAAAAGATGCTGTATCTTATTTGTCTGTCTACAGAATAGAGCATTGGGTCAGGCACTTACTTTAGCTAAAAGACGACAATATGGACGTGAATGAGGGAGATTTTTATGATTGAAAGGTGCCATATTGTTTGGAAAGGAGAAGTAGCTTCCTGTTCTGTAATGAATATGCCTTGAACAACATTTTTTGGCACTCGGAAATGAATGTCAGGAAAGACCTTAATCTAATATTCATTCATTCATTTTTTTTAATTGCCCAATTGCCAAGACTTGTTTTCTATGATGACTGAGAAGCAGGAAGAACTTCCTATTAAGCTGAAATTGATGTTCAAAGTAAAGGTACTCAGCACTAAATCTGAATTAGTAATCAACTAATTAGATCAGTCCATATGCTTGATGGTGATGTTTCAGTTAACATTTTCTTTAATCAGCTAATGATGCAATCCACTAAATTTATCTTTTTCTCTTTAAAATTTTTCTTAAATCTGAAGTCATATAAGCATCTTTTAGTGAAATACAGACCTAAAAATGGAGATAGCTTTTGAAAATTTTTAGATCTAAGCCTAATTTTTATTTTATTAAGAAAATCAACCTAACTTCTTCACTCACTTTTCTCTCATCTGCAGTTAGACTACAAGCAGTTAAAAACCACTTTGTTTCCCAAAGACCCAAATTCTAAAGCAAACGCCATTTCTAAATAATCACAAATAGTGCCATATACTGCATATTTCATTGTAATGTGTCTCTATCACCCCATGGCACGGGCAACTCCAAAAATGCCTGAAGAAAAATATACCACAGGTCTTAATGGCTATATATAGTTTGCCTGCTCATACAGTTTATGGAAGTGGAAGGCTCACAGGTTTGCCTAATTCATCTCTCAGCGCATAGACGAAGATTCTAAGAAACAGCTGTGCAAAGATGCACAGGCTGTTAGTTGGAGTTGCAATGCCAGAGCCCTGCCATCCAATCCAGGTCATTTCCCACTGTGTCCTGCTCCTTGCCTGAAATCAACATTATATTATTCACATTTACCTCCATGGAGTAACTTGATTTCTCCAGCTTTCTCTCATTGTGACTCCTGTGTGTCACTCTGTTTAATTAAAGAGTCTTTTGTGAACTACTTCAACTCTTATAAAGACTGAGTTAAGTCAAGTGTTGGAGATTAAATAAATTTGAAAAAAAAAGAAGAAATGAAAAAAAGTGATTTAAGAAACATCTATCTTTGTGATTATACTATCATAAAAAATTTCCATAATGTTAAGAACCAGGACATGTGTTTTATTTAAATGCCAAAAGGTTCTAATCTATAGCAACATTGAGCTATAAGTATAACATATATTTAAGAAAACAAGAAACATAGCATTTGCAGTAAAAAGAGAACTCATCTTAGTTTTTCCAAGGAAAAAAGTTATATTTTATTAAGCTTTAATTTCCCTTTCATAATTCCCAGGCCTTTTCTGTCAATTTTTAAAAAGTAGAAGCATTGCACTGCAGATATAAAGTTTGCAAAAATATATGTACTCATTATACAAAGTAAAGTGCTTTAAATATGAGTGGTTCTGCATAAAAGTTTGTCCTATGTCAGTAAATAGATACTTAAAATAGTTTTTCATGGAAATAATATTATACATGGTACTTAATTTTACAGGCCAGTTTATGAAAGGCTGGCTTTTCCAAGACAGAATTTACAAAAGCAGAAACACTTCTCTTAGATGGCAGCAATGAGAAAAAAGTCCTCTCCCCCACCTAGCAATAGCAACTGGCTACATTACAGCTCCCAGAGATGTTGAGATACAAAGAATTATTCATAAAATGGAAGTTCATTGTTTGTGGTCTGTTCATTCAAGAAATGAATGAAATACTAATCTCCTTCATACTGTGGAACAATTATTATGAGGTAGGCGTACAAATACATATTCACAGGCATACCATAGAAAATGAAATGCAAAGCAATGCCTGACCACACGGCCCACCTCACAACACAGAAGAAAAAGAAACTAAATTCATGAGCATTTTCTATATAACAGGAACTATCACATACAAATAATTTAAACTTCATCCCAATCCTATCAGGAAGGTATTGTTATGTCTAATCAACAAGGGAGAAAGCTGAGTACAATAAGACAATGGTTTTGTCTCCAGTCTCTCAGCTGATAGGCAGAAGAACTCTAATTCAAACTGCCTGACTCCCAGACCCAAGACTCGTTCTTCACCAGCCCTCTGGTGATGATATCAAAAGCTGTCATCAACCTCTAGAAGGAAGCTAAAAAGTTTAAGGATACATTTTCAAAAGCTAAAATGAAGCACTATAAAAACTTTTCCTAGTATAGATCTAAGTGTCCCAAGTAACACAAAAAGGAAGAAACCAACTGTGAATGATAATTACATTAATTCCTCAGAGGGCAAAAAAAAAAAAATGGAATTTTAAAAACCACATAATTAAAGACATCAGTATAACTATCTGGCGTAAGTTCCAGATCTAACCACCAGAGTGGAGCTAAAACCAATTTATCCATTCTCCAATGCAGAGGCTGCCAGCCAATAGTGTCTCAAAGGAATGGGACAAATATTCCATTGATGCATAAATAGAATAGTTTTCAGATAGTGGCAGTGATGTGGATTCTTAAAAATAAAATACACCTAGAATAATTTACGTTTCTCTTTTTGACAAGTGATGGTTATTTTGTAACTTTAGTTTTAGTTTGCTTATACTAAAAGAAATTTCAAGGGTCCAAAAGACTATTCAGTACCTGACAATATGCCACGTGACGGCTGCATTTTTGTGCCAGCACACCTGTTTTCTATCATTATGGTGCCTATATTGTTTAAGTGTTTATAAATTCAGAGAATACATGTACGTCTGTAAAACCATCACTTCCTTTAAACCCTAAATTATAGTATGCATCAAATTATCATCTTAATACAACAATTTCAAGTCCAGAAAAAATACACATTTATTTGAGCAATTGCTTCTTACCCTTTATTGTAACTGCATTCCAAACTTATTGATGTTCTTATTATTTAGGTGTTTTATTCAGTGTCAAAAATTATTCTTTAGGCCCTATTTTTTAACTTTACAGTAAGAAAAGAAAATGAAGGTGAACTGACTAATAAAACCCCAGATATCTTAGTAAACCCATAAAATAAAAATAAGAGGAAATATTTACTCTTTTCCTAAAAAGATGTGATTTCAAACATTAGAATATTTTGAAAAACATTAATTATAATGAATGGTTTTATGTGTACCCAGATATTTTACCAATGTGCCTACTTAGGAACTAAGAGGGAGAAAGTAAAAATTATTTAGGAATGAATTGAACTATGGAAAAAAATAAAATCATTTAGAATTATTTCTGGGGTTTACATATTATTTCATTCACTGCATACATTTGGAAACCATGACATATTAAAGTAAGAATAGAACAATCTCCCCTGAAAAATCACTTTTTCAAAATACTACATTTTAAGTCCATTCTATACATTTTATAAGTGTTCATAAATGTAATGAAAATATTTGTGCTTTGAAATCAGACAGCCCTGGATTTTAATCCTGGTTCTACGCTTTACTGGTTGGGAGATGCTGGGCAATTTATATTGTACATTCATACATTTGTTTACCCATCTATAAATGAAGACAACAATAGCATCTATTCTATTGGGTGTTGTGAGGATTAAGTGAATTAATGCGTACAGTAAACACACTGTCACATAATAAGCACCAAATAAACATTAATTCTCTCTATATATACAGTGTTCCAAATTTATCTTTTATTTTTGTATACTTGTAGCTAAGTCATATTGACATTAACTATACTAATCTCGTAAATATTACAATATCATCCTATGATATTTGGGTTGAAAGAAACTGCAGACATTATTTTCTGCAATCCCTATAGATAAGGAACCGTAGGAAATTCCTAGCTCAACCCTTGTCAGACTTTATATTCTCTAAGGTACTAATAAAATATTTGAGTGAGACAAAGAAGCAGGCCGAATGAGAATCTTTACAAATGTGGATCCTGAAAGGCTAAAACATCACTAGGTTCTAGCTAACTTAATTTCCTACACACGAGTCTTTGTATGACTGGAAAACGTAAATTTCTGTTCTGTGTTAGTGTTAAAAATTACCACAAATTTAACAACTTAACACACATTTAACATCTGCTAGTACCTGTAGGTTTTAAGTCTAGGTATGGCATGACCAAAATGTCTGCTCTGACTCTCACCAGACTGAAATAGGTGTCAGCTAGGGCTGTGATCTCATCTGGGGCTTAGGGTCCTCTTTCAAGATCACTATTGAATTCATGTTAGAACTCAGTTCCTCACAGTTTAGATTTAGGTCCTCATTTCCTTGCAAGCTGTCAGCTCGGTACCACTCTCAGCAACTAGACACTGGCAGCAGGTTTTTGCCATATGGGCCCCATAGACAGTTCACAACATGGATTTTTGCTTTCATCTATGTGAGGGTTAATGTGTCTCTTTGACTCTCTTCTGCAAACAACCCAGAGAAAATGCTCTGATTTTAAAGGGCTCATCAGATAAGTTCAGGCCCACCCAGCATGATCTTCCTCTAGCCATATAACATCATGTTCTCAAGGGAGCAACATATCAACCTATTAACAGGCCACCCCCACTTATGAGGACTATACAGGGCATGTACCCCAGGGAATGGAAGTCCTGGAGGTTGTTTTAGGACCCTCTCTAGTACATTCTTGTAACAAAAAGAATACTAAAGAGGAAAAGAAAAAAAAAAAAAAGGTCCTTGCCAGCAATGATATATCTTGGTTGGATAGTTTTACTATCAGCACATAGAAGTTGCAAATCTCTGAATCTCAAGCCACCAGCCATAAGAAACTCATTCACTTCCTTAACTTCACAAAATAAGTGCCTATACATATTTAAAAATTGTTTGTTTGAAGGGGTGTTAAATTGCTAGGCTTCTCTGTACACTCGTATTTGTCTGTCAAGTACTCTGTCATTATTATATTTTCTCATTTTAAAGGATATATACTGAGTTAATGATAGTTTTTGGCATTGGGATAATGGAGAGATGCTTCTTTAATTATATTTGACTATATGGTGAATTCTCATTTCATAAATATGAAAAGGTAAATAAGAAGTAATCAACTTTTAGGACCTACGATATATTTTGTTTTTATTAGAGATGAGGCTCAAAATGATAGAGATGTTAAGGGACTTTCTCAAGACCACAGCCTAACACTGGGAGGAGAGTAAAGAGCTGATACCAGCTCAAGCCACGGGTGCATAGAGTTCACTCCAGGCAGCCTCTATGTCAGATCTCAAGTGCACTGCTAATTCCAGGCTTCACATGCAGCTAGGAGTTAGGGTTTTAGTGAGCACCTTCCCAAAGTTAGGACTGGGGTAGGAACTGCATGGAATTGCTCTGCAATGGAAAGTCATTATTGGACTGCAGTTGAGGGTGGCCAGGAAATGGAGCACTGGCAAGCAGTTAGTCAAGTAAATGCTTCACTTGGAAATCACTGATTTAGAGGCTTTTATAAATAATTCTCTACAATCGGCAAATTCTTTGTTCTTTTTGTTTTCTTCTGGAAGCCAGTAAAGCAGATGATCCCCCTTCTCTACCAGAACATCCCCAACTCTTCTCACCCCAGGGAATAGTTAATGAAATAATTATTTGAGATTATTTGAATGACTGATATTTGGAAGAAGTGATCTGCAGATATTGGCTCCCTGGAAATAGAGGAGAAAAACTGAGAGGAAATCATACTGCTTTCTCAAATCAAGAACTTTGTGAGTGGGCCTGCTGTGTGCAGACTATAATCCTTGGATGGGTTTCTGTGCCAGAGAGATAGAGTAGAGGGCAATTCTAAGAAGATGGGCCCACCCTGTAAAGGTGGCAAAATAGACTTATCTAAATAGCAATGTGGGCTTTATTAGACCAATCTATTCACCACCTTCTTGGGGAAATTTAGAAGTTTAGAAGGCTTTACTCATACATTGTTAACATGTTATGGCAAGTAGAAATTTGAGGATTACAGGAGACTGATAAGTTAGGGAAAAGGATGTAGAAATACATGTTTGATAGGGGTGGAAGTATGAGGATTCAGCAACATTTGTAGAAAACACCAATCTGAGGTTAGTGGGAAAGTGGAATTGCTTGGTAAAGATATGGTGCATATCCTGATATGGTGCGTGCCAGTAAAGGATAGAGAGAGGCACCTAGTCTGAAGAGAAATCACTGATTTCTGGAGCTTTTTGGCCAATGTTATAATCATTCACATTTTTTATTAACAATGATTAAAAATTGGAGTCTAAGTATTTCTTTGTTATCAAAGGTCGTATAGTAGCCCCTGTTCTGATACCTGCTGCTAGTTTGATATCTGACTGACTTGGAATAAATATAAAACAGTGTTCTCTCATCCTATCTGAGAATGAATAATAGGGAATTTTAGATACGGATTATGTTTTATGAATATAAAAACTTTAGAAAAATGAATCAATTCCAAAGAATCCCACTTAACTTCTATTTGCCTACAAGGAGCTCTACATAGCAAGATAGAGCTGCACCTAAAATAGATACGGCCATTTGAAAGAAGATGTGAAATACCTTCATGTTCTGAGAATGACAGAGGCTTAAAAGGATCTTCATGTCTCAGCAGAGAGGGTGAGCTACCCAAATTGAGTTAGAGAAAGGCAGGTGATACATGTTAGATGGATTAAATTCACAACACCCAATAAATTACATTTTAAGGAGAAGAGTGGGGGTCAATGAGCTAAGAATATTCCAAGCACAGATTTTCATACACATATTCTTACCATAGATCCATCTAAAGTAGAAACTGCTCCACTGTTTGTTAGTAATTCATGTCTATGAAATGCAGAAAGCAGCCTCTGGAGTCACCATTTTACTTTGGAGTGACTGCGTGAATCACTCTTCACCACTGACTTGCTTTAGCACATATTTAAATTTATATTGTTAATTTTTTAACACTGCTCCTTGGGGAGCAGAGCTACCCCATAAGCAGTTTGCCCAGAGTATCCTAATTACTGACTGATGGCTATGCATTATTTTGTATCCTCTTAGATTGTCCAAAAATTGATTCTAGTCTAACATTCTTGAATTTAAGAATTTGGTATAATATAGTACACAGTCTGCTACATAGAGTGGTTAGAAAACCCAAATCTAGTGAATGGACTGAGTTGGAAATCTGTCCAACAAATAGATAAGAATGTCTAGTCTTTTTTCTTGCAGCCCTGTCTACTTCACCCATTCAAAAGTTTCCTTTTTTTCTCTGAATAGGCATGCTTATGTGGCTTCCCAGACCTAGCTTGAGAAAAAATAAAAAAAGACAAAAACTACTGCAATAACAGAAAGACAGAATTGATTTGGTCATATTTCCCTGTACCTAAAACATATACGTAAAAAGGGACTGATTATTTTATAGATTTTAAAAAATGTAGGTTACAATTCAAAAGGAACAGCACATGTAGGCAAAGCCTATGTGAATGTCAGGACATTCTCCTTCAAATAAAAAAATTGCACCTTATCTTTACCTATCACATTATCTGAACACATTTCTATATTTTAAATTAGTTTCCAAACATATTTGATTTGTGCCAATTGACTTTTTCAATTAAACCTTATAATTTTACTTCCTTGTGAAGCGCTCAAAATCTGCAAAGTTCACATCAGAAACCAATGTCTTTGTCAATGTTAACAATAATATTAATATGAAACATCTTTCAGATACTCTCATTTCTTTCCTGAATGTAATATAAAGCCTATCATCAACTCAGCCTCTAAGTAAACATAGCAATGTGTGGTCTCAACATGGGAGCCATTCATCGCATTGAAGACAGTGTCAATAATTGCTTAAATATTCAAAACTGGCTCTGCATCCTAACAGCAGTAGCACATTTACTCAGCAATGATTCTTTTATGTAATATAAAGGTTTTAAAAAACCTGCTGTTCTCATCTATTCATATGTATTATAACTCTTTTAAAACTCACATGCATGCTCACAGAAGCACATCCAAGTTTAAATTATATTGTTACTTTATAACAGTTTCAGATGCAGCAAGACAATATTATCTCTACACAGACAATGAGTATTATGTACAAAAGAGGCAATGCTCCAACCCGTATCTTCTTTTTAAGGCACCCTAGGCTAGGAGCCACTCCAAGCCTTGCTAAGACAAGATAAGCTGCCTCCAAGAGCAGAAACTCACTTGGCATTATTGTTGCTGTTAATAGCAAAACTGCAATTACTTTTGCACCAACCTAATATTTGTGATTCCCCCTTAGCACACACTCACCTGGATTAAGTCTCTTCCCTTCCTGACTTCTAGTGATGCTTTTTTCTGAGCTGTGGTTTTCCCCAATATGGTGATGGTCATTTATCATTTACCATTTACCAAACCAGATACCTGTCTCTCACATACATGTGCCCAAATTCCCACTTTTTATAGATCCTGCCACTTGACTTAACTCTAAAGATGGTGGACTGAAGATGAGGTCATGCTGAACTGTACTGATCCAGAATAGCCCATGACTATACTCTGGAATAGCCCAGCCAGAAATGGTGGGACTGTCTAGAGCCCAAGAGCTTTTTCCTACCAACAGTCTTTAGATTTAACATTCAGTGCATCACAGTGGGGGCTGGGCACCCTATATAAGGCAGGTCACTGCATCTCCTAACCTCCACTCTACCCTTATGCCCTTGCACCCAACTGGATATGCCAATGCCAATATCTTAGAATTAAAGCAGAATCTGGGAGCCAACCCTAATGGAGAATATATATAGTCCTCCATGGTGCCCTTTTACATGAGTCTCTGAAGCTACATAAAACTCCAGTCCTGCTTGTGCTTCATTAGCACCACTGGTTCCCTGACTACTCTCTGTACTGACCCCATCTTGTGGGATGACCTGCATGTCTCAGACCCAAAACACACTTCTAACATTGTTCCTTTATCTTTCGTATTGTTTTCTGTTATTATTATTATTATTATTATTTGAGACAGAGTTTCATTCTTGTTGCCCAGGCTGGAGTAACAATGGCGTGATCTCGGCTCACCGCAACCTCTGCCTCCCGGGTTCAAGAGATTCTCCTGCCTCAGCCTCCTGAGTAGCTGGGATTACAAAATATTATAAAATATTAGCCACCATGCTTAGCTAATATTTGGTATTTTTAGGAGAGACAGGATTTCTCCATGTTGGTCAGGCTGGTCTCAAACTCCAGACTTCAAGTGATCCATCTGCTTCGGCCTCCCAAAGTGCTGGGATTACAGGCATGAGCCACCACGCATGACCTGATATTCTTTTCTTATACAGTAATACATCATTATCTAATGCCTGTGATACTATGGACTTCTATATATTTATTTATAGGGTGGAATGACTAGAATTACCAAAACGAAGAAATACACAGCTTATATATGAAGAAAGCACTTTTGTAATAAAATTCTCCAAAAAGTGTTTATGATTATTGAACAACTTTTCAGACATTTTAAGACTTCTAATATAAAATTAACCATCATAATTATGTGGGCATCACAATAAATGCAAAGGAGGCTTGGTAAAAATTTAAAAGCACAAAATCTGTAATTTCTAATTTTCAGCTTTCCTTTTCCACAATAGCACAGTTTTGGTATTGACTTCTCCTACACAATTTGACTTTTGCTCTAATTTCTTTTTAATATAAGATTATATCAAATAGCTGAAACCCCAATTTCTCAAGCAAAGGGAACATGCAACAGCCAATAATATTTGTATGAGCAACCAAACTTGCTGCTGAAAACAAATGAACAGAGAGGTGCCAAATGTGAGTGTGTTCTATGATGATAGTCAGCATTCACTATCAAGTTTTAATAACTTTTCAGTTATTGAACACATGGTCCTAGGTGACAAAGCTGCAGTTTTATCTGAACAGAATATTTATATAGCTCTCATTCTCTGCGGTAACTCAAGATGTACAAATATTGATTGATCATCTGTATAGAAAATATTTGGAATATTCCTTTTGGATTACAAAGGATGAAATTTGGACTGACACTTTGGTAACTGAGTCTAGATGATAGCATAATAGGCCCAAAGCATTCTGTTCTCAGTCACAAGCAAAGTAGGAGGTGAAGAAATTTTGCATATGGGTTTCCTAACTTAGAGAACATTCAGTACCGAGGCTATTGAACCAACAGGCAAAATTCTGTCAAGGCTGCTTTAAAATGGCAAACAAAAGGATTAGTGAGTCTGGAATTATACTCGCAGGCCCTGTACCAGAATTTCATATACCAAGGACTCAATTTATCAAAGTTTAGCTACTTATATACTACTGTCCTTGTTTTTATAAGTTTTCTCTTGGGTACCATTTTGTTTACATTTATATATTTTTAAGTATTTTGCATTTTTATTTAAATGTATTTTATAATGATAAATTATGCCACTTCTAGAACTGGAAAACCACTAACCTTGTGCCATATGAGATGACTATAAAGCAAAGTTGATGGGAGCAAAATGTGTTATTAAACTTTAGTTAGAGGGTGATGCTTAACAAAGGCTCTAAGCCTGAAGATTATCTGAGTTTTTTTGTCAGGGAGAAAACCAAAATTTAGAGTGCTGTTTAAGACATATTAGAACTAAATTGAGACTTTTCTCCTTGAAGTAATCAAGCCTGAAAGATAATTGGAAAATACTTCTCTAACCACATAATATAATATTACCCAAAGTTACTTCCACTGTTGAAAGTACCACACTGATATGGTTTGGCTGTATCCCCATCCAAATCTCATCTTGAATTGTAATTCCCATAATCCCCACGTGTCGTGGGAGGGACCTGGTGGGAGGTGATTTAATCATGGGGGTGTTTACTCTCATGCTGTTCTCATGATACTGAGTGAGTTTTCACAAGATCTGATGGTTTTAAAAGGGGCTTTTCCTCCTCTTGCTCATACCTTTCCCTTGATGCTGTTATGTGAAGAACTACATGTTTGCTTCCCCTTCTGTTAAAATTGTTAAGTTTCCTGAGGCCCCCACCCCAGCCATGCTGAACTGTGATTCAATTAAACCTCTTTCCTTTATAGATTACCCAGTCTGTGGTATGTCTTTATTAGCAGCATGAGAATGAACTAATACAGTAAAATGATATCAAGAGTGGGGTGCTGATGTAAAGATACCTGAAAATGTGGAAGCAACTTTGGAACTGGGTAACCGGCAGAAGTTGGAACAGTTTAGAGGACTCAGAAGAAGACAGGAAAATGTGGGAAAGTTTGGAAATTCCTAGAGACTTGGAGGGCTCAGAAGACAGGAAGATGTAGAAAAGTTTGGAACTTCCTGACACTTTTTGAATGGCTTTGACCAAAATGCTGATAGTGATATGGACAATAAAGTCCAGGCTGAGGTAGTCTCAGATGGACTTCCCTCAGATGTTGGGAACTGGAGTAAAGGTTACCCTTGCTATGCAAAGAGACTGGTGGCATTTTGCCTCTGCCCTAGAGATCTGTGGAAGTTTGAACTTGAGAGAGATGATTTAGGGTATCTTGTGGAAGAAATTTCTAAGCAGCAAAGCATTCAAGAGGAAGCAGAGCATAAAAGTTTGGAAAATTTTCACTCTGATTATGCTATAGAAAAGAAAAACCCATTTTCTGGGAAGAAATTCAAGCCTGTTACAGAAATTTGCCTAAGTAATGAGAAGCCAAATATTAATCACCAAGACAATGGGGAAAATGTCTCCAAGGCATGTAAGAGTTCTTCATGGCAGCCCCTCCTATCACAGCACTGGAGGGCTAGGAGGGAAAAATGGTTTCATGGACTGGGACCAGGGTCCCCCTGCTCTATGCAGGCTTGGGACATGGTGCCTAGGGTCCCAGCTGCTTCACCTCCAGCTGTGGCTAAAAGAAGCCAGTGTACAGCTCAGGCTGTTGCTTCAGATGGTGCAAGCTCCAAGTCTTTGTGGCTTCCATCTGGTGTTGGTCCTGCAGATGCATGGAAGACAATAATTGAGATTTGGGAACCTCCACCTAGATTTCAGAGGATGTGTGGAAATGCCTGGATGTCCAGGCAGAATTTTACTACAGAGGCAGAGGCTGCATGAAGAACCTCTGCTAGGGCAGTGTGAAAGGGAAATTTGGGGTTGGAACCCCCACACAGAGTACCCACTAGGGCACTGCATAGTGGAGCAATGAGAAGAGGGCTACAGTTCTCCAGGCCCCAGAATGGTATATCCACCAACAGTTTGCACCTGGAAAAGCTTCAGACACCCAACGCCAGCCTGTGAAAGCATCTGGGAGAGGGGCTTTACCCTGCAAAGCTATAGGGGTGGAGCTGCTCAAGGCCATGGGAGCCCACCTCTTGCATCAGCATGACATGCATATGAGACATGGAGTCAAAGGAGATCATTTTGAAACTTTAAAGTTTAATGACTGCCTATAGGATTTTGGACTTCCATGGGGCCTACAGCCCCTTTGTTTTGGCCCATTTCTCACATTTAGAATGGGTGTGTTTAGCCAATGCCTGTACCACCATTGTGTCTAGGAAGTAACTAACTTGCTTTTGATTTTACAGGCTCATAGGTGGAAGGGACTTACCTCAGTTGAGACTTTGGACTTGGACTCTTGAGTTAATGCTAGACTTTGAAGGACTGTTGGAAAGGCATTATTGTGTTTTGAAATGTGAGGATATGAGATTTGGCAGGGGCCAGGGGCAGAATGATATGGTGTGGCTGTGTCCCCACCCAAATCTCATCTTAAATTATAGTTCCCATAATTCCCGTGTGTCGTGGGAGGGACATGGTGGGAGGTGATTTAGTCACATTGATGGTTACCCTCATGCTGTTCTCATGATAGTGAGTGAGTTCTCATGAGGTCTGATGGGTTTTTAAGGGGCTTCCCCCCTTTTGCTTGGCACTACTCCTTGCTGCCACCATGTGAAGAAAGACGTATTTGCGTCCCCTTCTGCTATGATTGTAAGTTTCTTGAGGCTTCCCCAGCTATGTTGGGCTGTGACTCAATTAAACTTCTTTCCTTTATAAATTACCCGGTCTTGGGTATATCTTTTAATAAAGCAGCATGAGAACAGAATAATATCCACACTATAAGATAATATGAAACATTTGCTTATAATAGCTCACTGGCTGCTCTGTCTGTAGGTTTTTGTGCATATAATAAAATCCAATATACAGTAGCTTAATCTAAAGTGGACTTTTTGTTTTTGCATTAATCAAAATCTGAAGGTAGGGAGTAGAGGGATAAGGAAGATGCTTGAGAAAGTCATTGTGTCTCAGTTTCTTCTAATCCTTTGCTCCACTGCCTTTAATATTGCATCCATCTCTATAGAGGAAGAAGAATAAAAGACAAAAGGCAATGGGCCACCAGTCAAGTCTTTCTTTCTATTGTGAAGAAACATAGCTTATTCTTCATGTAGACTTCCATTTCCATCTCATTGGTCAGAAAGAGTCACATGGCTACTCTTAGCTGCAAGGAGCTCTGGGCAGTTATGCATTTACCCTGGTCATTTTCTCTCTGAATAAAACTGAGGCCCTATTAATAAAGATGATGGGAATGAAGCAATGTCTGACATATATGATGCCAAACTTCTCTTCTTGGAACTGCCGATTATTATTCTCTATACATCTTGCTATTTGAGAGAAATTCATGCCAGCTACTACTTAGGGTCACAGGATATAACTTTGGATATCATCAATGACACTATTTCTTGTTGCTGGATTCCATCATATAAAAATGGACTTACTTAGCAATGTAAGCTTGTAAGAAACCTGAGTTTAATTTCCCCTTGATGTATGATAGCCTAGATTTATTACTACCCACAATTAGCTCAGTAGCCCCTCTCTCCCTAGCGCTAATTTCTTTCTTTTCTGTCTCACCATATCTACATTATCATTCAAGCACAAATAAAAATTCTATTATATTTAAAATATATTAGTTGTATCAAAGAAGGTAAAATGTGTTTTGCTGATCATTTTACTAAACACCTCAGTTCTTTACAATGTTAGTTGGTTTGTTCAGAGACAGCCACCGTGTGTATGTATGTATGTATGTGTGGTTGCTATTTGTGATTTCCCCTTAGCACACACTCACCTGAATTACTTCCTTTCCATTCCTAACATTCTAGTGATGCTTTGTCTTGAGCTATGTTTTTCTACAATGCAGTGATGGCTATTTACCACCAAACCAGATACATACACATACACACACACACACAGACACACACACACACACACACACATTTCCCCCTGATGCTTTGTGGTTGTTCATCTAACTGCATTCTGGCATCATCTGCTTACATGAACCATTTATCTCACTCAAATGCAGAGAACAATTTCCCCTCCAAAGCAGTTTGAATACCTTAGAAAAAAGAAAATGCAATTGAGAAAAATTGTGGCTCCCATGAGTCTAAGGGTTTAGAAACCATTCTTATGCTTTCCATTTCTCTAAAAAATCTAAGACTTAATGTGAATAATCATTGTGGTTACATTTTATCCAGAGAGATTCCATATCTGTCAAGGTACTAACTGCCCAAGTCTACTCTAGTAGGATAAAATGCAGAAGAAAAACTATTTATTTGATAAATCAAGGCTTCCCATTTTTGTTGAAAATAACCAGAGAATCTCTATAGAAGTGAATTTTTAAAATTTTGGTTTTCCTATTGTATGCTTCAGATATCTACTTTGTTAATATACATCTAACTTAATAATAGCTGATATTTTGTCTTATGCTTGAGACATTCCAAAGTATTTGAACATAAATAATCTTATTTGACTCTAACTTTTATAAAGTAAGCAGAAAATATATTACCAGCTACATTTTATAGGTAAAACTGAAAGGGTTTAAATTTAGGTGTAGAGCCTACATTTCTGATTGCCAGACCATTGGGAAAATTTTTTCGTTTACTTAATAAAAAGAAGGATAACTTGTATTATTTAAAATAAGCATAAAGCCCCATAACTAGATGTCTCATTGTTACAATTTCTCTGTACAATGGATAAATCTTTCAAATTCCAGCCTGAGGACAAACTCTTCTTTTTGCTAAGTCGGGAGATAAGATCCGAAAGAATAAAGTTTGATAGGAGGAGGAAAATTGATTATTCTTTTCCTATATGGTTTATCATTTTGAGCATCTTATTTAAGCAGACTTTTTCTGCTCCAAATTGTTAGCAATATTGTCCTATATTTTTCGAAGGATATCCGTTTAAGGGAAAAATTGTTTTCTCATTTATGTTTTTCAAATGACCTTGTATTTATTCTTGTGCACAATATGAGGTAGAGATCTAAATTTGTCCCATGTGTATAAGCGATTATTTCAAACTCTTTTACTGAAGTGTCATTCTCGCTGCACTAATTTGTAGTATATTGATGTGAAATGTTTATTGTCATATGTTATTTTTGTATATGTGTACATCTGCCTATGAGTAAGCCAGGAGATCAATGTGGCTGTAACAATTGGCATCCCATTGGTTCAGATGTAAAACTTTTTGTGAATGGTATACTCTCTTCAATACCAGACTTGGTACATTTGGGCTGGATCATGTAGCTCCTCTCTTCAAATTCTCCATTGATTTTCCACCTCACTTGGAGTAAAACTCATAATCTTTAATATGACCTACACAGTCTAAATGATCTTAGCCAATACTAATTCTGACCTCATCACTTGCTACTCTCTACTTTTGACTATCTGCTTTGTCCACACTGGCTTTGTTTCAGTTCCTCAAACATGACAGCCATGCTTCTACCACAGGGTCTTTGCACATGCACATTCTCTGCATGGGGAGCCCTCTTCATGGATATTGTGATAGCTGCTCCCTCGTTTTATGCTTCTCTCTGTTGGAAAGGCACTTCATTAGAGGCTTTTCCTGGCCACCCGATGTAAGAGAGCATCTCTCCCAACTGTCAATCTTTAACCTTTTACTGTGCTTTATTTTTCCTCATGGCACTTAATACCCCTGGAAACATTATACATGTATTTGCTTACTGCCTGATCTCCCTACCACACTCCCAATGTTTGTAAGCATCATTTCAGTAAGTACTCTGTCTCTGGTTCATTTTTCTATATCCCAGAAAATTAGAGCTACGTTTATCTCATTGCAGACCTTGCATTATTCAACACGAGCTAGAGGGAGAGAGAGAGAGAGAGAATACCACCTACCTTGAAAGATAATTAAGGACTCATGGAGGACACTTAGTTAAAATCATAAACTTTGGGGCCAGATACAGCAGAAATTTAAAACCTTGCTCTGAGATTTATTAAATATGTTAGGTGAGTTACTTTAAGCCTTGTCCTTATCACCTATTCTATGGGATAATAATACGAGCCTCATGAGAATGACTGGATGATCAAATGCCACACTTTCTGTGAAGTTAGTGCTTCATAAATACTGATTTGGTTTCCTTAATCAACTTTACTGTTCTATTTGTCAATTCAGAATAAAAAATAAATAAAAGCTGAAAAGACCTTTCACCTGAGAATCGGGTGAAAGAGCAGAAATGTATTTAGCCTGGTTTCACTAGGACAATTTATATTTGGGGGTATTTGGTTTTCAGAAAAGGGAGACAAAGTTGAGCTAACATCTACTGAGAATTAATAATGTATCAACAATTTCACTTATGGTATTTTATTTGTTCTGTTTTAATTTTATGTTTTACAATTCTTCCATTTTACAGATGAGAAAACTGACAATCAATGGGGTTAGATATCTTGTTCCAAGTCTATCAAGTAGAAGCAGAAAAGCAGATTCCCATTTAAGGTCTACTTGACATCCACCCTCTTTCACTGTGCTGAGTTTTAAAAATACAACAACAAGAAGGTGCTAATAAGACACTTAGCACCTCTGTTCTAACAGCTGGAATACACTGAACCACACTGGGGTTATTAAAACCAGTGACAAAGATCTGGTACAACCAGTAACAGGGAGAAAAGTAAACCACTTTTAAAAAGGTCAGCACTCAAAAATAAAACTGCAATTCATTTCTATTTCTTTAAACCCTTGCACTTACACTATTTCATAAGAAAAATAAGTTAGTGTGTTTTTTATTGTTCAAAACCAAATCTGTTTTCATTTATAAAAGTGAACTAGGGATTTGTTTTTCTCAGTTGCCCGGGCAGAAAGGCGTTCCAAAGTGTAAAATAATATTTAACAGACGTTTGTGGGGATGGGCCCACAGGGTAATGTCTACAGGTTGTTTCCTGAGATTCCTCACAGAATGGCAACAAATTAGTGAATTTGTCATAATCTGACCTTTGCAGTATTCCTAGATTTGTTCCCACTCCTAGAATAGACTCTTCTCCTGGGAACCTATTTATTTTAACAAAACATTTTATCCCCAAGACCTAGACACGTTACTCCTTTGGATCTGTTGCTACATCTACTTGGCTATGAGCTAGTCTTCCTGGCCAGGAATCATGATGAGGATGAGGACAATCACAAAAATAATGATAATAGTGATGACTGCGATGATGATAATAATAACAATAATAACAATAAACAAAGAGAAACGATAAAGGAACTTTTCTGGTATACACCCTGAAATCTTAGTATTTTTGAATGACACAGAGAGCCCTGTTTGTGTGGTGGATTTTGAGTCTTTTCCCAATAATAGCAATGTGAAAACCTTGTGCTATATTTTTTAGCAAAGTTTCACATTACTATCTCTTGTATTTTGTTTTTCCCTTAGGAAAAAAAGAAAATGAAGGGGCACCTTTTATTCCTGTATTATCTTAACACAATTTCCCTATTATGTTATGGGGAATTGAAATATATATGCCCAGAGAAAATTGAAGAAAATGCAAAACTCATTATAAAGAATGTGAATATTAAAAACTGGAATAATGATGCTAACCTGGAACTGCAGAAACCATGGATCTCATAATCATTAATTTCCTGTTTCGAATAGTATGCACTATTGCCTTTCTGGGGCAGAACATCATGATACATAATAAGGGAGATGACCAGTGAGTCTTTCTGAAGAGTTTACATATAAACCTCTTCCTTCAGTTTATGGCTGTGATCACTGTTTATAAACTCCCTATTGGCTTTAGATTTATGTTTTTAATCAACAAACTAATTGCATTAACTGTTATTTTGCTATTTGCCATGTTAATTTTTTTGTTGCTGATTTCAAATATTTCCATCAATAGAAATTTTTTGAAAGAGTGCTTCTTTGTGTGGTATATGCTTGTGCCTGAATGCTCTAATTATGGATAAGTTAGAAAGTTTTTCTTTAAATTTTAGTTATGCAGCCTTTAAACTTTGTAATGCTAGCCCCCTAAATTAAAAAATGCATTAATGCATCACACTGGTTCACAGTGGGATTAGGATTATACACTGTTTCTGTTATCAGTATGAGTCCCAAAATTGTGTTATACCTGAGCAATATTCCTCAGATCCTTCCTAGTGTTGGATTTTCAAAATTTTAATTAAAAGCTAACCTAATTGGCTTTAACTGAAGGTAATTTTAAGGGATGGCCTGATATCTGAAGTCTTCAAAGTGTTGGAGGCTTTATTTTTAAGGTCACAATTTGTCACATATTTAGTTTCCTTTATATGAGGATGTAAATATAAAGAATGAAGAAGAACTTGCTGTTTCTCTTAAGCTAGTTAGACCAAATCATCATTTCTCCCTGAGATACATAGACATAATTTCTTTCTTATACTTTGCTATAATTCCAGAAAATACACACAACAGTTTCACCCATTTCTTCAAAAAACACAAGCTTTTCATGAGTTTAGTAACTCTTATTCAAAATGTGGGAACTAATGGAGATGGTTCAAATAGTGTTGGTAAGGCCTATTGTCACCTCACTGACTTAGCCATCGACCCTAGGTAGCTTCATAAGCTTCACATTTTTCCCTGTTATGGAGAGAAACACAGTTTCCCACCTCTCTTATTCCCAAACTTGAAAGTCCCAATCTATCAATGTGCCCTGCAGAACAAAGGGCCTCCCATTATTACAGCTTTACTTTTTTCAAAAGGAGTTGTAGTTACAGATCCCAATTTATTTTTCATCCTGTTACACACACATGCTTACATTGAACACTGTATGATCAATCCAATCCTATTTTGTCTATGCGTTTTCAGAGAGCCCAAAGCTAAATACATTTTCTTAATCCATGTTTTTGAATATTTGTGTTATCATCGTCATTGTGCTTTACATGATTCCCAAGATTTTTTTCTTATCTAGATTGCTTTATTTTTCTTTTAAATAGCTCAAATGCTTTTTAGATGTAAATGAACTATTAAACAATGTCTTCTTTTTTTAATGTGTATATATGCATATATATATGTACTTGCACACACATACACGAATATATATATATACTTTTTTCCTCCAAGAACTTTTCCTCAATCTCTCCTAATTAATTTACAGTGCTATTCATGCTACCTCATCATTGTGAATTCTCATCTTCCATTTCGTTCTTCACTTTAGGGGCAGCTTGTGGGAGGTGTAAATGAAGCTGCTTAAGAAGCTTAATGTGACACCTGGCAGATGTTTCAATCTCAGATTCATAAAATAACTGGGCATTAACATATATGAGATTTTCCATTTGTCATGAAGCTATCATGGCCCAGCTATATCTCTTAGTTGAATAAAATGACTCACGGCTGAGATTGGTTTAAGAAAGTAGCCTCTCCACCAATTGTTTCAAATGATATTAAGATTGAAAGACTGTAAGCAATAATGAGAAGTGGAAATGAGAAAACAAAGAAATAAATTTAAGAATTTTGTCTAGAAAATAACTTTGGTATTGTCAAAAGCAAATCTAAAATAAGCAAAGACTTTATTCAAAAAGATTATTGCAATAGGGAGAATACGCCAGTGACAAGATCTGCAAAGATTAGGCAGAAAGGGCTTTTCATTTTATAGGCAAGAGTAAACAAAGCTGGAAAGAACCCAGTGTTGGGGAAGGGGCTAAGCAGCAGGTGTGATTGGACAGTCAAGCAGGAAGTTATTTTCCCTGCAGTCAGCCAGCTCTCAGGAGGGGTTGGCTGTGTAGGAGAGCTGTTCGGCATTTTGGTGCTTGCTTAAGCTTACAAACAAAATGAAGTTCTGGGGCCTGGAGGAAGGAGAGAGGCTGGTTAAAGATTGGTCAAGTCAATTTGGTGGGCACTTTGCACAGATTGATCAGTGGAGGCAAACAGCTCAGCCAATCATTTGTGACATGATAATGTGAATGTGGAAGTTCTGTATCTGGCGTCATCTTAGGTAAACAAGAGGCCATCCTTGAGTTTCATCTTATTTGTATTAGGAAGGGTGGTTCTTTGTAGTAAGTTATTTCCAGGAACACAAAAAATGGGAGATTTCTTAACCATCACTCTTTTTCAGTAGCACAAAGATCAGATGAAGTTCAACACTGTCAGGAATTACTGGGACATGGCATTCTCTACAAAAAAAGGGATCACAGTTCCATTAAATTGTGGAAGAAAGTGTACTGACAAACCATAAGCTCAATCTTTGAAAAATCTTTGACTGGCCAAGCTTTAAAATAACTCTCGATACCCCACATTTATGTGAGTGAGAGAGAGCCTGAAGAAAGTATACAGTCTCCAAATTGTGCACTTGTCATTATTTTCACTTCAAATATGGTGTTGAACAATAACAAACCAAAAAGAATCTCAAATATTTCTGCACCTGGAGTTATGGAGGACAGTGAACCAGAGGTATCTCCATGAATGCTGAATGATTTAGAAAACGTCCTCACTTTCAAAGTAGGAGGCCTTCAAAGTTGCTATGGCTGGAATATTTCCTTTTAAAAAGGATTTCATTGTGAGCATTCTGTATCTGCTCCATTCTTGTTTAATGGTAAATCTATGGAGAGTTGCAGATAGCTTGTTATTTTAGACCTTTTACTGAAGCAGAAACTCAAGTTTGGAGAGATTAAGAAACCAGAGTTGGCTACACAGCTCACATGGAGACAAAATAGTATTCAAACTCCTCCATATGTGCCGTACATCATGTTTGGTTTTCAGAAATCTTCCTCATATATTGTCTTATTTAATTTCTATAGCAATTTTTAATGTAGGTAATTCTTACAGATGAAAAAGATAGAGTCACATAGAAGTGACAAAACACAAGGCTCAAAGTATCTTGGAGGAAGAGCTGAAGCTTGAATGTATTTCTTCTATCAATGCTCTTTCCACCTCTTTACAAGGCCTCTTCACTTTCAATAGCAGCTCCTACCACCTAAAAAATGGTATTCTGTTGTTCATACATATGTGAAAATGGTAACTAACAAGCCCCATTGACCAGAATTTTGAAGTTGAGCTTTACTTTTTTCCATCGATTTAGAAAAGATAACTTTACAAATAAACAACATTTTACTACCTTCTCAATAACAGAACACTTAGTTCAGTGTAATATTTTTTAATGGTTTTGAAAAGAGATTTAGAGATTAATTTCATCCAGATGTGAAAAAGGGTGAAGATAAAGTAAATATTAAGCATAAGAGAGGAGAAATGTGCTTTTCACTTTCACAAAACGCCCTTTTTTCCTTGCTCTTGACTTCTGCTGCTCACAACTGTATTTGATGGTCCACAAAACCAGAGCAGAATCAGAACAGAAGCAAAACAGGCTGTGGAATGGGCAAATGTGTTCTACTGACTAGCAGGGGTGTAAGTTTGTCAAGACCTCTAGCTCACTTTTGTTCTCAACAGTCTCTGAAATAAAAAGTTGCTTCCTCAAATTGCTACGTACAGTTTTATACTAAAATTCTAATGCTAATCAGAAAATGGATAGAATTTAAATAATGTTTGTTGGAGGAGGTAATTATGCATCCTTACTTGGTACCATATATGCATGTTTATTTGCATATGCAGATTTTGAGACAAGAGGGGCTTCTCCCACCTTCAATTTTGGGGAGCTATGAGAAAAAAAAACAATTTAAAGTTACTTTTCAGAGCCTTACAAATAGAGAAGGTTGATAAGTCTTTGGAGGGCTGCTGGGTGCAGGTTTAATCCCTCAAAATATGTGTCTGTTCAGAATGCATAGTTACTACACATTCCCATTTGCATTTGCACCCACCCAGTGCTACAAAACTATTATGGCAAATCCAAAAAGCCCATTTCTTTCTGGCCAGCTCAAAATGCATGAAAATGGGGATCAAAGATATCAAAGGAGACAGTGATCCCTGGAAGTATTGTTTAAAAGTGATCCATAGAACAACATTTCCAGAGCAAAGAATCCCCCATCAGAGCATATTTGTAATAATTCTGTGGCTGATTTCCACTAAGAGAAAATGTGGCATTAAAAATGTGCCATGTCTCCCTCAACCTGTGACACATTGGAGGACAGAAAAGGGAGGATGAATATCGTGCATGGGGATGATGAAGGTAGACAGAGACAGTGCTCAACAAAAAGGCACCCCGTGATCTGGAACACGAACACTATAAATTCACAAGTAAACCATTATTAAAACTTTCCAGCTCCATAAATGCTGCCATTAATCACTTCCAAATTAACCTGATGTGAGTTAAATTATCGCAAGTTCCCGTGTAAATTAAATTATTATTAGTTGCAGGCTTTATTCGTGTTGGTAGAGGCTGCACTAGGAAGGAAGGGATAGTGAGACCTACTGGTTTCAATTTACAAAAAAGGGTTTAGGGGAAAAATATTTTTGCTTGATTACAAGGGCAAAATCACTTCACAGTATAATATCATAATAATTATAGCCATATATCATAACATGTCATAAGTCCAGGACAAAGCTCAGCCGCCTTTCGTAAGCAGCAGCCAAGAATGCAAGAAAAGCAAGTGAATGAGATAATGGATTTCTTTTCCCTTATTCCACTAGAGAGCAGTGTTCTTTTGTACAAGTCAGGTAGGTTGTTTGCTGCAAAGAACCTGTAGAGAAAATTTACATTAGGAGAGGTTTTATTAGCAGGAGAAAGGTCTCTTGCATAAAACTCTGCATTCTGAACAAAAGGTGAAGACAGTTTTTTCTAGCCAACTTGCTCTTATTGATGTAGGTATACCTCTGATACCTTATTTTCATATGGAAAAGTGTTGGTTATTCAAAAATATAACATGCAAACTATAGATTATATTCTATAGTAAATTTTTCAGATGGCAATCCTCTGCCAAAACAGATCTGTCAGTAATCAACTATTAGTTATCTTTATGGGTAATACAAAAATATTAATAATTTTTTTTAACAAAAACTCCTAAACAATTCAGGAGCAAAAGAAAGAGTGAAGAGAAGGAATTTATGTGTGTTGTGAAGTTTTACCAACCTCCTCCTTTTTATTTTTTAACTCATTATACTGCTAGTACCTTTATTGCTATTACCAAGAACAGCAACTTTGCATGATAGACATTTGTCTGCTTCTCTAAGAGAAAATATTCTGTCATAGGCAATTTGGCTACAACTCTTTGATCGATAAGTTGACATTCCAAGAACCCCAAGGCCAAGCTAACAATAGCCAAAGGTTGTTTCCTCATTTGATGTTGTATAAATACGCTTCTAACCCTTCACTTTCAAGTACTTGGAAACAGGCATAGCGAAACCATGAGTTTATGTGTTATGTGTGTATGTAACTGACTGCCTCTCTTGTTCAATATGAATTAAATTACTGGGTAATTTTGGTTTCTTCAGAAGGAAATGAATATGCTCTTAAGTATTTAGAATCACTAGAAAGCCTTTTAGTTATTCCTGGATACGAATCAATGTCACCTGAAGTGTGGTTTCCTTGTGGATTCAGCCCCATTTTTCTCCATTTGCTTTTAGTATTATTTTTCTGATATGCCACATCACTTTGCTATTTCCTTTCCCTAAACACACTGAACAACATAGTTGTAGGCAAAAATATCTTGGGAGAAAAATAAATGGGGGAAAATCTGAGGCCTGACAAATAACAACGGGAAAGGCCCTTCAGAGTATTCGCTTGTTAATTTCGAGAAATCGGAGCATATGAAGTGTCAAGTTTGACACAGCAGATCCTGGGATTTATTTGAGCCTGCTCTTCTCTGCCTGTGTTCTGCACTTTCTGACACAGTACATGTAGAGAATTTAATATTCCTTGACCAAAATAAGTGTGGGTTTCTTGAATTTCAAATCCAGATATCTTGAAGAACACTGTTTCACATAAGATTTAGTACATAGACGGTGCTGAATAAACAGAGGTGGATATGCGAATGATTGAATTGGAGATAAAGTAATAAATCCCTCCATTTCAATCTGTTCCAATGCCTAATGCTTATGAGTCAGCTACATCAAAAGCCGTGCTTGTATCACAAAAACCCACAAATCTACTAATTAGACATCAAGAAGAGAACAGAGGACTTAACGGAGTTTCTATAAACAGCTAGGCCTAGGTTTGAAGCATAGCTTTACCATGTATTTTATGTGTTACATATTAGGCTAAGTTCTTTGAGCCTTGCCTTCAATATTTATACAAATAATGAGACTTAACAATGCTTCCCTGCCAAAATCATGTGGACAACTAATAACTATGTACTCAAAACAGACACTCAAAAACAGAAGAAATCATTTCTAAGTAAACAGGGGCACCCAGCCAGAGGTGTAATCTCTCACTTTTAAATGAAATATTTTGATTAGGTCAGATTATCTTAATGGTCTAGGAGAAATGCTAAAATATTGCAATAACATATTTTGCACCCATCTGTGAAAACATCAGCTAAATAAATTATTAAGTGAGCCATCTGATTTGAAATCTTTTGAATATCCCAGCCCTGGAGTAGGGGAGAACAGAAAATTTCAAAACATGTATATATATTTACATTTAGAATCAATACTTTGAAAGACACTTAAACTGAAAATGCATATACCCATTTGGGAGGGCAAGTTGGTGATATGTTCAAAACCATAAGAAATATTCATAAACCTTGAGGGAGTAATTCTATTCCAAGAAAGTCTCCCCAGAGAAATAACAATCAGAAATATGCAGTCAAAAACCTATATTTCTAGCTGTTTATAACTTTTTTTTAGTAATCATGAAAAACTAGTTATAATTTAAGTGTCTCACAATAGGAGATTAGTTAAATATATTATGGTATTTCTTACAATAGTCTATTATGAAGCCATTAAAACTGTATTTTCAAATACTGTTTAATGACATGGAAAATGACCAAAAATAAATTTAAGTGGAAAAGGACGATATAAAACTGAATTTATAATGTGATGCCAATTTTGTAATACTGAGCATTTCATATAATTATTTTTATTCAACGTGTTTCAAGTATTCAACCAAAATATTGTCAAAGCATAAAATCTTAAGATGAATGAATTGCAAGATTAAAAATAAAATACTGTTTTCTCTCGTCTATCCGCGTCTATCTGAAGCTCATATTAATTATCATGAGCATAGACTGGTACAATCTATATTTTCATAAGATTATAATTTACTTCTCTGTACATTTTATTGTTCTTCAAATTCTAACATAAGAACATAGAATATTTATTGACAGAAAGTAAAACAATAAATAATTTAGCTACAGATGGATTGTAGTTTAAGATATGTCTTTTACTTTACACTATTATGTTTAAGAAAATTTGACCATGTTTGGCAAATTTTTGAATGAGCCCAAATGAATTTGATTATACTTTATCTGAATTTTCCAAAGGGCTAAGGCATGTTGTGATAAAATGCATCTGATTTAAATTTACATGTCTGACTGATCACTTAAGGGGACTCCTTAGAAGTTTATTTGCAGAGTGTGCAGAAAACCTGCTGGGACATGGCAGAATCAAGTGAAGAAACAGGAGCTAAATAATTTTAGTCACCCTCAGAGAAAAATATTATTAATATGTGGCCTAGACTCAAAGCTATCCCTGTCTAAACCTATGGAATCCTTCCTATATGGGGGGAAAAAAGAGAGTTGTAGGTAAAAACCTGTACATGCTGCTTCTCTAAACTCTAACACATTTGGGTTCAAACAATACTTCTTTGAAATCCCTTAAACAGATTGTCAGGTAAAAAGAAAAAAAAATAGGCATTGTTCACTCCTCTTTAGCACTGATACCCTGAAAACTTACAGAAGCTATTAATTTAAAAATTGAGTCCTTGGTTTCTCAAGGGGAGAGACTTTGCACTTGGCCTAGCAACCATTGGCAGGAACGTTGCTATTCCTAACCCAACCACACCACGATGCACTGTGCCTGCAAGACAGTGAACATTTTCTTGAATACATCTGAAGTACCCAAAACGTGCTTCCAGATATAATGTGGAGGGAGGTGATTTGTATGCAGCTGGAATTTCTGGATGAGAAAAAGAGACAGAGCCAGAGAAATAAAATGTATTTTGGTCCTATTTCCCTAGAAGCTGTTTATTTTCAGATCAAAAGCTGGAGTTGTTTACAGAATCAAGATTTTCACAGTCTTCCAACTATGGGTGCAGTGAACTAGATCAAAGTCCTCAAGACTGATCCAGAACAAAACTGATGCTGAATTGGATTTATAAGGAAATTTGCAATGAATAAAATAGAAGTGTATCACCAGAGTGTTAGCCTCAACATTGTACATAATGTAGAAGAATGGATGGCATATTTCAACATAATCACAAACATAAAGTGCTAATGTCTGCTCTCAAAAACTATTTGATTATCTAATTAACTCAATACATCATTAGGGTTTATCTGGCCCAGTTTTTGTTTCTGAATACTTTTTTAAAGAATAGTTCTATTTATAAGTAGATACTTCATGACTTTTTCTTAGGGATCTTCCAAAGAACAAAGAGAATGATTCACTTTTTAAAATTAAAGTAAAATAAAACTCATTCTGTTTTATAATTATCATTTGATTCATTGGACCCTTTAAGTATAAGATCCATTACAGGTTCTTAGCAATTTTATTTTTTTCTATATTTGCTGTTTCATTATCCTAGAAATTATTTTTCTCATTACTTATCAATTATTCTCAGCTATGCTAAAGAAAAAGAAACTAACAAGAAATCAGAATGATGAAGCCACCCAGAAAGATGCTTAAAAGGTCAAAATAATAACAATTCCATCATCTTTCAGTTTTCTTATTGCATTGTATGAAGTACTGCATCATGATTTGAGAAGGTATAACAGGAGACTGGAGACATGATCTTTGTAGTCTACTTTTAGATTTAATTGAACATAATTTTGAATTCAAAATTTCTCATCTTCAGCCCATAATAGCAAACAGAAGAAAACTGAGAGAGGAAGTTATTTCACAACTGCAAGATGAATCAGAAATTAATGCAAACAGACAGATAGAAGCACTCTAGTGTATTCTAACAATGATAGTGAAATTCATCATATAAAATTTCAGATTATAAATATTCAGATAACAATATCTCGGATGAATTTTCTCAAATTTAAGAATCAGCAAGTGAATAATATATTTCTATGGATGAAAATAAATATGGTTTTCTCATATAGTTAATCATTCAACAGGAAGGACATCATCTTACAATGTTTTGTGACAAAAATTAGACCTTGCCATTTTGTTAAAGAAACGTGAAATTGTTATTTTACTTATTTTGTTGTCTGCATGTCAAACTTTACTTCATATAGTTTGTAAGAGACAAATGTTGAAAGCAAGTGTGTATAAAAAGATATTTAGAAAAAATATAAATAATGTAGAAATGAAAAAAAATCACTCTAAATGGTATTTATAAAGGTAAAGCTGAAAATGATTTGGAATTAAAAACCAAAGAAGATTCAACCAACGTTACGAGTCATTGAAAAGTTTCGAAAACTTAGGTATTGAATTTTGATGATGCAAATGTAGTAAGAACAAAAATCAATGATAAGCTAAAACTTATAATATATATATTTGAAATATGAAATCTGTATTTACAAGATGGATATGTCCCAGGTTCATTCATGACTGCTGATGATCGATCCGTTAATTCAGAGGATGTTGTCCATTGGGTGCATATGTATAACAGCAAAATCAGGGAAATGTGGAATAAAATTTGAGTTTATGGTGCTTAAATTCTTATTTGAATTTCTAAGTCACTTTCAATATCCCATTAGTCTTACTGTTGTGAACTATTTGTTAAATGATTTCAAAAGATAAAAAAAATTTGAAAGTACATTGGATCCAGATGGTAAATAGCATGGCTATTTTTCTTGGCATGTGAAAGTTAAAGTGTGAGATCTAGAAATAGGTTCTTGAACTGGACCCTAGTGTAATGCTGAACTAAGAATATTTCATGAAAAGTTCTAGGAATTAGTTTAAAACAAAACACATGTGGTAAAAATAAAATCTGGGGCCGAAATTACATAATTACATAAAAGGTGTTAATGTCTTAGGACAAACATAGTCTCCTTCTACCCCTCCCTTTCTTTCTGCCTCTATCTTCTTTGTTTCCCTTCCTGTCTCCCCCTCCACACTCTTTTATGAATCTGGACTAATTTAGGAATCGCTGAAAGAATATCTAAACGGCTGTCCTCACTTTATTGCAATTATGGATCGACAGAAAAAATGTTGGCTGTCTCTCAAGGAAGTTCAATCCACTGAAACCTTCCAGATATATTTTTTTAAACCCAAAGGATTTATATGGTTTTAAAGAAAACAAATCTTAATAAGGAATAATTACCGTAATCTCAATTAATAATACAGGATGTCCTTTTCATAATCTTGATTGTTGCAAGTGAATGTTTTAGTACGTGTACATTTATTGAGCAGCTGCTATATGCAAGATATAGGGAATGTGAAAATGAATAAGATATGGTCTCTTCTCTGAAAGAGAGATGGGTTCAAATAGTGAGCAATTATAAAATTTAAGGGCTAAGTAAGCAAAAGTTGCAAAGAGAGCACCCCCCAAAAAAAGATAATGCATTCCCATGGGAGAGACTTGAGTTATACCTGTTGAAGCAATAGAAACTCAATGGAGCCTAGGTTTTCTGTTCATTTCATAGGTGAGAAAATAAGATTTGTTTACTCTGTGGCAATAAAGTATCTGGCGTAGCTATCACAAACTTACCTTTCCTACAAATTGTTGCCTTTCCACTGTTTCAAGGTGCATGTGGCTGAAGAGTCTATTTGGCAAACCAGCTAAAAAGGGTGTGTTAGCTTTGAATTAACCTTTTGCCCAAACTAATGTTTCTTGCCAATGGCCTGAATCTCAATTCAAAAGGGCGATAATGTCATTAAATGGAAGAAATAGATTTTTTTCATTTTATCCACCAAAGTAGTAAAAAATGTAAAATCTATATCCAAATACACATAATAAATTTCCATTGCTTTAGGGACAATATTAAAGCATTTCTGTTTCCTTTTTATTCTGGATCACAGCCCTGACTACATAGAGTTCATATATATATGTTTTTCTAATAGACTTTCAATGCTCAAGATTATTTTTTTTTTAAAAGTGGTCCTGATAACTTTTAGTATAGTTGCTCTGGGAATGCTAATTTTTCCTCCCATTTAATTTGCCCCTTTCCACACCCACCCCCCAGGTCCCATATTTTCAGTAATGCAAATTAGGCAATTATTTACTTTTTGTTTGAGTTTAAAAAGCACATCTACACCACACAAATGCATTTTGGATCCCATTCATGCTGAAAAATTAATGGTAACTTGATGAATCTGCAACTAATTTTACAAAAATGTTGAGCTAGTTTTGCCAAGGATGTCTGACCCCCGGCCTTACTTCACTGATGTAAGTTTTTGAGCATTGGCCTGGTCTGATCAGTACCAGCTGTGAGTGCTTTGGTTGTACACATGGGATGTTAAACAAAGGGGAAAGAACAGCATACTCTAGCTCAGACATGGAGGTTTGTGAATTGGGACAGAAATAAGACTGTGTTTGGAACTGAGGCATGTCGTTCAATTCAACTAAGCTTCCCTTTGCTCAGTTATGCTATTTGATTTCATACTGGTGTGTCACTTAAAATCACTCTCAATCAAATGCTGCTCAGACCAGAGAAAGTAGATATCTGTAAAAAAGAATAAACAGAATTTATTAGGAAATGGTTTTGTCTAACACATTTTTAAAATTATATTTTTTGGTCCAAACTCTCTGGAATTCTAAGGGAGAAAAGAAAACAATAAAATATTGATAAGGTATTTTAATTTCCTTAGAGAGTAATAAATAATCTATTCCAGGACACATAGTAATAGTAAGAGTTAAAATGGTTTAACTTCTTAATTTTTGCTTTGAGAGAGAATGGAGTTGGTGAAAGTATGGAATATTTTGAGTAGGTTTACATTCAGCCTAAATACTAACAGAGTGATGCCCATAAAATCCATGTATAGAACTGGTATTCTACATTTTATTGCATCTAAAGATAAATTATCTAATGACAAGGTTCATGGTATCAAAGCAACCTACAGTTGAGGGTGAGGATGGCAGAAACAGTTGCTGAAAACTGATGTTTGGAGAGAGATGATAGTAATTGATTGATGATGGAACATCCATCAGGGAAAATGAAACAATTGCAACATTACTCATCGTAGCCAACAGGTGGATGCAACCCAAATGATGAACCTCATTAGTGAATAGAGAAACAAAATGTGGTATATCCATACAGTGGCCTATGGAGTCAAGTAGTGATACATGCTACAACATGGATAAATCCTATAAATATTACGCTAAGTGAAAGAAGCTAGATACAAAAGGCCACATATTGAATTATTCCATTTATATAAATGGAATAGGCAATTCCCTAGAGACAGAAAGTAGAACGATGAGTGACTTCCAATGGGCATAAGATTTACTTTTAGGGGTGATGAAAATATTCTAGAACTAGGTAGGGTAACTGCACAACTTTGTGAATTTACTAAAGAACACGAACAGCATACTTTTAAAACATAAATGTTATGTAATGTAAGTAGTATCTCAATTTAAAAAATGTATGAGGAAGAAAAAGTAAGCCAACTTGTAATTGTGAAATGTGTGTTGTTTGCGTATTGCATCTTCGTGTACTCTCCATTGTCTCCGTCTGCGAATCTGTGTAGTAGAAAGCTTCATTGCATTGCCCAAGTCTCAAATTTTCTACTTCTTTATGCTTATCTGCTCCATTGTAAGCCATCTCTTTTTTTATAATTTTCTGTTCTTAAGTTTTTCTTTTCAAAAGTGTGTCTGATCACCTATTAAACCTATATTGACATCTGAATTTTAATTATTATATTTTTCATTTTAAGATATTATATTTGGATCTTTTTCTAAATTTTCTAGTCATTTTTTGCTCTCTTGTTTCTAAGACATGTATTTAATATCCTCTTTTATTGCTTTAATTGTATTCAACAAACATTTTAATTATCTCTGACTGATAATTCCAGTATCTTCAAAATTGTGAGTTGAATTTTTCATTTTGTTGCTTCTCTCAACTCTCATTCATAGCATCTTGTTTCTTCATTTATGTCATCATGAATGTGTGTGTGTGTGTGTCTGTGTGTGCATGGGGGAAATGGAGGGTGTGTTCCTTGGAACGTTATGGTAAACTTTAAGAGCTGAACTTAAACACCACTTTTCCATTGACTATTTGTTTTTTCTTCTTTTAGGTGCCTGGATAAAGAAGAAATTCTGAACACTTTGAGTTTGGAAATTTTCAGAACACCTAGACAGCATCAGTCATAACTCCATACCTGTGTGAGTATTAGTTTGTAGTTCAAACATTCAAGAGAAAATTTTTCTTTTTCTTATTTAAAAGAATATCACTCAGGGACTTTTTTGTTTCATTATTTCTCTTTTTAAAAAAAATAAATTGTATTTTAATGGGCAGGAAGAGGATGTCACCTTTCAAGGATTCTAGCTTTAGTGTGAGATTTTATAACATCATTTATATGGGTCCTATTTTTTGTCTCCTGTTCCCTATGAAGATATCATCCATTAATGTAAATTAAAATGAAGACTGTAATTTGTATAAGAATGTATATTGCTGCTTTATTTTTGGTATTCTCAATTTGGAAACAACCAAAATACCAATCCCCAAGAGGATGGATAAGCATATCAGAATATATTTTTATGATGAAATAATTCTCAGCATTAATTTTGAAAAAGCAACTGATACACAAAACAATATGAATATATTTTGAAAACATCCTGGATGAAAGAAGCCAGATCACAAATTTTGAGATCAGGAAAAGCCGATGGACAGTAATAAAAGTCAGAATAATGATTCTGGGTAGGGAGTTGGGACTAACTGAAAAAGTGTGAGAAAACTTTCTGAAGTCTTCCTTCAAAACTTTCTTTATCTTAAGTGGGCTTACATGGGTGTATATGTGTTTATGTATTCAACAAAATCCATCAAATTGTACACTTAAGTTCTGTGCATTTTAGTTTACGTAAATTTTATCTCAGTAGACTAATAAAGACTCTCTGAAAGAGGTAACAAACTGAATATTTGAAAATTTTGTAGATAAATGAAAGCAAAAGAGGGACACTGATAACCTTAGAACAAAAGAGGGCAGAAAAATCAGATGGATCAGTGAATAAAAATAAATTTCAGCCTATTTAGTTTCAAGTAAGGATTACAAAAACATGGCTTATATCCCAGCATTTCCTTCTTCTCCACACATGTTCAATATTACTAATTGTTTCAACACTTTACAAAATTTTTGACTCAAAATAATCTTTTCAACATTTCTAGGTAACCTTTGCCAATTCGCAAACAAGATAGACATTATTTACCACTAACATTTTAAACAGCCTAAATTTAAGTTACTCATGTATCAATTTCTTTTTCTCTTTTATTCTGCATCCAATCTATCCTAGTGCTATTAACTCTATCTAAAAATTATATCTAAATTCTGATAACATCTTTTCACGTCTGTGACTACCATCCTAGCCCAGCCACCATCATCTCTTGACTGTACCATTGCTCCCTACTTGTTCTTCTTGTTTCTACACATTCCATCCTACTTTATTGCATAGGAGCAGAAGGATTCTTTCAAAATATGTCATATGGGGGACTCCCATCTCCTTTAGGGTGACGGCCAAGGTCTTATCATGGTCTAACTCCCGTTTTAGATCTGGCTCCCACTGATTTTCTTGCCTTTTCTTTTACTCTAATCTTGCTTGATCTCTCCATTGGAGACAGATTAAGTTCCTTGCTGTTCTTTAAACACAGCATGCATACCTCTGGTTCACTGCCTTAGCACTTATCACCTCTTTTGCTGCAAATGCTTTCCACGTTATCTTCATGGAATGTCACCTCATTTTCTTCATGTTATCTACTCAAATGTCAACTTACCAGAGAGGCATTTCCAGACCATCCTATCTAAAATATTATGCAGTCCTCCATCCCCTGTTCAACTTTCTCTATTTACTGCTTTTTTTGTAGAACATATTCTGTCTTCCTCTCTCTCTCTCTCTCTCACACACACACACACACATTATTTTCTGTCACTTTCCCCTGGTAGTAAAATGTATTTACTTTGGGAAGTTTAACTATTTGTTCACTATCCTATATCCAGACCCTAGAATATAGTAGTTATAGGTTTATATATCTTCAGAACCTGGCACACAGTAGATTTTATAAATATTAGTTAAATGAGTATACCCAAGGAATTTATATTTGGAAGAAAAAAATCAACGCTACATCCCACTTCTTGAGGAAAAAAGAAAAACAAAACTGTTCTTCTCCTCTCTCATACTGTCGGATATATGAAACCATTATTTTTGAAAGAAAAAATATGAGTTCTACTGATATTACAAACTGTATACATGCAGGGAAAATTATTTGATGCTCTGTTATTTTTTATGTCTCTGCTTCAGTTTTTATAACTTATATTGATGAGAATTCAAATTCACTGATTCTTTATTCTGCTATGCCAATCTACTGTTTAAACCCATCCAAGAATTTCTTAATTTCAGACACTTTTCAGTTATATAATATCTATTTGATTTTCTTTTTAGGATTCCTACTTATTTGTTACAATTATTAATTTTTCAGATATTTTGTTCATCCTTGCCTCTATTTTTAACATGTGTATGATAATCATTTTAAACTATTTATCAACAAATTCTAAACTCTGAGGCAACTATATTTCTGCTTTTGTTTCTTATTTTTGCTCTTGATTTAGGGTTATATTTTCTTGCTTCTTCACTTGCCTTTTAAATTACAGGTGTATGTCAGGTATTTTATATTAAAGAAAAACAAAGACTAAAATGGATATTATTTTCCCTCAGAGAATATACCCTTTTATATTTCTAGCAGCTAGCATGAGGAGCTGAATATATATTAATTCATTCAAAAGATGTTCTATGTCAGCAATGGATAGCAGTGTCAATTTGTTTTAATTTATGTCTGGTATCAAAGGTTTTGAGAATATTATATGTATCTGTGCTATGTGCATTATAGGCAAATCATTCTAGCAGAAATTTGGGATCATATGCAAGAAGATTATGAAGATCATTTTCCCTTTCCAATCTAGCCTTCTTTTGCCATACTCTTGGTAAATGTTTCATAAGTGAGGCCTGGTATGTAGGAAGAACAACCTCTGCCAGATTTCAGTCAATCATGCCACCTACATGGTTATTAAAAATTTCACTAGTTTCTCTTTACCCCTCTACATACGGTAGGAGTGACCTTCTACTCATATGCCCAGATACAGCTAATGCCCCTAGAGAAGAAAGGGCCAACATCCTGCATTTAATCAAGAAGATCTCATTCCTCCATAGAACTGACTTCATTTAGTTTTATTATTATTTTTTTTTTGACCTACAACCCTTGAATATCTTTTAAAAATAATATACGAGGAAACTTAAATGCATATTATTAAATGAAAGAAGTCAATTTGAAAAGGCTACATATTGTATGATTCCAACTATATGACATTCTGGAAAAGGCAAAACAGTGAAGACAGTAAATAGATCTGTGGTGAAAAGAAAGGATGAAAAGATAGAGCTCAGAGGATTTTTAAGACAGTGAATCTACTCTGTATGATACTTGATAGGGTTTGGTTGTGTCCCCACCCAAATCTCATCTTGAATTGTAATGCCCATTAGCCCCAAGTGTCATGGTAAAGACCCAGTGGGAGGTAATTGAATCATGGGGACTGTTTCTCTCATGCTATTCTCATGACAGTGAGTGAGTTCTCACAAGATCTGATGGTTTTATAAGCATCTGGCATTTCCTCTGCTGGCACTCATTCTCTCTCTTGCTGCCCTGGGAAGAGGTGTCTTCTGCCATGATTGTAAGTTTCCTGAGGCCTCCCCAGCCATATGAAACTGAGTCAATTAGACCTCTTTTCTTTATAAATTACCCAGTCTTGGATATTTCCGTATAGCAATGTAAGAACAGACTAATACAATATTCTAATGGTGGGTACATGTCACTATACATTTGCCCAAGCTCATACAATCTACAACAGCAAGAGCTAAGCCTTGTGTAAACTATGAACTTTGGGTGATAATGATATGTCAATGTAGGCCCATCAATTGTAACAAATATATGCTGCTGGTGGAGGATATTGATAATAGGGGAGGCTATAGATATGTGGAAGCATGTGATATTTCCATATTTTCTGCTCAACTTTTCTGGGAACCTGAAACTGCTCTTAAAATAAAGTCTCTTAAAAAGACTTTTTAATATATATATAGTACATAGAGGTGTATATAATATGCATTAGATAATATGGACTTTTTAATATATGTAATATTTTATACACACACACACACACACACACACACTGTCTACATTTTCCCTTGTTGTTATAGAAGAAGCAATGGTTTCTCACAAGCTTCTGCATTCTAACAAAAGTTAAACTTACATAAATTATTGGAAATCAGTATACTTCTGAGAAATCCAAATTATTGCATCTATTGAAGCAATTATCTCTCTTGCCTACTATTTAGGCAGCAATTGATAATAAATGATGAATAAGAACCAAATCATCAAGAGTTACAGACCAGGCTTTCAACTTTTTTCTGAAATGTTTAAAACAACTATGCTTGAAATCATCTCCCAGAGAATTAGTATCTTCTTTGGTGAAAAAAAGCTTATTTTCAAATTGAGTATTCTAAGAATAAAGCAGTAAGAGAATAATATATGTGTGGGGGTCATAAGAATTTACTATACTGTAGAAGTAATGCCAAAAGGTTTTAAAATAAAATTATGAATAATCAATCTTTAATATACACTTGAATGGGAGGATATTTGACCTCTGTCACCAAGAATATGACACTAAGGACATAGCCCTTATTGACTTCCATTTCTCTTGTTTAGAATGACATAATCTTAACATTTCTTCCAGTTCTAACTTTCTTTGACACCATTCTGATGTCCACTAAGATAGCCACATAGCCTTTAGAAGTTAGTAAAGTATTGTAGTTATAAACCTGGACTTCAGAATAAAATAAATTTGAGCTTTAATCTCAGCTCTCTCTACATGTCTTGCACTGTGGTCTTGAGAAAGTTACCTAGGCCTTTTGAGCCTTAATTTTCTTATCTGTAGATGGGAATAAACACACCCACCTCAGACTGTTCTTACAGTAATTATATTACATAGTGGGGACTTAGTAAATGATAAAAATATTTTATTTCCTCACTTCTAAGGCCCCATTAATGTAGAAACATTTTGTGAGAATAAACTAAGATAAATACTCTGGTATCATATATATGTAAATTATAAGTTGTTTCCCAATGCAGAAGTCTAAAATGAGGAAAAAAATAACGTTTTTAAAAAGAAATAATTCTTATATATTTTCCCATTTGGGGCTGAATTGCTCTTGGTGTGTAATAGTGGGATTTCTGAAAGAGGGCAAAATGAAAGTGCTGTGGTTTCAAATGAAAAATTAGCATTCACAATTCCACCCAGAAGTAGAATTCCATACTGCCTTTTTCACTAGTGGGAAGGAAAAATGGAGTTACACTGTAAACTCAAAAATTGGTAAGAGAAAAGTTGAAGGTTCACTTATTTTTTAAAATTCTACCTGAATTATGCTTGTTAGCCAATTCCACAGCCAATCTACAATACTTTTTCAGAAAGTAAAATGGATAAACTTTACTTAGTGGTTGTCAATGTCACTTGATTAGTAACATGCTTATATAACCAGCTATTTCAGAAGAGTGGCAACTTGCAAAGAATCTAGCTAAGACAAAGAACAAAGGGGAGAAAGCCATCTAATAACCATAAAACTGTGGATATATTGAAAAGGAAAATCAGGCTAGATGCCTTCCTAAAAATTTCATTTTGTGTGAGCTATTCCAAATTTAATATTTTAAAAAGAACTGAACTATAAGCTAGAATGAAACCTATCAAATACTTAATGAATTGTTCACTGTCATTTCTGAAGTCTTGAATTCCATTTTTACAGAAAATATCAAGTAGTCTGTGAAGTGGAGGTACAAACTAGTCATTACATTTTATTTGTGTTTTAAAGTTAGATCTTAGTTTTAAAGTTAGACCTTCTTTTTAATTATTAGGAATCTGTATCTATTGATTGTATTATTGATTGTATTATTGATTATTTATTGATTGATTCATCTGCATTGACCTTTCAGCAGTACTCTTTACCAAAAGCCTAATTTGAAAAAGGAATGTTTAGCTATTTTTTTCCCTATTAAGTAGTGAAGAATCATGACCTAGAAATTCAAAAGAAATAAACCAGGAAAGCTAAAATGGCATTGACCAAAGAAAGCATGGCTGAACATGAAGAAAAATATTTTATTATTCCTCTCATAAATTGGCCAAAACCAAATGACTGAAGTTTTTAAATCTGGTGTGTAAAACTTTTGAAGACAGACCTTTTGAAAGAGAAAATATGAAAAACCTTATAGAATGGCTTTAAAGTATCTGAATACGGAGAGAATATGATTCAATTTCAGTAACCTTCAATTAAGTCTTATTAAACCTGGAAAATCCATTTATCTCCTTTAATTTTATGGCTTATTGTGGAGAGAAATAATGCTTTATCTAGTGTGTCCCAGCCTTTGAGAAAAGAAAAATAAGAAACCCTTCGTAGGTAAATGGTTTGGCTTTTTGTATGGAAATGTTTCAGTATTGCAACATGCCCAGTCTATCCCACATGCCAACCCAAAATAGGACCTGCATATGTGATGTGTAGAGGAAATGACTGGATTAATTTTGTATTGTTATTAATTATTATGCATGGGGAAATATATGGGAAAATTATTTATCAAATAATCTCAAGGAAGATATGGGCCGTCTCTGTAGCCCTTCTTGGATCAAAATAAAGCTCGAGGAAAGGTTTTGACTGAGACCTCAAAGAAACAAGTTTCCTCTGGAAACGTATTCTTCACAAAGGGCTTCATACAACATGGGAGCCAGTGTAATGAGGTACTGGAAAGGAATCTTGAAATCATGGGTTACGTTTTATTGTTTTCAAGTAAAGAGAAAAAAGATTGTTCATTTTTCCATAGTTTTACCATTAAGAGTCCCTTGAGAAAAGTGAATGAGAAGTTACACATTTCTGACAAAGAAATTCTTTATTTAGCCACACATTTCAAGGTTGTGATTACAGCATCAGTAACTGGCTAGAGAAGAGATTGCACTGAGGCAGATAATAAAGTTCATTGAACTATGTGATCCAGACAGTACACACACATGGTAAAGCTCTTCCTGGGATTACAGATCTGACATTTTGAGCTTACCAGTTAAGGAGAGATTTTTGAGAAAAGCAAGCAAAAGTAAAAACAACAAAATCAAATTAATTTTTTCCTTTAAACTATGAAACCACCACCTAAACAATAGAGTCTTTTCTCTGCCTATGGCACTTACTAAAGCATTTTCTACAACTTCCTTGAGCTGATAATATCAAAAGTAGAATAATAAGTATATTAATAATATTAAATTTCATATTACTAAGAAAGTAAGTAGATTAATAAGAATAACTATTTACAACTAACATTAAGAAATAATTTTCTTTACATTATTTGGGTATAGCTAATGAAAATACCCCAAATCTGGAATAATATTTTTACTAATAAGTATGTTTCCAGTATAACCTGATACTTGATAATCACAAAACAAATAACCATGTCATGTTTTAGAAATATAAATGCCATAAATTGCAACAGTGATTGTATTTTGTATCTCCAAGTACTTTTTAATTACTGAAAAAGTTGATTAGTACATTCATCAATCTCCCTCTTATTTTTCTCTGATTTATTAAAATCACACTAAGCAATTCAGGAACACAATTCTAATTCATTAGAGACTTTAACTTAAAACAAATTTTAAAATGTTTAATTGCACAATTGTCTTATTAAAATGCTGGTGGACTTCTGTTGGCATGAACTGTAACTTTCTACCTTTGTAAATATGAATAGATTAGGAGCCAATAATAAAACAAGAAAGAAACAAAAAGAATGATTCTTATATTCTACATATACTCTATAGAGAACCTCAATAACCTTTTTACTAATGAGTGGAGTATATCTGATGAAATTTCCCTTTGGACATTTTTCAGATATTAAATTTTGAAATGACATATCTCGCAAACAAAGGTGGAAGCAATTTTATCCTATTAACAGCTTGAAATTTTGCACAATGAAAATGGAAAGGGAAAGTAAAATGAGGTTAAAGAGAAAGCTAATTAGAATTTGGAAGTTTGCTGGGTTAATATCTAGACTTTGGAGGTCTAGGTTTAACAATTTGTGTACCACATAGTTTAGCTCTGAAGATTGACCTGTACTTAACAGACTTGATGAATAGACCTCTTTCTCAGAATGCTAAAGGTGCACATTGCAATATCATGAGAGTGAATGTATGGGAAAAGAAACACACAAACAAAAAATGCAGAGCTTTTTATAAATCTTATGTACTCAGAAGGTTCTCAAAATTAACATAGAAAAGAAGCTACAGAAAAGGGGAAAATACTTCTGAAGAGTTGACCAACCATGGAACAGCCTCACAGGCAGAACTGTTTGCTTACCTGGTAAGGATATAGCTCAGAAACATTCTCCAGTGTACTTGATGAATTGTTTTTCTTTGTTACACTCTGAAAGTTTTCACCAATTATGAATTGATTGGGTTGAAACTGTCCCTATTAGGATGCAAATTCCCATGGTATAAGCAATCAGCTGATCTAATTTTAATTTCTAGAATCAGATAACTGAAAACAATAAGGAAGAAGAAAGCATTATTTGGTGATAGAGGGAACAGCCAGTCCTTTTTGATACTGAAAAATTTTATTTGATAGGGCAGGTAGAAAGAAGCCTATGATAACCCTGGGCACTAAATGACTGGGAAGGAATCTGAGACTGAGAAGAATCAGATGATGTGAAAGAGACTGTATGATAATTATAAAATGATGCCCATCATCAACATGGTATCTGTGCCCCATACTGATATGTCATATCAATTAGGAGGTTCAGTTGCAAGTAACAAAACATCCCGCTCAAACCACTGTAGAAAAATCAATGGGGCCCTCTGGGCAAAACAACACAGGTTCTAGGTCACTTCCAACATTCTAACTCCAGAGATGCTATGGAATAAAAATGAAAGTACTGGAGTCTGAAGAACTAATGCAAAATTCATGAGAGACCCCAGAGAGAGTAACACTGAATGTCACTATGAAAGTATATACATGAGGTGGCATGGGAACAGGCTGGAGAAGGGTAAGGGCCAAAAAAAAAAAGGTATTATAAGGTATTAAGTAATGAAACTAATAAAGATTATTCAAGATTTGATAAAGAAAAAATTTAACTCTAGCCTATTATATAAAATATTATTGGAATAATTAGGCAGATGTAGCATATGCAGAGATGAAAAAACTTAAAGTGCAAGGATGTTACGCCTTCCAAATTAATCTACAAACTCAATGTTATGCAAATCAAACTGCAGTTGAGGTATTTTGGGCATTCAACAAGTAAATTCTAAAATTCAGATAGAAGAATGTATCATAGTAGCAAAATCTATGTTGGTAAAGGAAATTGAAAGAGGGTAACTAATTCCACCAGATGTTAAAGCACACTACAAAAATGCAACAACAGGAGTATGGAACTAGTATAGAAACAAATAGACCAATAGATAATAACATATACATCAGCTGCAGACCTATGTGTATAAAGGAATTTTTTATGTGATAAAGCAAGCAACAGAAAGCAATGGAGAAGGGAGTTTAGTAATGGTGTTAGAGCAATTGACTTACTAAATATAAAACTGGCTCCCTAATCAATGCTATATTCAAAGATGTTCTCATGGGAGATTAACGACCCAATGTGAAAGACAAAAAATAAAAATGCTAATATGTAGATGTTGAAGATCTTTATAAATTGAGAATGAGAAAATGTCCTAAGCAAGACCCACAAACTGCCTATCATTAATGAAAGCATCGATATATTTGACTTAAGCAAAAGTAATAACGTTTATTCCTCAAAGGACAGATAGACAAAATTAACAGATAGGTAACAGAGTGAGAGAAGATATTTGTAATGTCTATAATTAACAAATAAACTTCTGTAAATGAAGAAAAAGGAGTATAGAAGATTGAACCCAATAACTAGAAAAATGTAAATCAATAAAATAATGTGATAATTTATATACATAAGAATGACAAGACTGTGTAGGGAGGTAATACAAAATATTGGCCAGGTTGTAGGAAGAAGAGAACATTTACTAACTTTTGGTGAAAGCATAAATTGGCCATTCAGAAAAGCAAGTGGCAGTATTCAGCTAATTGCATGGTATACATGTTTTCTGAACTAAAGAATCTACTCAAATTAGCCGGGTGTGGTGGTGGGCGCCTATAATCTCAGCGACTTGGGAGGCTGAGGCAGGAGAATCAGTTGAACCTGGGAGGCAGTGGTTGCAGTGAGCTGAGATCGTGTCACTGCACTCCAGCCTGGGCAACAGAAGTGAAACTCCGTCTTAAAAAAAAAAAAAAAAAAAAGAATCTACTCTTGGGCATATATCACAGAAAAATATTTGCAAAGTTCCAACAGGGATCATATCCTAAGTTGTTTACCACAGTAGCAATAGTATTTTGCCTCCAACTCACTGTTTCCATAAACAGCATGCAGTTAGAAGCAAGGAGGAGGAGGCAAACTACACATTTGCTTCCAAAGGGTGAAGAAGCTCAATGCAGTGGATGCATCCTATGGAACTTTCTTCAGCAGCTTAAACCAACAGATCTATAGACAGTGTCATAAATAGACTTTCAGGGCACTGTAATAAAATAAAATTTACAGCAAAATACCATTAATGTAAATTAAAAACACATATGCATGTAAAACTTAATGTTATTTTAGAAGGCTGCTTGCAGAGATATACACGTGGCAAAGATTTTTAACGTGGAAGCTTATGGTAGGTAGGGAAAAGCAAGTGAAGATCAGCATGGAAGGGAAAAAAAACATACACCATGAATAGCTCTGGCATAAGTAGATAATAATAATTCACTCTGATCTAAGCAGTATTTTTAAGTCAGTTCTCAAAACTTGGCATCACCAGAAGGAAGAGTAGGAGAGGAGAATCCAGTATCCTCTGGCCTGATGTCATGGCTCAGAAATGTGAGCGGAACTCTTTATTCTTTGTGTCTGCTTTCTTGGTTTTGGCTCCTTTCTTGGCAGATTTCTCCTCCTGTGATCCCATACTGCTTCTTGGTTTCTGTTTTATATTCAGTAAGGAAGAAGGTTATTCACTTCTGAACCATTAAGGAAAGTCCTAGTCTTCTTTATAAATTGGTTGATAAATGTCTTATGACATCACTGTGGACAGTCATGTATGAACCTTGGCTCTTCTTTGGAGCCTGGTGTCTAGCTTCCCGCCTTCTGCAGATGGAGTTTGATTCTCCTTCATGTCCCTCATTATGAAGGCCTAACTCTGTTTCTTTTCCCTGGGAATGGTTCTACTTCAGCTTCCCCTCACTGCTCTAGTTTTAACATCACTCTTAACTTTTTTGGAATTCATGGATGTCAATTTAGAGATGACTGGGTTACTTTGTTGTTTTTAATATAATATTTCTTGCAGAATTTTTATGTTTGTATAGGAGTGTTAACTTTTTCCTGTATTAATGTAGACTATAATTTAATGGAAAATTTATCCCAGGTTTCAAAGGCAGCTTATAAACAAACTTTTTTTCTTTTTTTGAGATGGAGTCTTGCTCTGTCACCCAGGCTGGAGTGCAGTGGCGCAATCTTGGCTCACTGCAACCTCTGCCTCCCGGGTTCAAGCCATTCTCTTGCCTCAGTCTCCTGAGTAGCTGGGATTGCATGCGCGTGCCACCACGCCCAGCTAATTTTTGTATTTTTAGTAGAGACAGGGTTTTACCACGTTGGTCAAGCTGATCTTGAACTCCTGACCTCGTGATCTGCGCACCTCAGCCTCCCAAAGTGTTGGGATTACAGGTGTGAGCCACCGCGCCTGGCCAACAAACAAACTTTTGAAATAAAATTTGTTAAATATTGGAAACTACCTGCATATTGAAATAATCCCAAAACATGGTTTAATAACATGTAAAATAGTAAAATATTTTTACAAATAAAGAGCAAAATGTTAAAATGGAAAGAAACTGGGTTTTTTAAATTCCGAGAAACTAAGTACTATTACTACTTGGGAATTACTATTAGAACAAAGTTATTGCCATTTAAGACAAAATAATGTAATTACTATGACATTTAGTCATAGTAATTACGATTTAGAACAAAGAATGTAACTTTCCAGGAAAATTGGTTCACTACAGAGTGCAGGAATAAACAACGACGGATCTGTGTACTTACATGTGTGATTTCTCAGTGTTTGACAAGACTAGTACTGAAATCACCTTTGCAAAATTATGACTGAGACAGTGAAAGAGATCTAACTGAATCGACTCCATCTTGCATCTAACCTCCAAGTTGTGCTTCTTCATTCTTGGGCTTAGACTAAACTAACTTTGGGATAAACTTAGTTTATAGTTTAAAACGAAGATGATAACAGCCTTTTCCCAAAGCAGACCTCTTTCTTGTCTGGGGACTAGATAGTGTTTGTAGGGACTGACATTAGCCACAAGATTAAAAATTATGGTTTAGGAGCCATGCAGCTGAAGGCTACAAGGTTCTGACCCTTCATAAACTGCTCCTAAGATCAGTGCTTGAGATATCTTGCAGACCCTGCACTTGATGGATCAGCTGGCACCACCTAGATGGATTAACTGGCTCATCTTATCTTGTGGCCACCACCCGGAAGTGACTCAGTGCAAGAAGACAACTTTGACACCTGTGATTTCATCCCTGACCAATCAGCACTCCTGGCTCACTGGCTTACCCTACAACCCACCAAATTGTTCTTAAAAATTCTGCTCCCCGGCCAGGCGCAGTGGCTCATGCCTGTAATCCTAGCACTTTGGGAGGCTGAAGCAGGCAGATCACCTGAGATCAGGAGTTCGAGATCGGGCTGGCCAACATGGTGAAACCCTGTCTCTATTAAAAATAAAAATTAGCTGGGTATGGTTGTGCATACATGTAATCCCAGCTACTCAGGAGGCTGAAGCAGGAAAATCGCTTGAACCTGGGAGATGGAGGTTGCAGTGAGCCGAGATCACGCCATTGCACTCCAGCCTGGGTGACAGAGCAAGACTCTGTCAAAAACAAACAAACAAACAAACAACAAAAACAAAACAAAATGACTCATCCCCGAAACTCAGGGAGACTGATTTCAGTAATAATAGAACTCTGGTCTCCTGCACAGCCAGCTCTGTGTGAATTACTCTTTCCTTTTTTCAATTCCCCTGTCTAGGCAGCGGGTAAGGTAAACCCATTGGGCGGTTACAATACCTCTTTCCAGTGATTCTTGAACCAAACATGTAAAAACCACTGAAAGAGCATGTGTAGCTAATTTGACCAGACATATTTATTCTCAAAAAAATCTTTACCTGGGGAAAAATTAGTCGGTATTCATAGCCTTCCTACCCAATATCTTAACATTGCTTCTTATGTAAATGTAACTGTTAACTTTTAGAAGGCATTTGACTATGTCTATGTTTAATATCTGCATTTTGTAGATGAGAAGATTGTGGTCTATGGGCTTCAGAGATGTGGCCAAAGCAAATAGCCGAGTCAAATCTTGGCCATCCATGAGTGACATATTGCTTTTTGTTGTTGTTGTTGTTATCTGGATCAACCTCTTTATGCTGCCCACATCACTATAGTTCATAAGGCAGAAACACTGAGGTTTTCATTTTTGTTGTTGTTATCTGGATCATCCTCTTTATGCTGCCTACGTCACTATAGTTCATAAGGCAGAAACACTGAGGTCAAATGGGACTGGAAATATGAGTGCTCACCTATCACTGTTGGTGTCACTACTCAAAATCATAATTAATGGAAGGGGTCATTAACATCTCTATAGATAAAAAAGAACACTTAACTCATAAGCCAGTGTGTTAGAATGGTAGAGACTTTCAGATTTAAGAATGAGCCTAGTACAATATGTATTTTCTTCTTCATGTATTTATTATACTAAATGGCTACATTCATCACATTCTAGTCTTTGAGTTATTTTATAACATTAATGGAAAAATACTATTCCAATTTAAATATATTTCTCTAACCAACACAAAAATCACACACAATGCCGTAAACACACACAAAGAGAGAGAGAGAGAGAGCTGCTTTTGGGAAAGGGTTTAAAAAGCTCCTTCAAATAATGTTTCTGGTTTTTATATTTTACTTTTTATTATTATTGTTATATTACTCAATCATAAATCTTAAAATATCTTGCTATTTTACCCTCAAGTATATTTTAACAATTCTCTTGGAATCTGTTCTTCCTGGTAGAGAGGATGTTGGTTTTTAAGCAACTTCAACAGAGCACTTGAAATCATTAAATGACTAATCTGCATATTTCAGTGAAACTCTTCATACTTCCAGAGAAATGAGAAACAAAAGGATTCTAGTCAGAAAAATAACAAAAGGAAGAGCTAAATTTGTCTAATTTTTAAGAAGCTACTGAAATGCTTATGGAATAGAGTTAATCCAAAGAGTTAATGCAGTTTTCAAGGCCCTTACTTTGCTCTCTAAAAAGAGTTTTATTCTGGGAAAAATCTGGAACAATTTATTCCATTTCCATTTGCTCATAATGTGTAGAATCATTGAAAAGCACACTGAAAGCATGGTGTTATTATCTGATATTTATTTGCTTGTCTCCCAGAGTGTGGTGGTCTAACATTAGCTAAAATAGCATGGGTCTTCATGTCTACTTTCAAACAGACAAGAACAAATATAATGATAGAGACTCAAATAGTTAAAACAAAAGCATTTGGTTATTTTGTATATGCCAAGTAAATTGAAGGTGGGACCTTGCTAGATTTTAGGAAGTGCAATTCAGCATAACGGAAATGAAAGTTGGAAATAACATTATCCTGAAGACCAAGCATTCCCACTAAGCCACATTATTTGATCTTATACAGACTTAAGTAAGTCACAGAAAAATGCCTTAGAACAGGAGGGTAAAATCTGAGATTCATGAAGGGGCATGAAGGGGTTTTAATACAATTCTGAAACAGTATGGTAAATTATGTGTATTTCTAAAAATTAAGGAAAAGATCCAAATTTTCATTGAATTCTCCAAGGTGAAAAGCATATGGTGAAAAAGTTAAGAACCACTGTCTTAGAAAAAGATTATAGTGAATTTCCCAAATGAAATTAAATGGAAACCAAGGGTTGTCATTTATTTTCTGTGACAGGTGCAGGTAATACCACTGATCAATTCTTGGGGACCTTGACTTTGTGAAATGATCAGATCACAGTGAACCAAGCAGAGAAGTTATCAAAAATATGTACTTAAATTATTTCATTTTTCATTCCCTATATTCAAAACCTTCTACCTCTTTACTGTTCCAGACTCACCACTGCCATTTCTATTCATAGAAACTACAGCCTAAATGACTGCTACCTTTACTAATCTATACTTAGATCTTCTATCTAGAGATATAGTAGAACACTATTGAAAAACAAAGGCAAAATTTAACTTTTTTTTTTTAGACAGTCTTCTCCTGTCGCCCAGGCTGGAGTGCAGTGGCATGATATCTGCTCACTGCAACAGCTGCCTCCCAGATCCAAGCAATTCTCCTGCCTCAGCCTCCCAAGTAGCTGGGATTACAGGCGTCCACCACCACACCTGGCTAATTTTTGTATTTTTAGTAGAGACGGGGTTTCATCATGTTGGTCAGGCTAGTCTCAAACTCCTGACCTCAAGTGATCCACCGACCTTGGCCTCCCAAAGTGCTGGGATTACAGGCATGAGCCACTGCACCTGGCCTTTTGTTTTGCTTTTTAAGCAGCAGAACTAGGTACTGTAAAGGGTAGTCCTTTTAATCTACCTTCAATCATTATTCTGTGAGTTTTCAGAAATTTTGTCCTGATAATTTAAAAATAATTTTCAAATTGTAAACAATTTCAGATTTACAGAAAAATTGTGATGATGTTACAAGATGTCCTATATACCCTACTCCCAGGTCCCCCTACTATTAACATCTGATATTAGTATAGTTCATTTGCCACAATTAATTAACCAATACTGATACATTATTATTCATAAAAGTGCACACTTTATTCAGATGTATTAGTTTTTATCTGATGCAAGGATTCCTGTTCCAAGAGTCTATGATTTCACATTACATTTAATCATCATGTTTCCTTAGGCTCCTTGGTGTTGTGACAGTTTCTTAGACTTTCCTTGTTTTCAATGACCTTTACAGTTTTGAAGAGGACTAGTTAGATATTTTGCAAAATGTCTCTCAATTCAGGCTTCTCTGATGTTTTTCTCATGATAAGACAACAGTGATTATGAGTTTGGGGGAGGAAAACCACAGAGGTAAATTGCCATTCTCATTGTTATCATATCAAGGCTGTGTACTATCAAAGTTAACTTATCATCATTGAGGTCAGTATTGATCAACTGACTGGAGTAGTTTTTGTAAGGTTTCTGCACTGTAAAGTTACTGTTTTCTAGCCTCTTTCCATATTGTATACCTTCAAAGAAAGTCATGCATAGCTCACACCTCAGAAGTAGGGCATTATGCTCTACCTATTTTAGGGCAGAGTATCTACATTAATAATTTGGACTTTTTTGCATGAAGAGTTATCTATCTTTCATATATGAGTGTATAGACTCGTTTCTATGAGTCTTCATATGAGTATATAGACTCCATGAGTCTTCATATGAGTATATAGACTCCATGAGTCTTCATATGAGCATATAGACTCCATGAGTCTACATATGAGCATATAGACTATGAGTCTAGGAGTATACATGAGTCTATATATGAGTACACAATCACAATCCAGTGGATTTTTTTTTTGCTCAAACTGCTCTAACTTTAGCTATAGGCTACTCTGTCAGTTGGCACTGGTGTCTTTTTGGCCTATTCCCCCATCATGGTGAATTTTTTTTGAGCAATTCTTTACTTTCTGACAATATATGATATTCCAGATTCACTGTAATTCTATCTTCCTTTCATTTACTTGTTCTCTATTTACCTTCCTTTCCTTACGTAGATCAAATTGTAAATAGTTTTAGGTTTACAGAAATGTTGTGATGATGTTGCAAGATTTTCCATACATCCTCCTCCCAGTTTCCTCTACCATTTTAAAATGCTAAAAACTAGATCTGAGTTCCCGAACTACGCCAATTTTTTTCTCTCTGAAGCAATTCCTCTGAACATTTCTTACAGGGCAGATTGCCGGTAATAAATTCCCTCAGTTTTTGTTTGTATGAGAAAACCTTTATTTCTTCTTCACTTTTGAAGGATAATATAACTGGATATTGAATTCTAGATGGGTGTTTATTTTTCTTTTCTTTCAACACTTTAAATATTTCACTCCACTTTCTTCTTGCTTGCATGGTTTCTGAAGAGAAGTCTGCTGTAATTCTTATCCTCATTCATTATAAGGAAGGCTTCTTGTTTGTTTTCCCTGTCTGTATTCTTTCAAGCTTTTTCTTTATCTTTGGTTCTTAAGTCTGAATATGATACACCTATTTGTAGTTTAAAAATTATTTTATTTAGTGTTTTCTAAATTTCCTAGATGTGGTGTCTGTCATTACTATCAGGATTTCCCCACAATTATTAATTTAAATATTTCTTCTGTTCTGTTCTTTCTTGTTCTGCTGGTATTCAAGCTGAGATAATCTTACACCTTTTGAAATTGCCCCATAGTCCTTGGATGTTCTGCTCTATTATATTTACTTATTTATCATGTGCGTACTTCAGTTTAGGAAGTTTCTATTAGCCATCTTATTCTTTCCTTGGCTATGTCTATTCGAATAATGAGCCTATAAAAATGATTCTTCATTTCTGTTACTGCGTTTTTTATTTCCAATATTTTCTTTTAATTTTTCCTTAGAGTTTCCACCTCTCTGCTTACATTACCCATCTCTCCTTCCATGTTGTGCATATTCTCCATTAGATTTTAAACATATAGTTATTTGAAATTCCTTATATGATAATTTCAATACCTGACATAACCGTAGCTTGTTTTGATGTTTGCCCTTCACACTGTGCTTCTTCTTTTCTGTTTGCATACTTTGCAAATTTTTTGTTTGAAAACTGCACATGATATAGCAGGTAATAGGAATTGAGATAAATAAGCCTTTAGTGGGAGGCTTTATATTAATCTGGCTAGAAGTTGAGCTGTGTTTAATGTTTGCTGTAGCTGCCAGATGGTGCACATTCCCCTACCAGCCCTGTTTTTATCTTTCCTTTTGATTTTGGGAACCCCTAAATCCCTCCAGAAAAAGTCTTGAAGCTCTATTAACTCTAATCTACTGTCAATATACTGGAGATCTGTTGCTGTTATAGTAAGATGTGGGGGAAGCAAAGTGTTCTACAATATTATATTTAAATCTCAGTTTTTGTGTTGACCTGTGTACCTACTCTGTGACCTTCACAAGCTTTCTATAGCTTTCTCTGCTTCACCCATTTTAGGTGAGACTGGAAGACTGGATAGGGCTGAAGTTGGAGAAATGCCTTTTCCCAGGTGAGATAAAGCTCTAGTAAAGTCAATTTTCTTGGACAGCAGGCTTTTGTTATAATAAATGTTCTGAGTATATTTCATAATGACTACTCTTTCCCTGCCAGAGCCTGAGAGACTCTCAGCTCTTCACTGTGAGAACAAGGTGTTGTTCCCAAAGGTAACCCCCACAAAAATGTGGGTGTCCCATGAAGACTGCAGCCAGCAGAAATCCCTCATTCTCATGCTATTCCACACTTATTCTTTAGCAATTTATCAAAATTACTATTTGAGTGATCTTCCTAGTTATGGCTCCAGTGTCTTCTGCTCCAGATAAGCAGATTTTTATTGTGACTCTTCCAATCACTAGTATTTCCAGATTACAGAATGGTAGTTTGTCTTGCAACCTCAGCTCTCCGATAAACCCAAGAAAAGTAATTAATTTTCAGTTCATTTTTTTTTCTGTAAGGATAGGAGTAACAACTTCCAACTTTTTTACATATTGGAGCTAGAATTGGATATATCATGATATCTTATTGTGGTTCTGTGATCAAATATGTTTGGCAAACAACTGTTAAACAAGTTAAAATAGTTTTATTTTTCATTTTAAAAATTTTCAAGGCTTCATCATTTTTATGTATTTTATGTGTATTTCTAGTTTAGTCAAAATCTAACACATTCTGGGATCACCTCACTATTGGATCAAAATAATATAAACACTGCAGCATTCTCTTAAAGGTCACTTATTTCTTTGTTTTTGAAATCCAGCACTTATTTATGCAAACATAACACTCAGAATAATTCTAAGCATATTTATCCATGTGATTACATCTTTTCAGCCTCCCTAAAACATATACATTAGATAATTACTTTTTCATCCATTTTCAATTTCTAGTACAATCAATTTCTCTTCCAATTAATTATTCACATTTCTTTCAATGTGCATACAACCTAGTAGTTTGAATCAATCAGGTTTTCCCAGACAGAATAAAATCTTTTTCTAAATCCTGCCTAACAAGTAGACATCTGAAATTTTATCTTCTCTAGCCAAACAAAATGAATGGATGTGCTATTTGTAAATGCTTAAAGTTATATGAAGTGCATATAATACCAGGTAATGTAAAATATTGTTACTATGTTGCATGAAATATCATCACCTAACAAATTTTAGGATGCCAAGAAATCTTACATAAGGGTCAATGAAAAACATGGCTAACACAAGTGTCATACATTGTGTATTTTATGCTATACATAAGAAACATCTGGAAAAAGTAAACTAGAATCGGCCACTGAATTAGGTATAAGAATGAACTCAGGAGGAAGCAGTTTCTACATAAATTGTAAGGTGAGAAAAAGAGAAACCAAAGCCAAGGAAAGGCTAATTCTCTGGCCAAAACCTTTGAATCTTGCCAAAGTGTGGGAGGTGATGGGAGACTGAAGTAGGCATATATCACCCATATTCATTTCCTTAAACCCTTACTCACAGATGCACATTAAAAGACCCACAAATTTTATGTTGGCAACAGCAAAGATAGTTAATCCAATTGCACACACTACTAACTGTTCCAAATTTACATTTCCATGTAAAACTACCGAATGGGCATATTATGTGTGTTTAGACTATACTACACCTGGCTTTTTGAAATTTGAGCTCTCTCCACAAGCACAATCCCAGCTACTGGTTGATTTTTTGGTTGCTATGTTTCAGAGCGTAGGGTTTCTACAAATGGACTGAAAGAGTAAGCATGCAATATGAAGTGAAAATGCAAAGAAGATTTTAGGGAATTGGTTGAACAATAATGTGTCATGTGTGGCCAATGTGTAGCCCAAGTGAAGTAGAAGACTGTACTGTATTCCCTGGCCTAGAAAATCTGCTCCATTATTCACTCCATATGTTTGCCTTTACTATCCTAAAAGATAAAGCGGTGTGAACCAATGCCAGGTGATTATAGATCACACACAGTGATTATGGAATTGTTAAACTGTGAAATCCTCAGGGGGCTGAATCCAGAGAGCTATACTTGGTGAAAGGAAGTAACAGAGAGTCACGACTTCTGCAAAGAGTATGTGTGGATGGGGAGAGGAATAGTTCCTGGTGTGGATTCAAGGAGAAATAAATTTGCCAAAAAACTGCAGTAGTTGATAGACACTGTCCCTGACAAACTACATTCAAGTGTCAAAGAGGAACAGAAAGTATAGGTCAGAGAGAGAAGGAGGGGAGTGGAGATACTTGCTGTCATGATGTTGATAAATTACTTTAAAATTCTTCAGAATAAAGTGGAATATGAATGTATATAGCAATGCTTTTTACTTCTCTTTAGTGTTGTCAGACTGTCATTTGTTCTGATGAAGACCCCACACTCCGTGAGTGGTCAGCCAGTTTCATCCCAGGGCAGCCACACTTCAGAGGCCTCTACATCATAAGCTTCATCTATCTTCATATTCAGCAAAACACCAGATAAGTGGCTAATTAGCGTAATTAACATCAGAAATGGGTTTTCATTGGTGAATTTAGTGGCTTGTTAATCAGCATAATGGATGTTAGAAATGGGTTCTGAATTGTGAAATTAGAAGAAATCAAGGTATGTGAATTGGTTAAAGTATTATAGAAACACACTTAACACTTGCATAAAATGGGAAATTAGAATCTATGAGATCTGTAGGGATGGCCCCGAAGGTTACATCATTAAATGGACTTGAGTCCGGTCTTTGGGTGAGAGAATTTCATAGTGACTGACGCAAATTTGTAAAGGTAACAAAATCTGCCTCTGAAATATTGCTATGTTTGTCTCCTGTAAATCATTCATGTAACAAATATGTATAGTTTGTTCATCTAAAAGCACAGTGATCTGGGTCTTTATCAAACTTAAACAATATTGTATTAGCTCTTTCGAGTTTGTCTGTGCATTCGTGTTTATGTATGTCTGTATGAACATAGATTTTGGTCTGAAACTTGCTTTTATTACAACTGGTAACAAAGCTTGCTTACAATGAGCAACAAATACTCATACACATCAAAATGTTCAGCTTTTTCTATAAAAGAACTTCTGAGTTGTAGGAAATCAAATTGGTTTACATCAGTTCAGAACAGTTTGCAATAATGTGCTACAGAGAAGTAAACATCTTCTGTTCCAGCATTACAGGATTCCTTAGTGTGTTGAAGACATGCTGTTCGGTAAGATGATCCACACTCCTTGAGACAATTCAGCCCTGATGGCCTGACAGTATTGTTGTAACGTTTAAATAACTGTAATGTTATTATTTCTGTTTTAGAGAGGAATAAATCTGAGGTCAAACAGGTTAAGTAGCTTGCCCAATTCTAATACATGGGAAGGAATACAGAAAGTTGTTAATTCCAAATGTCACTTTTTAACATCATGTTCTTTTCTCTAAGTCATGGTTCTATATCTTGGGCCATAGAAAATAGAAAACAAGTTCCAATGAACAACACAGCCAAAAGAGAAGTTTTTGAGGAAAAGCATGCATAAATTTCTTAACCTCAAGGCCAAAGAATGTCTCCTATTTCGTAGGGATCACAGTAAAATCCTCCTGGTATAAATTCTAGTTGTTGCTTGATGCTAAGTTAAACATTACTAAGCACCAGATTTCATTCCATAGAGTGGGTTCAATAATTCTCAGTTAATTTTTTTGTTGCTATTATAAAATCTTAAGTTGAAAAAACCTTTCAGGTACTGTTATGAAAAGACGTGAACAGGATGGAGGTGCCTGAAAATTTTACCCAAGATTATGTTTCCCGGAATTGCTAAGAAGTACTTCTTAGCAAATACTAACTTAACAAGTCTTCTAATAGGAAGTATTGCACTACACAATCAAGTTGTTTTTAACTAGGAATCATTTCATTTTGAAATAAATCACAAGGTTACATATAAACACACACACACACACACAGCCTACATATGTATGTCAACTTAACCATATGCAGTTCTGATAGCTCTGATTAAATATATGCTTCCAACCCTATAAACAGCAAGATCCACAGTCGCTTCCATGAAATAGTTATTTCACCGAGTTTGGATAAATGGCAAAGCTTTTTCCTCTCTTCCAGCTGTAACCATTCCCTTTCTTTCTGGGATCCTCCATCCTCCCTCCTTGGAAAAGCACCTTCCATAACATACTGAGAGTAAAGAGTACAGTGCTCTTGTGAAGGCAGAATAAAAACTTGGAGGTACTTACTGAGAATACTAGAGCTGGGTCTGAGAGCTCCATGAATGTCGATGACAGAGCAAGCCACTTCAAATAGATAAAACTGCATTAGTGCTTTTAAATTTGTCCTTGGGAATACGCTCATCTGAAACAATGATTGCAGAGACAAATCAGATGAATGCTGCTTTCGGAACTAAATGAATGCTCTAAGAGAACAGCTCTGAGAGGAATATATTTGAAGAGTCTGGAAAGTAATTTCATGGAAAATAGACTGGGGGCCCAGTTTATTTGAAGAAAGATGGGAGTAGAAAAAGCAAAAAGAAGAAAATGATTTTAAAGTTTATTTGGACATGCCACAAATTATGCCTATACATGTTTTATGCGTGAGTTAAATATCTGACAATTATTGATCACAGAAATTCTATATAAAGGATGTACTCCCAAATTGAGTATCTCTACACAGTAAACTTATATAATTCAAATGTTTTTCTCATATCATATGTTGTCTGTACATATAAAGGCTTGCATTACTCTGAAAGGGTCACATTAAAAATAAAAACTCAGCCAAATGACTGAGAAGAATTTAGGATGTACACACTAACCTTAAAAACCAGTGCAAAAAATTAACTATCCTCTGAATGGGTTATGTTTTCCCATATAGTTAGGCCCTGCTGGATAGTTATTTAGATGCCTTGAGAACTATCTTCATGTCACCCTCAAGACTCAGGGCCTGGGGCTGCAAAGAGCTATTTCATCCCAGGATGATCAGAAATGGGAAATATGAATCAAGGATGATTTCTGGCAGAATTGGGTCTGACTCGTGAATGGCAATGCCTTTTTTCTTCCTTTAACTTATCTTTAAAGGATATCCTTTGAAGGAGATAACTTTCAGGAAAATGAGATACTTGTCTATGAAAAAGTCAAATTATTCCAGGTAACAGAGCTCAGAGCAGTCTTCCACAAGGCTTGACACTTCAAAACAAACAATAAGAAATCCACTTAAAATTCCTTAACTTTCCTCTTTCACAGAAAGATATTTTACCTCAGGGGTATTTATGTAGCTACAGAAAACAAGGGTAGAGGCCCCAGGCTTCTTTCACAAGGTGTTGATTGATATTGAAACTTTCCTGGAGCCCAAGAGGAAAGGACTTAAAATGCACCTATGGGTTCTTGTCTTGGTATCGTCAGAAGAAAGAGCATCTCACTGGTGACAGGGTTCCTTTGGGCAACTTTTTACTGCTCAGAGGTAGAAACAGTTTATCAAGCTACTGTTTCTTGGGGTGACTTGTTCAAAGTTTCCTTTCATGTAATGGGATGCAACATGAGGTGAGAAGTGACAGCTGGAAGCTGAATCTTGCATACAGGATAGGTGCTCGCATATCTTAGTGCTATCATACAAAAGTTTTTGAGGAGTGAGATTGTTTTTGAGGCCTACTGATTCAACAAAATGCACTTACTCAATATTTTAGGTAGTTATTAAGGAAGCAGTCCTGAAAGCACTATAAAGCAATGCATATAATTAAAATGTCTTTGACTCAAGACATGGAACCAACCCAAATGCTCATGAATAATAGACTGGATAAAGAAAATGTAGTACCTACACACCATGGAATACTATGCAGCCATAAAAAGCAATGAGATTATGTATTTTGCAGAGACATAGATGAAGCCGGAAGCCATCATCCTCAGCAAACTAACACAGGAACAGAAAACCAAACACCTCATGTTCTCACTCTTAAGTGGGAGTTGAACAATGAGAACACATGCACCCAGGGAGGGGAACAACACATGCCAGGGCCTGTTGGGATGTGCAGGGCCAGGGGGGTGAACTTAGATGATGGGTCAATAGGTGCAGCAAACCCACCATGGCACACGTATACCTATGTAACAAACTTGCATGTTCTGCACATGTATCTCGGACCTTAAAGAAAAATAAAAGTTTGAAAAAATGTCTTTAATCCATAGTTGGAAGTCAATGGAATCTCAGGCTCCTCAACCCTTCTTCTTCAGAGTTCTTGATGCCCCACCTCTTCTTTGTGGCAATTGTTATCTTTCCATGTATGTGTTACAGGCCCTTCTGTTGTCCAGTCAGTAACTAGCATTTACTTAGTATCAGTCCTTCAATCCCTAATACTAGGCTTGGTTGACGTCAATCTAGCTCTTCTCACAACTTCAGGTAGAGCCTCATTCTTATTGGATCTCCAAATGGAAAGAGCCACTTTCACTGTTCTTTTATTATATGGCTGTTCTCTTAGGTCTTGAGGAAACATTCCCTAGGACTATGTCAGAGAAGACTCTAGTGGCCCCACTGATTGTTAAAGCCAAACGTGTCGGGTCTCACCACTGGACTTGTCTCAGAATCCTGTCCAGGGCCTGGATTTGGCTCCATCACAGGCTCAATGTGCTGCTGCACACTGTAGGGCTTTCTGCTGTATGTGTGGCGTCCCTTTTTGCTTAAGACCAGACCAGGGTTTCACCGTGGGTTTCAAAAAATCTTACTATGAGCTCACTATATTCTCATTCAGTTAGGATATACAGAAGTAAGGTGGCCTTTCTGCCTGGCAAAGGATACAGATGAGTGATGTTTCAGTTTGATAACTAGTAATTTATAGACCCTGTTAAGAATTGCTAATTAGTATGAGAATAGAGAGACCAATTTTTTTAGCTCATATTTTCTGAATTTTTCTATATTGAACAATTAGTAGTATTTTTATAGGAATTAAGGCCTGGTTTTTCTATACATCTATAACATTCTTAATTTTAACTATATATATATGACATTTTGTATTTAACATTTATGTAATTTTATTTTTGTCTAATAATTCAAGATGAATAAAATAAAGAGAACATCTATAAGTAAAAAAGTTTTAATAACTTTTTCACCCATTTACATATTTGATATTAAATTTAATTAATTGATGCATTAGCTAGCTATATCCAAATGTGTGGAAAATTGATGTGAAATAACAATTAAGTATGTAGGTTTCTGAGCAGCAATAGCAGGCAGGGACTTTGAGAACAGTATTACAATATCTCTACTTGAGGCTGCCTGCTGTTCGGCCTAAAATGAATATGTAATGATAAATTATGTCCAAAATGGTGTATTGATTTCTTCAGGGAAAAAGATTTTTATTATTAACTGGTTCAAGACCATTTCCAAGATGTCTTTGTCATTCCCATGAGGGCCAGCTTAATACAAAGTAGGCAAATGCAAGATATTGGAGTTGATTTTACTTTATTAGATCCATACACAACTCAAGAAAATTAAGGCTGACTTTCATGATGTGTCACATTAAGTTTGAAGGGTAAACTCTCAAGCTAGATAACTTCTAGAATTATCAAAAAATTACTTGGGATATAAAGTAGAATAATGCACTGATATTGTATAAAGAAAAGTAGATTATTTTCTTCATTTCAATTAGTATCACAACACTTTTAGTCACTTAGGCTATCAATTGTTAATGGTAGACAAAATTATCTTTCACTTTTCTATGGTGATTGAGCCAGGTCACTGCCAAGTTTACATATTTACATTGTGTAAATTAAACATTTAGTAACACATTGCTCTAAACATAATGTGCCTAAAATAGGTACACAGAGAGAGAGAGAGAGAGAGAGAGAGAGAGAGAGAGAGAGTCAGTCTCACTGTGTTTACCATGCTTGAGTGCAGTGGCAAAATCACAGTTCAGTGCACTCTTGACCTCCCCGATTCAGCCTCCCAGGCAGCAGGTGTGAGCCACCACACCCAGCTAATTTTTTTTTTGTATCTTTTTGTGGAGACAGGGTTTCACCACGTTGCCCGGGCTGGTCTCCTATTCCTGGGCTCAAGCAATCTGCCAACCTCTGCCTCTTGCAGTGCTGGGATTACAGGCATGAGTGACTGTGCCTGGCTGATAAAGCATTTCTTTCACCAGAAAGAAATCTGCTCTAACATATTAGTTTTATTTTATATAGGCAGAATTGTTTATTAGTCCAAGTTTTAATGTTATTATCTGTCCACATACTTCTGGATGGAAAATGGGTAGATGTTACAGAAATGCAAGTGGTTCGGTCTAGGTCCTGCTGCTTGCTGCACAGAACACCAAGCACTGGGATGAGTATTGCCAAGGATGAAGGCTTTAATCAGGTGCTGCAGCTGAGGCAGACCTCCTCAGCTGTTGTTTGTCTCCCAAGCAACTAAAATTGGGGGCATCTATATAGTGGGGAAGGCAGGAAAACAGGAATTAGGGAAAGGAAGGAGGCTGATATGGTTTGGCTGTGTCCCCATTCAAATCTCATCTTGAATTGCAGCGCCCATAATTCCCACGTGTTGTGGGAGGGACCCAGTGGGAGATAATTGAATCATGGGGGTAATTTCCTCCATACTATTCTTGTGGTAGTGAATAAGTCTCACGAGATCCGATAGCTTTATAAGGGGAAAGCCCGTTTGCTTGGTTTTCATTCTGTCTTGCTTGCCACCACGTAAGATGTTCCTCGTTTTTCCGCCGTGGTTGTGAGGCCTCGCCAGCCATGTGGAACTGTGAGTCAATAAAACCTCTTTCCTTTATAAGTTACCCAATCTCTGGTATGTCTTTATTAGCAGCATGAGAAAAAACTAATACAGAGGTTCTCATGATGGATAAGGGCTCTGGCAGTCTTGTCTGAATGCAGTGATCTGGGGAGTTCCAGTCCCTTGCCTGAACTTTGGTTTCCGGAGGGAGGAACTCATATGGGACAATGTGAATTTCAAGTTTTGAGAACCGGAGAGTCCATTTCTGTTTATTTATTTAATGTAAATATTAGCTCTATGGGACAATTAGACCAGTTTCAGATAGAGACCAATAGCAAGTAACATTTCTAAGCCAACATAAGAACCTAGGTTTTGTTTTGTTTTCAGGATTTTCATCTGTTTGGTGTAATTATGTGTAAATGTGTAAACTTGGCTAGGCTATAGTACATAGTTTTTAATCAACCACTAATCTCAGGTGTTGCTGTGTAGATAGTTTGTAAATGTAGTTAGCATTTAAAATCAGTTGACTTTAATTAAAGATTATCCTTGATAGTTAAGTGGGCTTCATCCAGTCAGCTGAAGTTTTTAAGAGCAAAAGCTGAGGTTTCTTGAGAAGAAAAATTCTATTTCAACACTCAAAATCAACTCCAGCCTGAGTTTCCAGCCTACCAGCCTGGCCTGTAGATTTCAGATTTGCCAGTCCCAACAATTATGTGAGCTAGATTCCTTGAAATAAATATCTTTGAATTTATTTAGGATTAATAGGCTACACAAACACACACATATATATTCTATTGATTCTGTTATATGTTATACAACATGATTCTGGAGAACCCAGCCCTATAATAGGTTTTTAAAAATATATAATATCTTTGCACTACTAGGTGTGTACTATTTATCCCAATATTCCAAAATATATATGAGTAGATATAGACATCACTATATGCAATAGTAGAGGTTAATATCAATAGCTATAATTTATACTGTATACTATAGATTACTATATATTCCTATACTTTCATTCATTTTTCCATGAACAAGTATCTTTTGAGAATCTGCCATCTACCAGGCACTAGCCAAGGTAAGTATAAAACGATGAAAGACAATTCTAGAAGACAAGTATTATCTGCCTTATTTCGAAAATAAGAAAACTGAGCCTCGGAAAGTTTAGGGAATTTTCTCAAGATAACATAACAAATTAGATAGCGGAGCTAGGATTTCAACCTTTTCTATCCGACTCTGTCACCCTACCCCAGCAACATTGTTTAAGCAATGGAGACTTAATAAACTTTAGGATTGAAAAAGAGCACTATATGTACATACGTGTGTATGTGTATACACATAGTGTTTTAAGACAGTCTTACAGATCAGGAAACTGAAACCCACAGAGATTGATGATTTGGGTTAGTCATGAACTTTACTGTACTCTTCAGAAAACTAGGTTCTCAGGATTGTTTGGTTGTCTCTTTAGAGTTCATATTAAGTGTATTTGGGGAGGTAAGAATACAGTGAGTGATTTCTGAAGTAACCGAAACACGTTTCCTCTGTTCCTGCCTTTTTCTTCTCCCTCCTCTTTAGTCAATGAAAACAATTTTTTCTCTCTTTAAATTAAATATATTATGAATCAAAGAATAAAAATTTGCTTATATACACACATATATAGAGAGATCATATATTAGCATCTATTAGTTAACATATATATACATATATAGACAGCTTATATATCTATAGACGATACATAAATTGTATGTAATCCACAAGATATCCTGTGTATATAATGTGTGTATGTATATATGTATGCACAAAGCTGTGAATATGTTTACACATAAAGCTATCAGTATTTAAGTATTGAGGAAGTTTGATTATTACACTGTAGTTTTTATAAATTCTCTGTAAATAGTTTTTACTAATTATTAAAAAGAAAATACGAAGGGACAGCTGCTAAACTTTTTTTGTGGGTGTGAAAATCCAGATTGTTCAAATGAAGGGGCAGTTTTAGAATATAGATTGAACATTCTTAAAATCAACTATTTGGTTGGCTTTAGCTATAGCTCAACACAATCCTGGATGATAAATATGTAAATAACTGATTTCCAGGTAAAATAAATAATAGATTCAAGATGCTGTGGACCACTGCAAAGCAGAGAAACGTAGTTGTATATGTAAATGAATTAGCCACGTTACACAGTTAGTGAGCAGCAAAGCCCAGGTTCCATAACTCCTGAGACAATAGTTTTTACACTTCAAAACACAAATATGTTGTTTTTTTCACTTGACCAAAGCCATGTGAGAATAGTATTGACTTTATTACCATTAAGATGTTTCTAAAACTCTGTCTCACACACACACACAAAATACATATTTACATGAACTGTACACTGAATATTCAAACTTTAAGGAAAAGGGTTCTTGTCCCTTAATTTATCCATGTAATTCCCTTGATTTTTTCCTGTCGATAGCCAATATATCTTGCAAATTCAATTAACTCTCGGTTTTCTTACTCCCCACAGTTTCCTCTTCCCATTTGATAGTCTCGTGAAAATCCAATCTTTTCAAGATAAGAAATTTGATAATCCTCAGAGGTGTCTTGTCATTTGCAGCACAATATTTTTCTTTGTCAATTATTATCAACTTTAGGCACTGTTTATCTATTTTGAGCACAGCAGGAGATGTCCTTAGCTCAGCTAACCTAGGCTATGTACAATTAGATAAGACACAAAGCAGTATTGGTGCTGAGTAGCCAATTTCCTGCCCCTGTTGTGTTCATAATCTTTATAGAATTATACGGTAGTGTGCCCTCTCAGTTCTATTTGTCCATATGAATCTTAGCTGCCCAAGTGTTGAATGCACTATTACCACAGGGTGGATTCCAGAGATTTATAGCATTGTTTACTACTTTCACATAGCATACAATAATTAAAAGGATACAATTCCTTATTAAAGCATACAATAATGGTAAGAATTATATTTCTTTCCTAGGCAACCAGTACTCACTCTTGATCAACTTCAGGCGTACTTTTTCTTTATCAAATAAGTTTTAGTAGGCAGAAAGATAAGTCAGATGTACTTGGCATCACAATCTCAGAAATAATATATGGTGGCTGTAGGAAATGAAGTTTTCAATGGTTTTCTAAGTATTCATTTACAGAGGAAAAACACCATACAATGTATATAGGCTAATTTTTTCACTGTAATGTTAATCAGGCCTAAGTCACTGCTAATAGCTTCAGCCATGACAGCATTCTGACATTATGGTGTTCATTTTTGTGTTACTTTCTTCTCTTTTTAGTTTTTGAAAAACTCAGGAAATTTGAATTGTTGCCAGCAACTCAACTGCACATTGTAACCAGAGTTTTGTGGGTTTATTTTTATAAACAGTATTTCTTCAGTTTGCTTTCTCGAACTGTGAATATTTCAAGCATTCACCTCTGAGATATGCATGATGATCTTCAGTGAATTATCCAGACCCCTGGTGTATTTCATTCTAACTTGAATATTGCACTTGTAAGATCAACATTATTCCATAATGACTTACCTGCTACAGTCCCCAGAGACTATTTCTCCTTCTCTGGATATATAACTCAATCTCTACAAGAGAAACCCTGGATTACAATTAGCAATTATCATGGTAAAAGTAAGGAATAAAGAAAAATTTTAAAGAAATAGCCCCCATATAGGAAAGGAGGAGGTAAATTAAAGGGATTATAAACTGTCATTATTCATTGTATTTTTGTAACTCCCCTAAGATAAAAGGAAAAAAAGTAGCATAATAAGGGAATCAAACTTTGTTGCATCTTTCACATCACTCAAATTACAGAATAAAACATGCATTCTAATTATTAACTTTTAATAACTATGATTTTGGTTTAAAAAGTTGGTGTGTGGGGAATTTGTTGTTGTCATTGATTAAAAATTATACATTACATCAAGCTGGGAGTGCTTAAAGGGAGATTCCATGTGGCCAAAGAAATCACATATCTCTTACTAGAAACGTAAAGAGACAATAAACAGCTGTCCACTTTGAAAGCAGTTATATTTTAGCTTTCCTAAGAATTTAGGAGTGGCTTATTTAGTCTCCTAGCAGGCCAGAGGTAGGAATTCAGAATTTCCACTTCAAAACGTTGCTTCATCAGGATGAAAATGAATAAATGTGAGGAATGCTCCAGTTTCAAGCTGAAATCCAGGAAATTCCATTCAGCAGGGCTTTCTGAGCCAAGGCCTTAGTCACCAAAACACTTCATGGGAGTCTCCCAGCCAGTCAGGACCAACCTCTTGTTATTGGGCAGAGAAGGTCTCAGAGTTGGGTGGATTTGTATACCTCTATCCAGAGAAAGCTGATTCAGCAGTTGGAAGAAGTCAGGGTTGGACAACTAGGTTCCTAACTGTTGTTATTTATAGCAGCATGTTATAACCATAGCAGCATTAAAAGGAGACATGAATGAGCCTGCAATGAAAGGAGAAAGCTGCTAAAATTTGTAAAATACATTTGTAAACTGTGGGAGATAAAATAGATGATTCTCTCTGAAGTCAGTATCACAGATGACTGTTGACTAAGTGTTTACAGTTGCCTATTTCTTACCTTATGCCTTGGATTGACCAAACTTTAGACTTCTTTCCCTAACACAGGGCCCAGAACTTTGGCTTGCCCCCAGATCTGGCAAGCACTAAAATGCAGAACAGTCCCCAGCTCCAGCTTCCCATCCTGAGAATCAGCTGAGCACAGTGAGGAACACTTCCCATCAGAACTCCTCCCCTTGATCATTTTCACCTGAAAGTCCCTGATTACCCCTTCCTATAAAAGAGAAGCCTTTGTTTCTGTTTGATTTTTTGAGACATTTGCAGATCTTGAGACTGAAACATTTTCCTTCTGGCCATGGTCTTATTGAATAAAGTCTCTCTTTATCTAAGTTTGGATCTCACATCCTAAAGATGGGAAATGGCCTCTTTTGATTAGAAAATATGCCGGTTCTGTCTCAGTAACTCTGTTGACTTAACATCTATGCTCATTTTGTTTTCTCTCATTTTCCAGTGTTGGAGGCTGGGTTCTCGTCCACCTTTTAGTGCCAATCATTCTTTTTGTATGTTATTTTCTTTTGGCTGATTTTGATGTCTTGAGTAATTATATTCCTTCTGAAGAAATCTGTAAGTGCCTGGGGATCCTAACCTTCTTCTCCAGGGTCTGATCATCCCTGAGACGACAAGATTGAGGTACTGAAGACCTGAGCTTTGTTAGAGAAGTGTGAAGGGAGACAAAGCAATTCAGCGAAAGGTGTTTGGAGGCAGCATATACTGTTTTTCGCACCATCTTATTTGAATTTTGAAGTTGTATGGCCTTGGAATGTTACTTAATCCCCCTAAACGGCCATAAAATAGGAATAAGAATCTCTATGTGCTAAGGGTTTTATGCAGACTAAATGTGGAAAATTGGTGTCCTGCCTATCATAATAGCTGGTACTAAGAGATGCTCAAGCAGTGGTGGGTATATTTAATGAGTTAAGTCCTCTTGACTCAGTGTCCCCTTATTTTCATTTCTCCTGCTGCTGTCTAATGTCTTCCCTCTACTAGATGGACAATTCCTTGAAGACATCTTGATCCTTTCTAGTCCCAAAGCCTGGGTCAGAAGAGTCACCCAGCTAACATTTTTTGAATGAAGTTATTCATGTTTGTAATGTAAAATCAGAAATCAGATTCATCTTTCCTGATACCAGACAGGTTTTACTGAAGTCTCCTCGATTTGATGGCAGAGACACCACAAATATATTATGAGGGAAGTTGTATTAGATGTCCTCTAAAGTCCAATTCAAGACTAAGACTCTCTAATACTTTAGGAAAAAAATGTACTGGGTTATGATAATGTTTCATATTTTCTTACTCCTAAGAGTACGTAGCATCTACACCATTGTTCATACTATATGATGCCAAACAACCAGATGAAAAAGTGAGAAATGCTGTCAGGCATCCAGATATTTTACATAGTTGGTGCCAAACATCTGGGTGTTTAGAAACACTGACTGAATTTTTCACTTTTCACCTGGGTGTTTGGCATTGTACAGACAGAGCAAATGGCAAGCAGACATCTTGGCAGAGCAAACACTGAGACATATGGATGTGGGTGATAGTGTCATAGAATTCAAGCTGTTTGCCACAGAAGGAAAAGTTCACAATGGCATTTTGATCAAAATGATATATTTTTGTTATTGAAAGGACTTTTCCTACAAGAGAGGCTCTTGGCCTGCTTTGGAGTTGTGCTAACTCTTTGGCTTTATATCCTTATAGCCCACAATACTAGGCCGGTTAACCACTCCATTTAGAAACCTTCCTAAGACTTTGGGAATCAGAAGGAGCTCAATGACTCACTGCTCACACTGAGGCAGTTTTGCTGAGTGACTTGTTCTTACCTTGTTTCCCGTGTGTTTTGGCCTTGCCTGCAGTTTATACTGTAACTAAATCTCTGAAATTTTCTTAATTAACTCTAGAAACTAGTCTTTGCCTCATACTTTCTAGTAAGTGAACTCCAGCTTCTTCCAGACTCCTGAGACCCTAGAATGAATTTCCTGGGCCTACAGGTTATCTTTCCTTACATATACTTGTCTGTGTCCCTCTGCCAGTCACCTTTGACATCCTAGTTTAAACACTGTGTTAGTGGAGACATGCTAGATGCTACTGCTATGATAAACAACCTTACAATTTCTGTGGTTTAAAACAACAAAGTTTTCTAATTCACAGTATTTACTGTGAATATAGGGCATTCTTCAAGGCAAACACTTCTATGTTAGCTAGTACTTCGCTGACCCGGTTTCTGGGTTATCCCCTAGATACAGAAAATCTGGAAGAAGGGTTCCTCTCAGTCTTAAAGCAAAAATTAGCCAGACTAACTTCAAAATCACAGGCTAATAGAGAGCTGATGTTGCTCAACAACCAACAGACCCCAAATCTAAGGAGAAATGGTGCTTACAGGAAGAAAAATGTGAATATACACTAAGCTGGGGTAGAAACAACCAGAAACGCTAAGAACTCAGCTAAAATAGATGAAAAATATGTGTGCGGTAATAATACATTTTATTGTTTCATTTTATTTTAATTTTTTAAAATTTTATTATTACTATACTTTAAGTTTTAGGGTACATGTGCACAATGTGCAGGTTTGTTACATATGTATACATGTGTCATGTTGGTGTGCTGCACCCAGTAACTCGTCATTTAGCATTAGGTATATCTCCTAATGCTATCCCTCCCCACTCCCCCAACCCCACAACAGGCCCCAGTGTGTGATGTTCCCCTTCCTGTGTCCATGTGTTCCCATTGTTCAATTCCCACCTATGAGTGACAACATGTGGTGTTTGGTTTTTTGTCCTTGTGATAGTTTGCTGAGAATGATGGTTTCCAGCTTCATCCATGTCCCTACAAAGGACATGAACTCATCATTTTTTATGGCTGCGTAGTATTCCATGGTGTATATGTGCCACATTTTCTTAATCCAGTCTATCATTGTTGGACATTTGGGTTGGTTCCAAGTCTTTGCTATTGTGAATAGTGCCACAATAAACATACGTATGCATGTTTCTTTATAGCAGCATGATTTATAATCCTTTGGGTATATACCCAGTAATGGGATGGCTGGGTCAAATGGTATTTCTAGTTCTAGATCCCTGAGGAATCTCCACACTGTCTTCCACAATGGTTGAACTAGTTTACAGTCCCACCAACAGTGTAAAAGTGTTCCTATTTCTCCACATCAGTTTCCTGACTTTTTAATGATCACCATTCTAACTGGTGTGAGATGGTATCTCACTGTGGTTTTGATTTGCATTTCTCTGATGGCCAGTGATGATGAGCATTTTTTCATGTGTCTTTTGGCTGCATAAATGTCTTCTTTTGAGAAGTGTCTGTTCATATCCTTTGCCCACTTTTTGATGGGGTTGTTTTTTTCTTGTAAATTTGTTTGAGTTCATTGTAGATTCTGGATATTAGCCCTTTGTCAGATGAGTAGGTTGCAAAAATTTTCTCCCATTCTGTAGGTTGCCTGTTCACTCTGATGGTAGTTTCTTTTGCTGTGCAGAAACTCTTTAGTTTAATTAGATCCCATTTGTCAATTTTGGATTTTGTTGCCATTGCTTTTGGTGTTTTAGACATGAAGTCCTTGCGCATGCCTATGTCCTGAATGGTGTTGCCTAGGGTTTCTTCTAGGGTTTTTATGGTTTTAGGTCTAACATTTAAGTCTTTAATCCATCTTGAATTAATTTTTGTATAAGGTGTAAGGAAGGAATACAGTTTCAGCTTTCTACATACGGTTAGCCAGTTTTCCCAGCACCATTTGTTAAATAGGGAATCCTTTCCCCATTGCTTGTTTTTCTCAGGTTTGTCAAAGATCAGATAGTTGTAGATATGCAGCATTATTTCTGAGGGCTCTGTTCTGTTCCGTTGGTCTATATCTCTGTTTTGGTACCAGTACCATGCTGTTTTGGTTACTGTAGCCTTGTAGTATAGTTTGAAGTCAGGTAGCATGATGCCTCCAGCTTTGTTCTTTTGGCTTAGGATTTTCTTGGCAATGTGGGCTCTTTTTTGGTTCCATATGAACTTTAAAGTAGTTTTTTCCAATTCTGTGAAGAAAATCATTGGTAGCTTGATGGGGATGGCATTGAATCTATAAATTACCTTGGGCAGTATGGCCATTTTCACGATATTGATTCTTCCTACTCATGAGCATGGAATGTTTTTCCATTTGTTTGTATCCTCTTTTATTTCACTGAGCAGTGGTTTGTAGTTCTCCTTGAAGAGGTCCTTCACATCCCTTGTAAGTTGGATTCCTAGGTATTTTATTCTCTTTGAAGCAATTGTGAATGGGAGTTCATTCATGATTTGGCTCTCTGTTTGTCTCTTATTGGTGTATAAGAATGCTTGTGATTTTTGCACCTTTTGTGTCCTGAGACTGCTGAAGTTGCTTATCAGCTTAAGGAGATTTTGGGCTGAGACAATGGGGTTTTCTAGATATACAATCATGTCATCTGCAAACAGGGACAATTTGACTTCTTCTTTTCCTAATTGAATGCCCTTTATTTCCTTCTCCTGCCCGATTGCCCTGGCCACAGCTTCCAACACTATGTTGAATAGGAGTGGTGAGAGAGGGCATCCCTGTCTTGTGCCAGTTTTCAAAGGGAATGCTTCCAGTTTTTGCCCATTCAGTATGATATTGGCAGTGGGTTTGTCATAGATAGCGCTTATTATTTTGAGATATGTCCCATCAATACCTAATTTATTGAGTTTTTAGCATGAAGGGTTGTTGAATTTTGTCAAAGGCCTTTTCTGCATCTGTTGAGATAATCATGTGGTTTTTGTCTTTGGTTCTGTTTATATGCTGGATTACATTTATTGATTTGCATATATTGAACCAGCCTTGCATCCCAGGGATGAAGCCCACTTGATCATGGTGGATAGGTTTTTTGATGTGCTGCTGGATTCGGTTTGCCAGTATTTTATTGAGGATTTTTGCATCGATGTTCATCAGGGATATTGGTCTAAAATTCTCTTTTTTTGTTGTGTCTCTACCAGGCCTTGGTATCAGGATGATGCTGGCCTCATAAAATGAGTTAGGGAGGATTCCCTCTTTTTCTATTGATTGGAATAGTTTCAGAAGGAATGGTACCAGCTCCTCCTTGTATCTCTGGTAGAATTCGGCTGTGAATCCATCTGGTCCTGGACTTTTTTTGGTTGGTAAGCTATTAATTATTGCCTCAATTTCAGAGCCTGTTATTGGTCTATTCAGAGATTCAACTTCTTCCTGGTTTAGTCTTGGGAGAGTGTATGTGTAGAGGAATTTATCCATTTCTTCTAGGTTTTCTAGTTTATTTGTGTAGAGGTGTTTATAGTATTCTCTGATGGTAGTTTGCATTTCTGTGGGTTGGTGGTGATATCCCCTTTATCACTTTTTATTGTGTCTATTCTCTTTTCTTCTTTATTAGTCTTGCTAGCAGTCTATCAATTTTGTTGATCTTTTCAAAAAATCAGCTCCTGGATTCATTGATTTTTTGAAAGGTCTTTTGTGTCTCTATTTCTGTCAGTTCTGCTCTGATCTTTGTTATTTCTTGCCTTCTGCTAGCTTTTGAATGTGTTTGCTCTTGCTTCTCTAGTTCTTTTAATTATGATGTTAGGGTGTCAATTTTAGATCTTTCCTGCTTTCTCTTGTGGGCATTGAGTGCTATAAATTTACCTCTACACACTGCTTTGAATGTGTCCCTGAGATTCTTGTATGTTGTGTCTTTGTTCTCTTTGGTTTCAAAGAACATATTTATTTCTGCCATCATTTCGTTATGTACCCAGTTGTCATTCAGGAGCATGTTGTTCAGTTTCCATGTAGTTGAGCAGTTTTGAGTGAGTTTCTGAATCCTGAGTTCTAGTTTGATTGCACTGTGGTCTGAGAGACTGTTATAGTTTCTGTTCTTTTACATTTGCTGAAGAGTGCTTTACTTCCAACTATGTGGTCAATTTTGTAATAAGTGTGGTGTGGTACTGAGAAGAATATATATTCTGTTGATTTGGGATGAAGAGTCCTGCAGATGTCTATTAGGTCTGCTTGGTGTGGAGCTGAGTTCAATTCCTGGATATCCTTGTTAACTTTCTGTCTTGTTGATCTGTCTAATGTTGGCAGTGGGTTGTTAAAGTCTCCCATTATTATTGTGTGGGAGTCCAAGTCTCTTTGTAGTTCACTCAGGACTTGCTTTATGAATCTGGGTGCTCCTATATTGGGTGCATATATATTTAGGATAGTTAGCTCTTCTTGTTGAATTGATCCCTTTACCATTATGTAATGGCCTTCTTTGTCTCTTTTGATCTTTGTTGGTTTAAAGTCTGTTTTATCAGAGACTAGAATTGCAACCCCTGCCATTTTTTGTTTTCCATTTGCTTGGTAGATCTTCCTCCATCCTTTTATTTTGAGCCTATGTGTGTCTCTGCACATGAGGTGGGTTTCCTGAATACAGCACACTGATGGGTCTTGACTCTTTATCCAAATTGCCCGTCTGTGTCTTTTAATTGGAGCATTTAGCCCATTTACATTTAAGGTTAATATTGTTATGTATGAATTTGATTCTGTCATTATGATGTTAGCTGGTTATTTTGCTCGTTAGTTGATGCAGTTTCTTCCTAGCCTCAATGGTCTTTACAATTTGGCATGTTTTTGCAGTGGCTGGTACCAGTTGTTCCTTTCCATGTTTAGTGCTTCCTTCAGGAGCTCTTTTAGGGCAGGCCTGGTGGTGACAAAATCTCTCAGCATTTGCTTGTCTGTAAAGGATTTTATTTCTCCTTTACTTATGAAGCTTAGTTTGGCTGGATATGAAATTCTGGGTTGAAATTCTTTTTTTTAAGAATGTTGAATATTGGCCCCCATTCTCTTCTGGCTTGTAGAGTTTCTGCCAAGAGATCCGCTGTTAGTCTGACGGGCTTCCCTTTGAGGGTAACCTGACCTTTCTCTCTGGCTGCCCTTAACATTTTTTCCTTCATTTCAACTTTGGTGAATCTGACAATTATGTGTCTTGGAGTTGCTCTTCTCAAGGAATATCTTTGTGGTGTTCTCTGTATTTCCTGAATTTGAATGTTGGCCTGCCTTGCTAGGTTGGGGAAGTTCTCCTGGATAATATCCTGCAGAGTGTTTTCCAACTTGGTTCTATTCTCCCCGTCACTTTCAGGTACACCAATCAGATGTAGATTTGGTCTTTTCACATAATCCCATATTTCTTGGAGGCTTTGTTTGTTTCTTTTTATTCTTTTTTCTCTAAACTTCTCACTTCATTTCATCTTCCATCACTGATACCCTTTCTTCCAATTGACCGAATCAGCTACTGAGGCTTGTGCATTCATCACGTAGCTCTTGTGCCTTGGTTTTCAGCTCCATCAGGTCCTTTAAGGGCTTCTCTGCATTGGTTATTCTAGTTAACCATTCATCTAATTTTTTTTCAAGGTTTTTAACTTCTTTGCCATTGGTTCAAACTTCCTGTTTTAGCTCAGAGTAGTTTGATTGTCTGAAGCCTTCTTCTCTCAAATCATCAAAGTCATTCTCTGTCCAGCTTTGTTCCGTTGCTGGTGAGGAGGTGTATTCCTTTGGAGGAGGAGAGGCACTCTGATTTTTAGAGTTTCTAGTTTTTCTGTTCCGTTTTTTCCCCATCTTTGTTGTTTTATCTACCTTTGGTCTTTGATGATGGTGACGTACAGATGGGTTTTTGGTATGGATGTCCTTTCTGTTTGTTGTTAGTTTTCCTTCTAACAGTCAGGACCCTCAGCTGCAGGTCTGTTGGAGTTTGCTGGAGATCCACTCCAGACCCTGTTTGCCTGGGTATCAGCAGCAGAGGCTGCAGAACAGCGGATATTGGTGAACCACAAATGCTGCTGCCTGATGATCATTCCTCTGGAAGTTTTGTTTCAGAGGAGTACCTGGCCATGTGAGGTGTCAGTCTACCCCTACTGGGGGGGTGCCTCCCAGTTAGGCTACTCAGGGGTCAGGGACCCACTTGAGAAGGCAGTCTGCGTGTTGTCAGATCTCAAGCTGCGTGCTGGGATAACCACTACTCTCTTCAAAGCTGTCAGACAGGGACATTTAAGTCTGCAGAGGTTACTGCTGCCTTTTGTTTGTCTGTGCCCTGCCCCCAGAGGTGGAGCCTACAGAGGCAGGCAGGCCTCCTTGGGCTGTGGTGGGCTCCACCCAGTTCAAGCTTCCCAGCTGCTTTGTTTACGTACTCAAGCCTCTGCAATGGCGAGCGCCCCTCCCCCAGCCTCGCTGCTGCCTTGCAGTTTGATCTCAGACTGCTGTGCTAGGAATGAGCGAGGCTCTGTGGGCATAGGACCCTCTGAGCCAGGTGCGGGATATAATCTCCTGGTGTGCCATTTGTTAAGCCCATTGGAAAAGCACAGTATTAGGGTGGCAGTGACCCGATTTTCCACGTGCCATCTGTCACCACTTTCTTTGACTAGAAAAGGGAATTCCCTGACCTCTTGCGCTTCCTGGGTGAGGCGATGCCTCACCCTGCTTTGGCTCACGCATGGTGTGCTGCACCCACTGTCCTGCACGCACTGTTTGGCACTCCCCAGTGCGATGAACCTGGTACCTCAGCTGGACATGCAGAAATCACCCGTCTTCTGCATCGCTCACACTGGGAGCTGTAGACTGGAGCTGTTCCTATTCAGCCATCTTGGCTCCACCCCCACTTCTGTTTCATTTTATTGATAAAAGTTAAATGCAGGCTGTGAGTTAGCACAAAAGCTCTGGGAGGTACAGAAATTGGGAGAGTCTGCCTCATCTTGTAGGCTCCTCCTTCACAAAATCTACTGAGTACTCATGGCAAAGATTGGAAAGAGAACTAAAAAGTACCTGTTGTGGTGCAGGCCAGGAAAAGGGAGGGGCATGTGCAAGGAAAGGACAAGAAACGTTGACCACGTCCTTCTTCCAAACTTCCACTGTGGAAAAAAAAGCCTTAATATGTGACAAAAGGAGAACAGGCATTCTGCCGTTGGGACACTAGTCAAAACTTATTGCAGCCAGAGTAGGCAATAGAAGAACCCTGCCACTAGGATAAGGCTAAGATGCTGAATGAAGTCCATAAACAAATTCAGGGCATAGGTGCTAGAACCAAGAAGGCTACACACTAAGACTGAGCCTTGCTCAAAATAACAAAGATTGCAAATCCTCCCAGCCCCCAGCACTCCAAATAACTCCCATCACCAAGTTAACATATTTGATTAACAAGTAAAAGCAGAATATTGCTGGGGAAGGGCAAAATGAGTAACAAAAGCATGTGACAAGACCTTCTCTAAGACAGAGTACAAAGAGATGACCTTAACAGGACAATCAGACTCTTACTGTGCTGGTAAATCAACCCCAATGTAAACACTAGGTGTCTCTACAGGAACTGGAATCCTGTGTTGCAGAGGTTAACCACACCTACAATAAATCTAAAATCTAGATAAACTCCTCATCATATTAATTCAATCTCCTTCATGAAAGACCTAGTGGGAGGAAACTCTTTTTACTATTGTTAGTCTTTGGAAGTTAATTATAACTTGATTGTTCAATTAACCCTAAAATATATCTGTAAGTAGATTTCTTAAATCTACTCACTTGAAGCATCTGGGGTGAATTCTGTTTCCTGTTAGAACCCTGATACTTATATGTGCAGTGGTAAACCATACATTTTACTGTTTCTCAAACTTTTTTTTAACTTGTACAAATTTATGGAGCACATATGAAATTTTGTTACACGTATTAAATGCATGTCAGGTTATTAAGTCAGGTTATTAAGGTATTCACCACTCAAATACATTTTTAGTAACTATAGTCACCCTACTCTGCTATCAAATGCTGAATTCATTTTTTTTATCTAACTGTATGTTGGTACACTTTAACCCGTTTCTCTGCATCCTTCCCTTTCTGTGTCACTCACCCCTAGCAGTCTGTTATCTTTCTACTCTCTGCCTCCATGAGATGAACTGTTTTAGCTTTCATGTATAAGTGAGAACCTGCAATATTTGTTGTGTGTGTGTGTGTGCCTGGCTTATTTCACTTAAGATAATAGCCTCCAGATCCATTCATGTTGCTTCAAGTGACATGATTGTAATCTTTTATATGGGTGGGTAGTGTTTCATTATGTATATATACCACATTTTCTTTATCCATTCACCCATTGATGGACACTTAGGTTGATTCAATATCTTTGCTACATAAATAGTGCTACAGCAAACACATAAATGCAAGTATCCCTTTGATATATTGATTTCTTTCCCTTTGAAAAGTAATGGGATTGGTGGATAAAACGGTAGTTCTATTTTTAGTTTTTGAGAGTCCTCCATACTATTTACTAGAGTCGGTGTACTAGTTTACATTCGGACCAAGAGTGTGTCAGAGTTCCTTTTCTCTGCATCCTTGCCAACATCTATCGTGTTTTTTGTGTGTTTTTAATAATATTCATTTTGACTGAGGTAATATAATACCTCATTGTAGTTTTATTTGCATTTTTTCAGATGTTTGGTGCTGTTGGCATTTTTTTGTATACCTGTTGGTCATTTGTATTTCTTCTCTTGAGAAATGCCTATTCATGCCTTTTGTCCACTTGATAATGGGATAATTTTTTTTTTTCCTGATGAGTTATTTGAGTTTCTGGTGCATTCTGGATATTAGCATCCTGTTGGAAAATAGTTTGCAAATATTTTCTCCCATTCAGTAGGTTGTCTCTTCATTCTGTTTATTATTGCTTTTGCTGTACAGAAGCTTTTTAGTTTAATTAAGTCCTATTTGCCAATTTTTGTTTTCTGTTGCCTGTGCCTTTCAGGTCTTAGTCATAAACTATTTGCCTAGGCCAATGACTAGGAGAGTTTTCCCTTGGCCTGGCTTTTTTCTAGTAATTTTATAGTTTTTGGTATTACATTTAAGCCTTTACTCCATTTTGAGTTGATTTTTGTAGATGGTGAGAGACAGGGGTCCAGTTTTATTCTTCTATGTGTGGATATCCCATTTTCCTAGCATTGTTTATTAAAGAGGGTATATTAGTCTGTTCTCACACTGCTATACAGAACTGCCTGAAACTAGGTAATTTATAAAGGAAAGAAGCTTCATTGACTCACAGTTCAGCATGGATTGCGGGGGGCCTCAGGAAACTTATAAGCATGGTGGAAGGTGAAGCAAACATGTCCTTCACATGGCAGCAGGAGACAGAAGTGCTGAGCAAAGGGGGAAAAGCCCCTTATAAAACCACCAGATCTAATGATAAGTCACTATCATGAAAACAGCATGAGGGTAACCGCCTTTTGATTAAATTACCTCCCACCGAGTCCCCCGTCCCTATCACAACACGTGGGTATTATGGGAACTAGAATTCAAGATGGGATTTGGGTGGAAACACAGCCAAATCATATCAGAGTATCCTTTCCTTAATGTAAGTTCTTGTCAGCTTTGTGAAAGATCAGTTGACTGTAAATATGTGGCTTTATTTCAGGGCTCTCCATTCAGTTTTGTTGGGCTTTGTTTATATCAATACTATGTTATTTTGCTTACTATAGCCTTGTAATATATGTTGAAGTCAGGAAATGTGATACCTATAGCTTTGTTCTTTTTGCTTAGGATTGTTTTGACTATTTGGAGTCTTTTAATTCCATATGGATTTTAAGATTGTTTTTTCTAATTCTGCAAGGAATGATGTTGGCATTTTAATAGGAATGTCATTGAATCTGTACATTGCTTTGGGTAATATCATTTTAAGAATATTACTCAGATCTATGTGCATGGGATGTCTCCATTTTTTGTCTCCTTTTCTATTTCTTTCATTTCTCTGTGTATGGTGTGTGTGTGTGCGTGCGTTTTGCAGAGGCTTTTCACCTCCTTGGTTAAATTTCCTAGGTATTTCATTTTTGGTAGCAATTGTAAATGGATTGCCTTCTTGATTTCTTTCATGGCTATATCATTATTTGTATATAAAAACACTACTAATTTTTGTACCTTGATTTTGTATCCTGAAACTTTACCAGATTCATTTAGCAAATCTAGAGTATTTTTGGTGGAGTCTGTAGGTTTTTATAAATGTAAGATTATGTTATCAGTAAAAAGGCAATCTGACTTCCCCTTTTTCCAATTTGGATGACTTTTATTTCTTATTTATTTTTTTATTATACTTTAAGTTCTGGGATACATGTACAGAACGTGCAGGTTTGTTACATAGCTATACATGTGCCATGGTGGTTTGCTGCACCCATCAACCCATCACTTACATTAGGTATTTCTCCTAATGCTATCCCTCCCCCAGTCCCCAACCCTCTGACAGGATCTGGTGTGTGATGTTCCCCCCTCTGTGTACGTGTGATAGACTGGATAAAGAAAATGTGGCACATATACGCCATGGAATACTATGCAGCCATAAAAAAGGATGAGTTCGTGTCTTTTGCAGGGACATGGATGAAGCTGGAAACCATCATTCTCAGCAAACTAACATAGGAGCAGAAAACCAAACACTGCATGTTCTCACTCATAAGTGGGAGTTGAACAATGAGAACACACGGACTTTTATTTCTTTCTCTTGCCTGATTGCTCTGGCTAGAACTTCCAGTACTATGTTGAGTAGAAGTGATTAAAGTAGGCATCTTTATCTTATTCCATTTCCTGGAGGAAATGCTTTCAACTGTTTATTTTGTGTCTATTTTTTTAGTTCTGCAGTAATCTTCATTATTTCTTTACTTCCACTAATCTGGGGTTTGGTTGGTTCTTGCTTTTCTAGTTCCTGTAGGTGCAATATTAGTTTATTTGAATTTTTCCTGCGTTTTTGATGTAAGTGTTTATTGCCATAAACTTTTAGCACTGCTTTTGCTGTATCCCATTGGACTTGGTATATTGTGTTTCAATTTTTATTTGTCTCAAGATTGTTTTTCTTTCCTTGATTTTTTTCCTTGACCCAATAGTGTACAGGAGCATCTTGTTTAATTTTCATGTATTTGTAAACTTCCAAAGTTCTTGTGTTATTGCTTTCTGGTTTTACTCCATTGTAGTCTGGGAAGGTCCTTGATAGGATTTTAATTTTTTTTTTTTTTTTTTTTTTTTTTTGAGACGGAGTCTCACTCTGTCAGCCCAGGCTGGAGTGCAGTGGCGCAATCTCGGCTCACTGGAAGCTCTGCCTCCTGGGTTCACACCATTCTGCTGCCTCAGCCTCCCCAGTAGCTGGGACTACAGGTGCCCGCCACCACGCCTGACTAATTTTTTTGTATTTTTTTTTAGTAGAGATAGGGTTTCACTGTGTTAGCCAGGATGGTCTTGATCTCCTGACCTCGTGATCTGCCCACCTTGGCCTCCCAACGTGCTGGGATTACAGGCGTGAGCCACCACGCCGGCTGATTTTAATTTTTAAAAAATATGTTCAGACTTATTTTGTGGCCTAATGTATGGTCTATCATGGAGAATGCTCCATGTGTTGATGAAAATAATGTATATTCTGCAGTTGTTGGATAGAATGTTCTGCAAATCTGTGTTAGGTTCATTTAGTCTAAAGTCCAGTTTAAATCCAGTGTTTCTTTGTTGATTTTCTATCTATATGGTCTGTCTAATGCTGAGAGTGGGGTGTTGATGCCCTCCACTATTAATTCATTGCAGTCTATTAGATCTAGTAATATTTACTTTATGGGTGCTCCAGTGTTGTGTGCGTATATATTTGTAATTGTTATATCTTCTTGCTGAATCAATCCCTTTATCATCATGTAATAACTTTGTCTTTTCTTTTTTTTTTTTACTCTTTTTGATTTAAAATCTGTTTTATCTGAATAAAGAATAGCTACCATTGCTTGCTTTTGGGTTTTGTGGACTATCTTCTTCCATCCCTTTACTTTTATTCTATATGCATCCTTCCTGGCCTACTGATGATACATGCTGTGTTGGTATTGGTAGATTATGTTGGCCTAAACTCAGACCCCAGGAGGAGTGTTCAGATGCCAAAAGTGGTGGATTCAGCTTTGGGAAATTTGGGCAAATGTGGTGGGCAATTTCCAGGCCCCTGGAAGATATGTTTGAATACTAGGGGCATGCCACTGTGCTGCAGGACTTGTTCTCTGGCACCATGGTAGTGCATTCAGGCACTGGCTGTGATAGGCAGGGACAGGATGGTTTATAGGCCCCTGTCAAAATGCTTTGCTGTGGGCAGTAGCAGTTGCATTATACGCCTGCCACCGTGGAGGGCCAGGCTACTCTCAATGGCAGCAGCATAGGCAGATAGCTGTGAGAGAGGTGTTTTCCCCACACCTTGGTCCTACAGTAGCCCACAGAACTGGTGGTGGGATTTGTCCTCACAAAGTTTGAAAGGGCCTGCCTCCCTTCTCCCTCTTTGGCCTGGGAGCAGTAACATCAGCATTAGCTTTGGCCCCAAGGCAAGATGCAGGCCTTTGGAATCCAGGTTCTCAGAATTGTATCAGCTGCAGGCCTATGATTGGAGGGTGAGTGGTGAGGGTGCCCTCTCTCAGCTGGAGCAGCATAAGTGGGTAGCAGAAAGGAGTCCGGTGTGCTTGTGCTTTGGTTCCCCAGAAGCCCACAGCAACAGCAGTGGGATTTGTACTTATGGCATGTGAAATACCTGCTTCTCCTTCTTCCTCCTTGGCCAGGGAGGAGAGCAGCAGTTTTGGCCTCAAGGCAGGACACAGTCTCTTGAGAGCTTAGTTCTCAGAATGGCACCAAGCTGCAGCAGCTCAGGACTCAAAGCCTATGGGATGCAGTGTGAGTTCTCTCTCTCTAAAGCAATGCCATGGTACAGCCTCTAGGCAGCTCCATTTGTTAGTCCTGAGGCCTGCATGGATTGAGGGGTTCTCCTGTAGCTAGGACTGTAAAAGTTCATGGCAGAAATGCAGAGCCCTGGGAGACTGTCACTTACCTTTTTCCCTCATCCAGGTGTTTCTCCCAGTTCCCAGCTGGTCTCTGCTGAGCAGGGTGCCTAACTTCCCTCTCCTTCTTTGTTTTTGGTGGTTCCCATTGCTTCTCCATTGAATTCCATTGTTCTCTCTTAGACAATCTATTTGAAATGAGAATATTTACTTGATATTTTGGTTCCTTTTTGTGGAGGAGGCACGTAGTAGCCACAGCTAGTCAACCACCTTGAACCCCTCTCCCTATTTCTAAAACTTTCAATATTGCATTCTTTTTAAGATTTGCATAATAATTTTTTATTTTGAGCTCATCTTTAGTGGGTATTTTCAGAGGGCATTTATATTCACTTTATCATAGAGCTATCCTTTATAGCAGAAATTTGCTGTTATGTCCACTTTTTCCTAGCTTTGTTAGCTGATTTTTTTTTTATGTATTCTTCTGTAGCTATATTTCACTTTGCAGAACAAGCTATGTTCTGTCTTTAATCTGGGCATGTGGATATGTTATTCCGTATTTTCTTATTTTGGTATTTAGTTAATTTCAATGAATTCTTAAGGTCTCAGTTCCTTCAGGAAGTCTTCTAGGACCTTTTCCCAAACCCAGGGGATCCCCATATGGGCAGCATACACCTTACTTTCATAACATTTATCACACTGTGCTGTACTGTTCTCTGTACTGCTATGTATCTCACATTAAAATCTGATATTTATAGAAAAAGTGATTATGCCTTCCTTCTACTCTGCCTAGCATAATGTCTGGATTGAGTAAATAATTAATAGATGCTATTTGCTATTACATTCCTTTAACGATGCAAAGGACTGGCAAATGAAATATGTCAGCCTCCAAATTTAGTGTGAAAATTTCTAGGAAGAAATTGGTATGTTTGGGATATAACATTTCTGTATACTTAGACAAGCCCATTGCTCAGCATTGATAGATGCTAAGGAAGTTGAAGATTCCAAGGAGACATGGTAAGAGCTCTTAACACTTAGTAATACACCAAGAATCAAGTTATTTATAGATTACTACTTCAGAGGTTCATGTTTTACATTGGCATTTTGCTAAAGGTCTTTTAATGGTATTTTGTTAATTATTTACAAGATTGAATGATTATTTGACAGGCATAGGTTGGCTACAAAATTTGTTCAAAAGACTAATTGATGAAACAAAAGGTTTTTTTTTGTTTGTTTGTTGTTGTTTGTTTTTTTTTTGTTTTTTGTTTTTCGTTTTTTGTTTTGAGACAAAGTGTCACCCTGTCACCCAGGCTGGAGTGCAATGGCTCAATCTCGGCTCACTGCAACCTCTGCCTTCCAGGTTCAAGCGATTCTCCTGCCTCGGCCTCCTGTGTAGCTGGGATTACAGACGCGTGCCACCATGCCCGGCTAACTTTTTGTATCTTTAGTAGAGATGGCGTTTCACCATGTTGGCCAGGCTGGTCTCGAACTCCTGACCTCGTGATCCACCCACCTCGGCCTCCCAAAATGCTGGGATTATAGGTGTGAGCCACCGCAACCGGTCCCAATTTTTTTGAAACCTAAATTTTATTGATTCTTAAGATAGTCAAATCTTCTTTATATAATACCTACTATCACTATAATGTTAATTATAACTTCTTTTAATTAAAATTATCATCATTATCATCACACCACAACTCAAACATTCTGTGCTAAGTTTTAAGTACCTTGGTAAGTATTTTTCTTGGATTTTCTCATTTTGCTTGGAATTTCTACAGCAGTACTATGATGTGGGAAATGTTTTTGCTGTTTTCTAAATAATGGCACTGAAGCTTAGCAAGTTCATGTAACTTATACAATGTCACATATGTAATGAACAACAAAACAGAATCAAATCACAGAGAAACTAACTCCATAGATCTTAAGCGCTATACTAGAGCTAAATTGTAGAACATTCTAAAGATATAATTAAAATAAGCCTAATTCTTACCATCCTGATACATCCACTGAGTGCTGTGACATACATTAGACTATTTTCTGTATCTATAATTATGTGCTTTTTTAGATAGATTGATTGTACATCTTTCATCCATCTTTCCAATTAAATTTACATCTTATTTTTCTGCTATTTGTATGGGAAATACTTGCATAATCTCTAATGACCACATGCTAACCCAGGATATGAACCTATCATTGTTTAAAAAAACCCAAAATATGTTATTAATATAAAATAAGCAATATCCCCTTAGGTGGTGTGTATGTGTGTACACACAAGATATGAAAGATAATAAAATTTTAAAATCCTACTTTTTAAGGGAATATAATCTTTTTAACTAGAAATAATATATTGGGCATTTAATAACCACATATTTATAATTCTATTACTGTTTCAAAACTTATTTTCTTTTTGGAATTGTTACTTAGACAAAGTTTTGGTCTCTTTCTAGTAGATAGTGTTCTTTCATGGGTTTATGTAGAACCCTTTCGCTTTACTATGAGAAAGTATGTGTGTAATATTTTCTATGGTATCAAAGTTATATTCTTATACAAATGTTTTGTGAATGCCCAAGAGTATTTTGCTCTTAGACTTATATATAGATAAAGATATAGATTACATATCTATAAATCTATATAAATATTATTTACATGTGTTACATATAAATAATTTAGGAAAATGTATAAATTTATAAATACATATATGCATATGTACGTGTATGTGCATGTTTATGTTAAAGTTTCTTTCATTAGTTAAATACATTTTGCTTTTTATCTAACTTAGTACTTGTTCATTTTTCATTATCCTGATCAATATTGTCTGTCTTAAATCTTGAGCCTTGAGAAGGAAGTGCCTGCCTCTGTTTAAATAACTTTCTGTGGTATTTAATTCTCTGATGTTCACAGAGCCACATAAATATTTTAAGATAAGATAATGGTAATGTTATAAGTTATTGTAGAATATGTGTTGGCTCTACCAGCTTTTTTCCCCCTGCTAAGTTTTGTTCAAGAGAATCAGTAAGGATTTTCCTGGGTCTGAAGCCAGCACAGTTAATTGGGGAGCATCTGTTCTGTGTTAATTACATGTAGTTTAATGAAAGTCCAAATTGATCTGGTCCTTCTCCATCTCTCAAATTTTTCCATTTACCTCTTCAATGTGCAGAATTTGGAGGCATTTGAAACCTGATTTGTAACTGAGCAATTGACATTAGGTAACATGGAGTCTTAAGGGAGCTTTCAAGAGGATTTAAGTCATAATTGAGCATCTGAGGGGTTGGGGTGAGACACTTCATCCCAGTGGAGCTGACAACATTAGGAATGCTTATGTGGCATTATCTGTAATTCCAATTCCAAATCCATCTGGATTTTTTTAAAGGAAAATTACATAGAAAATGTGCTCATTTTCAATAAATGTTATAACTAATTTCTTGCATTAGGATGGAGGATTTGTTGGAGATAAAGTTAGCTAATGCATCCATTTCCCATACTTGGGCCCATTAACATTGTTGAATACTTTAAATTCCTGCCACAGGTATTTATCTGAGACTTATATCTGATTGATCACAAATATATAGACATATATTAAGTTTCGAAGATTTCTTTTCCTCCCTAGTCTCTGACAGGAAACAGCTATTTGAATTTGGAGCTCCGCATGCACAGTGCTCATCCTCCCCTCCATCTTAGCCCCAACACGCTTCCCCAGACAAAGTTGCTCAGTTAAGTAGGCCCACTAAGTGCCAGAAAATGTGCCAGGAATCCCACTTACACAGACCTGGGGTGGGCGGACACAAAGAGGAGGCAAGTGTTTACTTGCAATAATGATGAGGATTTAATTATGTGCCGGTTAGAGGAACATTTGGAGGAGGTGAAGAGTAAAATCACTTTAGGAAAGAAGTGCCCATGTAAAGGCTAGGAGATGAAACAATCATGGTAGAATTGAGGGCTGAAAGAAGATCAGGCCCTAGAATGCAAAGAATGAGGAAGGAGAGGATGGGGCTACATAATACAGGAACATGGTCCTGGTTAAGGTTTATCCAATGGTTCAAGCAGGAGTAATGTCTGATTAGATCCTTCTTTTACCAAGACCACTCTGGTTACTTTAGAAAGAGTGGTTTGGAGGAGGGTGAAACCAGGGACTCCTGCACTAACTCTATTAAAAGGTAATGGGTAATAAGGGATATTAAAATATCGACAGTTCAATCTGTGCAGGAACTCTAATTTTCTGATCATCTTTACAAATTTGACCCTTGCATCTGGACATTGTCTGGTCCTAAAGCAATGTACTTCATCAACATTAAAAACTCAGTGACACACCATTCTTTCTCAAATGTTTTCCATTTATGAACATTTCTGGGGAATCATATATCTCTTCCTTTAGAAATAATGTTGTCGTTGAAATAACAGAGGGGAAGTGGCTTTGGAGAGAAGATAGAATATTTTCTCTTCTCTCAGTGGTAATGATGTTTTTTGACTATCTGAAAGCCTCGGTATGACAACTCTCCTTATCTCAGCCCATAAATTAATAAATAATTTAGGGATGGTGATATAGATAAGTGATAAATCTTTTCAGTTTCAAGCAGTATTATAAAGTCATAATGATAAGATTCTTGAAAATCTTCTCTATGGAGGAAATGAGGAAAAAGTTACCAGAAAAAAACTGTAAGAAATGGATAGAGATGGGTAACTAGAACGACTTTGATCATTCAGTGAGGTCAAAGCATATCAAGCATTTCTCTTACATAGATTTTCTGACAGTTTGAAGCAGATAATCATATAGGAAATTGTAACTGAATAGGTAGATCACAGGGAATCAGAGACTTTAAAAAAAAAATGGTCTTAAGAGAGCTAAAGTTATCCATGCCATCAAGAAAGGCCCCTAGGCCCCACAGCCAAGAAATTGTAACCGAATAGGTAGATCACAGGGAATCAGAGACTTTAAGATAGGAAAAAACAAAAAGGTCTTAAGAAAGCTAAAGGTATCCGTGCCATCAAGAAGGCTCCTAGGCCCCATAGCCAAGAAGACCATGTTTCAAAAGGAAAGAAATGGACAATTAGTTGTCCCCTAAACTGTATCTGGCAATCTACACTCAGCCCAGACTTAGGTTAAAATAGACTCAGAAACCTTCACCTTATGAACTAATCTATTTATATGAATTTGCATATATTTCTCTGCATTTCCCAAAGCAATTGCCACCTAATGATGCTGATTCTGTCCATTTACATGGCAGTAGGCAAGGATCATCTATTACTCATCTGCTGTTCTGAAAAATATAGCTACTTCACTAATCAGGGGCAAAAACATTTATACTATATGTTTATTTAGACATATTTATACTATATATGTCTAATACTGATACCACATCCATTGGTTCGTGAAATGAATTGAGCAATTATTTCTCCTAAAGACATTTTATTTTTGTTAAGCAAAAGGTTTGTATATTTTAAAGGTAGTCAATGGTCTATAACATTGCAGCCTCTTTTGCTGTCAAAGGATAATCTAATTTCCCTTTTGGTTACTGACAAAGCTTGTGTTGAAATTCATTATTTTAAAAGCCTTTGACAATGGTTAATATAGATTAATATGGGCATTGTTTTTATTGTTATTCCCTAATTAAACTGCCCTTAACTCATGGACAAGCACATTCATGGAAATTATAAATGAAAATTTGCATATGTTATATTAATTAAAACTTAACTTCCTTCTAACACTGAAAATATATACCTACGTGTTAATAGCTTTTCCAAATGACATCAGTACATAAGTGGATCTGAACATACTTGATAAAAGCTGGTCGGTGTAGATTCAAGAACTATTGTTTAACCAATATCATGATGATTGATATTCCCCCCCAAAAAGGTTACTGAGCTGTTCCAAACGTCTTGATTTATAAAACCTGTGGAATTTCTAGTATACATTATGGCCACATCTGTGTATTTTATGGATATGGACAATAATCAAAGGCTTCATTTAACTTATTCTTTCTATGTAGCAAGGCCTTTATTTATCCTGCCAAAAGTGAGCCAAAACTCAGATGGATGAGGTTAGACTAATTAGAGAAAAAAATATAATTGTAAAATTTGGCATACAATGTAGGGCCCACGTGCATTTCAAGGTCCTTTACTAAACCATTTAGTATTTTACAAAATCAATAACACATGTACACACAGATATAGGTCACAGATGTCTCCACCACAAGCACTTACATATTTTTAAATGTTGTAAAATATCTAGGGATTTAGTGACTTTGAGCCGAATAGTTGACTAAAAAACAACCATGTAATATATAATAACTTGGCAAAAATTGCTATATAAAAACTTAGACTTTATTTGTAGAAGTATAGCAGTATAGACTGGACACAGTGGTTCAGGCTTATAATCCCAGTACTTTGAGAGGCCGAGGTGGGAGGATTGCTTGAGCCCAGGAGTTTGAGACTAGCCTGGGTAAGATGGCATGACCTCATCTCTACAAAATAATAATAATGGTAAAACATTATCTGGGCATGGTGACGCCTGTAGTCCCAGCTACTCGGGAGGCTGAGGCAGAAGGATTCCTTGAGTGCAGGAGTTCAAAGCTGCAGTGTACTGTGATCTCACCATACTGCACTCCTTTCTGGACAACAGAGCTAGATTTTGTCTCCTAAAAAAAATAAAAAGGTATAGCAGTGTATCATGGTGTTTAAGAAGAATGGTTCTATCGGGAGTTGGAGGTTGCAGTGAGCCAAGATCTTGCCATTGCACTCCAGCCTGGGCAACAAGAGTGAAACTCCATCTTAAAAAAAAAAAAAAAAAAAAAAAAAAAAAAAAGTGGTTCTAGAACCATATTGCCTAAATTCAGTACCTGAAAATTCAGTTCCATTCATTCGCTGTGTGACATTAGGCAAGTGTTTATGTTCTTGTCCTCTTGAGACTCAATTTTCTCATTTGTAAATGGGGATATTAATATACTTATGGCTGAAGTTTATGTTGAGGTTAACTGAATTATTCCACATCAAGCACTTAGTGATGAAAGCTACTATATCATAAGTTCTCAAAAAAATTATATACTTATACATTATTTGGTATTTATTTAAATGTTATTGTATAATTATAATGTCTTATTTTTTTATCAGAGCACTTAGATTGGGGCAATAATTAACTGATCAAAATGTATCTGTATTGGTACACAACACACTTCAAAAGAATATTGTAAACACTGGGTCATTTTCAGAAGAAAAATGGGCTAAGTAATGAAATACGGGTATACAATGTTATAAGAAGAATTGCTAAAAAGTCCACAATGTTAAGGCATATTAAGAGATAATATACCTTCAAATGTTATAAGCATAATACCATTTGAAAGAATTATATTCATTTAAAAAAAAAACTAGGATCAAAGGATAGAATAATCATCATAGAATGATTTAGTCACTTATTCAAAAATATTAACTGAGCATCTTTTATGTGTTAGACACTGTGCAGTCTTAGTATAAAAATGGAAAAAATGTTTGCTTTATGTATTTATGCTTACTGAGAAAAAATAGGCATTAATTCAATAATCACAAAAATGAAATATAACATTTTTACCATAAAGTAGATAGTATTTATACTAGGAGAGCATTCAGTAGAGGATTTTACCTAGTCAGGGAGCTAACAGGAGGGCTGATACGAATTCCAAAAACTGGTAGACATTGAAACACTGACTAGCAAAGGGAAGAGTTTTCCAAGATGATGGAACAGTATATGCAAACATCCTGAAACCAAAAGAAAAAATCCACGAAACTCAAAGGTTGGTGTGGTCTTAGGCAATGCACAAGCAGGGGTCACATTAAGGACCTTTGCCTTTATCCAAGAAGCAAAAGTATTACAAGACTCTAAGATGGCTGGGCGCGGTGGCTTACGCCTGTAATCCCAGCACTTTGGGAGGCCAAGGCAGGTGGATCATGAGGTCAGACTATTGAGACCGTCCTGGCCAACATGGTGAAACCCCATCTCTACTAAAAAAAATTAAAGAAAATAATTAGCCGGGCTTGGTGGTGCATGCCTATAGTCCCAGCTACTCAGGAGGCTGAGGCAGGAGAATAGCTTGAACCTGGGAGGCAGAGGTTGCAGTGAGCCAAGATTGTGCCACTGCACTCCAGCCTGGCGACAGAGCGAGACTCTGTCAAAAAAAAAAAAAAAAAAAAAAAAAAAGACTCTAAGATAAGTGTAATATGATCGGTTTCATGTTGAAAGGATTGCTTTTCCTGTAGTGTGAGAAAGTGATTGGAGGGTGACTACAGTAAGTCTAGGGGTAGAACTAGTTAGAGCAGTGGAAATAATTTAATTCTCTTCTCCTATCCCCCAAATGTTTTAATTGAAGTGATCATTATAGAAATGAAGTTGTGAATGGATTGGAGAGAATGTTTGGGTTTTCAATTGTTAAAAATATTCTAGCGGCTGGGCACAGTGTCTCGTGCCTTGTAATGTCACCGTTTTGGGAAGCTGATGCAGGGGGATCACATGAGCCCAGAAATTCAAGGATACGGTGAGCTATGATCATACCGCTGCATTCCAGCCTGGGCAACAGAATGAGACCTTGTTCAAAAATAAAAATAAAAAATCGAGTACAATACCAGTGAAATTCTTGTCCCTGGACATGTTCAGGCAGAAGCTGAATGATTGACTTACTTGTTGGAAAAGAACGAATGTAAATTACTGAACTAGATCATGACTGACCTCTCAGGTTCCTTACAATGTTGTAATTGTACAATGCTCAATCCATTTATCCTACAAAATAAGTTTAGTACAAGAACAGGCTCTACAACCTACACAAGAGGCTCAATTTCCTATGATATTTTCTCCAAAAGACAAAAAATTGCAGCCAAAGATAAAATAAGAGGGAAACATTTGTTTTTGCCAGAACTTCAAGATGCCCAGTGGAGATGGCAAACCGAGATATAAAATATGAGTACAGATAGAATATATACCTCATATTCATACTTGAATGTGTATGAGTAGGTGTATATACAGCAGAGCAGACTGGAAAGGAAATTTCAAGTCATAATGACCTGACCTGGGTTTGAATTCCTTGTCTGGCATTTAGTAGATAATGTGATATTGGTGAGGATGCAACCTTTCCAGACCTCAGCTTCTTCGTCTGTAAGTCAAGGAATTAATACTCACATTACGCTTGCAGTGATGATCCAGGGAGATAATGACATAAAATAAGGGTCAATTATTATTAACATTTTTTAACATTTAAAATATTATCTATTAGGATTATTTTCCCTGCTTAAATAAATGTAGAGTAGACTTACAATCATCAGAAGTTTCTTTAGAGAGTGTACCTAAATGTATATAATAGTTTTTTGATTCGTTAAGTGTAGCAAGCAATGGAGATGAGCTTCTCTAAAGCCACTGATAATTATCCTTTTTATTGTCAGTCTCTATCAAAAAGGCTAGAGAGCTAAAGTATTCACCTTGTCAGACTACCTTTGCAACAAGGGTTGATTTTTTTTAGCACATTTTTGTCCAATGAGCTGTAGCATAAAGTTTTGTGGAGGGTTCATTTTTATAAGACAAAGCCTCCTAGAGTACAAGGCTTTTAGACTATCTACTTTCTTTCTGGTTCAAATATTGAGATGCCCAGAGATGCTTCTGCTATCCTACTACCAGGAGAACAAAAGCCACAGAGTAAAAGGAGAAAATGAGTGTGGAATCATGATGACTTCATTTAAACTTAATGTAGCTGGACAGCTCTCTGGGCTGCTTTTTGTGTGGTGTAACTAAACATTTTACCTTTTTAAGTCGTGTTTTGTATTGCTCTCACCTAAACACAATCCTAACCCATACATTGTAATGGCAAGGTTACTACAGGGCAGATTGGGTTATCTAAATTAAGAGCATGCCTCCTAGATTTATATACATGTGACGTTCCATTCCAGGATACATCCAGGTTCTTTCAAAGTTATGTTTTGATATATAAATGGATTATCTGCCCTGTTCCCCTACTAAGCAAATGGCTAGTAATCATTTGGCCGTATTGCAGCCTAGTTTGGTATAATGAAATAGCTACCAGCAAGCAACAAAATCACTTTCCAGTGAAGAATGTGATGAATATATGTGCTGCCTAATATTCACAATCAGAAAATCTGTGCAATCCACTGGTACCTACTATTCTTCCACTGATGTAATATTGAAGGTCTAGGTGGTTAAGCAGGACATCTGGATTTCAATCAGAATACAGAAAAAGTTGTGGATTATAAAATACTTTTGTGAGAATCCATAACAATGGGTAATGTCTAATAAAATGGAATTTCACACTAACGCTTTTAAGGACATGGGAAATACACTTTCAGCTTTCATTATACTCATGTGCTACCTCATTCATTCAAACACATTTTGCCTTCCACCATAGAAACTGAATTTGGGGATGGTACAAAACTTTAGGGATAATCTCTTTTAGGATGTTGAATAACCCTACATTGCCTTTTCTCATCAGTGGCAGATCAGAGACATGCCCTCAAATCAACTGTGTTTCTTAAATCTCTCTAAAGTTAAAATTTTAGTGATATGGCTATGTGAAAATATTTCAGTAGAAATTCATAATAGCACTGCTCCATAGAATAAATTTATTTCAATATTCTTGAATAATTCTCTGTAATAAGGATTGTTCAAGATACTTGGAGACAAAAAAGTTCATCTTTAACTGAATAGAGATTGGAAACAGGCCCATTCACATGTAAAAACTTGATGTATAATAAAGGTGATGAAGAAATAAATGGGAAAGGAAATCAGTAGATAGTATTATCTCAGGAAGTGAAAAACATTTAAAATATAAAATATACCAAGCAACACATTCAAACATGAGCTTCAGCTGTGCTAAAAGCCTAAATATTAAAGGTAAATTATAAATAATAGAAGCTCATATATTGGAATGTCTTCATGGATCTACAGTTGAGAAATGATTTCTTAAAACCTCTACAACACAAAAGGCAAAAAATTCTGCTTGTTTTCATTAAAGTGTTTTATTCAATAAGGCACATCACTAACAACAAATACAATGTATTGGAAGAAAATATTTACAATGCCTAAAAAAAAGGAATTAATATCTGGAATATATAATGAACTCCTAAAAATAAACACATAAAAGAAGGCAATCAAATGGAGAAATAGACAAAGATTATAATGTGGTAGTTGGTAATTACCACAAGAACTATATTGCTAATAACCATATGAAGAACATTACACTCATTAGTACATAGATAAATGCAAAGGAAAGACAAAGAGAATTTAAAACTCATTAAAGATGTAAAGCTGGTTGATGACAAAGGCTGACAGAAACCTAGCAGTACAGGAATCCTTGAGCACTGCTGGTTGGAGAGATGGTTGCTAGATTGAGTTATGAATAACCTGTGATCCAACAAACTTATTTCAGAGCATATGGTCCAGAATAGTCTGCCCAACCCCAACCTCATCTCAGATTTCTGTGGGAAAATGTGTGGCCATACTGCAACATTGCTTATGGTAGTGGAAATTTGAAGATAATCTAAGTATTTGTCACTGAAAAATTATGGAATGCTCTTCAAAAGTTAGAAGCAGTGGACTAGATATTCACACATCAGTCAATCTTAAAAACTAAAACAGAATTAGAACATTACAAGATCTATAATGTATTTTAAAATACACACACACACAAACAAAACCATGTATAAGATATGTACATCAATAAAAAGAAAAGACATGATAACTGAAATAGTTCCTTGGGCAGAGAATGAGAGAAAGGAATAAGGATAAAATAAACAAATTTTAAAAATACATAAAACAGTTTAGGGGCCTTGCATAATGGAATGATGTTATCAGGCCATGAAAAAAGAAATATTATTCATTCAACTTTTTGTATCTGATGTTCCCCCACCAAAATAGACAAATAGCAAAAAAAGAAAAATCTGGAACACAGTGTTATCACAGGAAACCAAGAATAAAAATTCACCATGCCAAGGATAAAGCAGAAAAATCACCGCATAAACAACACATGTAGCCAGAGTAAAAGACATAGGAGTACATCTCATAGTCCATTTCTTAAAGCTATGTAAAGCTTGGGGAAAGAAGCAAACTCCAAGACTTAATGTGATTTTTTGTATGAGAAGTAATGGAAGGTAATGATAACACAGGCTTTCTTCTTATTTAGACATCCTTGTTTTCTAATTCAGATTCTGTCTTTTTCTATGCATGTGATCTAAGTAAGATGATTTTAATTAAAGCCAACCCTTCGTTTTTTTCATTTTATACATAAGAATGATACTGCTTGCATTGCAAATCTATTGGGAATATTATAAAACAATGTATTTCATATATATGTGCATATATGTGTGTATATATATATGTATATATATAATTTTACCTCTCCAGAGGAATATGTTTTTTACTTGAGCTATAGAAATAAATCTATATTAGTAAAAATCCAGGATTTATCTAATAGTGAAACATAAAAGTTATTGCTGAATGGAACTTTAAAGTATTACTGCATGATTTCAGGTATTTGTTGGAGAGTTTTAAAAGGCCAGAGACTCCTGTGAGGGTATGAATCGTGGGCAGAATCACATCAAATTTCAGGCTAAAATTAGACTTTAGGGATACAACATGGTCACTAAGTCCTGAAAATTTTATCAACTCTTTTAATCTACCTACTTAAAAAATATCTTAAAGGCTACCTCTTCAGAAAGCTTTAATTTTTGGTCATGAAAGTATGAATTTGAGCCCTTCTTTATGGATTTAAATATCAAATACTAGTTGACTTGTCTTTGCTCTTGTCTTTTCCTCTAATCTGATATTGATAGGCCACATGAGGCCTTCATCTTTTTCCTTGACTGTTTTCTCCTAGCTTCATTTGCTTGCTCCTTACCTAAGGTATGACTATGAGGATATTGGATCCATTAGATGAGAGGAGTAGATATTATCAAAGGGTGTAAAAGGAGGAAAAAAAAAACCTGGTTCAAAATATTCCCTTCATCTGGAGATTATATGTATATACACAATCTCCAGATTATATATGTATATAAATTTATGTGTGTGTGTCTCTATATATAGATACACACATGCATATATAATGTTTTCATAGGAAAAATCACTGATTTAAAAAATAATTATTGTGATATTCCATTTATTTATAACATTAAACATTCTAATTGGTCCATCAAGTCAGGAAGAGAATGTAAGTACTTAAAATATCTTCAAGTAATAGACAGCCCAGAGCTCAGATTTAAAATCCTTTGTACAACCAAAGATGGTCTCATCAAGAATTGAGGACATTGGATTTGTAATATATTTTGAAATCAGGAAGTGCAATGTCTACAGCATTGTTTTCCTTTCTCAGGATTGTTTTGGGTATTTGAAATCCTTTGTGCTTCCATATGAATTTTAGGATATTTTTCTATTTCTATTAAAAAATGCCATTGTGATTTTGATAGGAATTTCATTGAATTTGTAAACTGCTTTGGGTAGTATAAACATTTTAACAATATTAAGTCTTCTAATCCATGAACACAGGGTATCTATTTATTTGTGTCATCTTTAATTTTACTCATGAATTTTTTTTGCAATCTCCAGTGTGCAAGTTGTTCACCTTCTCAGTTAAGTTTATTTCTAAGTACTTTGTTCTTTTGATGATATTGTAAGTGGGATCATTTTCTTAATTTATTTTCATTGTTTGTATATAGAAACACAACCAATTTTTGTATGCTTATTTTATACCCTGCAACATTACTGAATTTGTTTATTATAATAGGTTTTTACAGTAGAATCTTTAGGGTGTTCTACATTTAAGATCATACCATCTCAAATAGATTTAATTTTACTTCTTCCTATATGACTTATATATTCCTTTTATTTATTTTTCTGCTTAATTAGTCAGGCTAGGACTTCTAGTACTATGTAGAATAGGATAGACAAGTGTGGACATCATTTTCTTGTTCCTGATGGAAGAAAAGCTTTCAATTTTTTTTATTGTTGAATGTGATGTTAGTTGGGGTCTTATGTATGTTCTTTCTTAAAGTAAATTCTTCTACTCCTAGTTTGTTGAGTTTTTGTCATGAAAATGTGTTGAATATTTTCAAATCCTGGGTTTTTTAAATCTAATTAGACTATCATGTTGTTTTTATCCTTTATATGATTACTGTGGTCTATCGTGTTAATTTTCATATGTTGAACCACCGTTGCATCCAGGGATAAAGGCTACTTGGTGGTGATGAATGATGAAAGGCTACTATGCTGTTGAATTTAGCTTGCTGGTGTTTTATTGAAGATTATTTTTATCTAGCATAGAGGCAGACATATTGACTAATGGAACAGAATAAAAACTCTAGAAATAAATCCATGCATATATAAACCACTGATGTCTTACTATGGTACCAGAAATATACAATGGAGGAAGGATAGCCTCTTCAACAAATGATGTTGGGAAAACTGGGTATCCACATACAAAAGAATGAAATCAAGTACTTATCTTATACCATACACAAAAATCAAGTTAAACTAGGTTAAAGACGTAAACATAAGACCTGAAACTGTAGAATGCCTAGAAGAAAACATAGGAAAAATGCTTCATGAGTTTTGTCTTGTCAGCTTCTTAGATATGACTCCCAAATCACAGGCAACAAAAGCAAAATTAGACAAGTGGAACTAGATAAAACTAAAAGGCTTCTGCATATCAAAGGAAACAACTAACAGTAAAAAGACAACCTACAGAATGTGAGGGAGAAAATATTTGGAAACTGCATATATACGATATGGAGTTAATATCCAAAACATATAAGGAGCTCCTAAAGTTCAATAGTGAAAATAATCAAATAACACAATTAAAAATGGGCAAAGGATTTGAAAAGACATTTCTCAAAACAGACATACAATTGCCAATAAGTATGTGAGAAGGTTCTCAACACCACTAGTCATCAGGGAGATGGAAATCAAAACCACTATGAGATATCATCTCCCACCTGTTAGGAAGCTATTATGAAAAAAAGTAAAAACAAATGTTAATTAGGATATGGAGAAACTGGAACCCTTGTACTTTGTTGGTGTGGATATAAAAGGTTGCAGCCACTTATAGAAAGCAGCATGGAGATTCCGCAAAAATTAAAAATAGAAGTACTATATGATCCAACAATTCAACTTCTGGGTATTTATCCAAAAGAATTGACATCAGGATCTTGAAAAGATATTTACACTTCCGTGTTCTCTGCAGCATTATACAGAATAACCAAAATGTGGAAACAACCTAAATGTCCATCAATGGATAAAAGGATAAAGAAAATACAGTGTGTATGTGTGTGTGTGTATGTGTGTGTATATGTGTGTATGTGTGTGTGTGTATATACATATGAATATTTAGCTTTTAGAAAGAAGAAAATTCTTTCATATGTGATCACTATTATGAGTTTTGCCTCCAGCAGCAACTCTGCCAGGTCCTCACAATGAATTTCAGAAAAGATTTCCTTGTGCTTCTGGCCCAGAAGGGGAAAGTGAACAACTTTTAAATATGTCAAAGTATTCTGTTCTTCTTAACCAGGTCTGACTTCAGGAGAAACTGTAATCAAAATAATCTACTGAGATTTTAACAGAGCCAAACTGATTTGGGAGAGGAGGAATATCCAACTCGAACTTACTCTAGCTATCTTGTTCTATGTGGGACTTTTCTTTTTGGAATTTCCACTATATGTATGTTTCGCCTTTTGTAGTTGTCTCACAGTTCTTGGATAGCCTATTTTGTTTTACTTTTGCAGTACTCTCACCCATCTATCAGAAATGTACAAATCAAGCAGGCAGAAAATTAGTAAGGATCTAGTTGAACTCAACACTATTAAGTAACTTGATATAATGGACATCTGTAGACTATTTGATTCAGCAACAGGAGAATACACATTCTTCTCAAACTCCTGTGGAACATTCACCAAGATAGAGCATATTCTGAGTGACATAAAAATCTTAACCAATTTAAAAGAATAGAAATCATATAATGTCTACTCTCAGACCACAATGGATTTAAACTAGAAATTGATAACAAAAAAACAGCTGGAAAGTTATAAAATATTTAGAGATTAGATAGCACACTTCTAAGTAATACAAGAGTCAAACAAGAAATCTCAAGAAAAATTTAAAAATATTTTGAACTAACAGAAAATGAAGAACATAACTTATCAAAATGTGTGAGATGCGGTGATGAGAGAGAAATTTATACCACTTAATGCACATATTAGAATAGAAAAATGCTCTAAAATAAATCATCTAAGCTTCTGCCTTAGGAAAATAAAAAAATAGACTGACTAAATCCAAAGTAAGTAGAAAAAATAATAATAAAACCAGAGTGAAAATTAATAAAATTGAAACCAGGAAATCAAGAGAGTCAACAAAACCAAAAGCTAATTATTTGAAAAATCATTAAAATTAATATTCCTCTAGTCAAGCTAACTATGAGAAAAAGAGAGGACACAAATTACTAACATCAAAAATAGTCACATCACTTCTGATCTCTTGGATATTAAAAGGATAATAAAGACATTCTACGAACAACTCTATGCCAACTAATACGATAACCTCGATGAAATAGACCAATTCCTTGCAAGGCACAATCTGCCATAATTCATACGTGAAGACATAGACAATCCAAATAGGCCCATATTTATTAAAGAGATTGAATCAATATTTCATAATCTCACAGAACATAAAGCTCCAGACCCATATGAATTCACGGGTGAATTTTATCAAACATTTAAGGAAGAAATTATATTCTGCACAATTTTTTTCGGAAGGTAGAAGCAAAGGGAATACTTTCTAACTCATCTTAGGAGACTAGAATTACCATAATACCAAATCAAAGACATTACAAGAATAAAAAAACTATAGACCAACATCTCTCATGTATATAGAAGCAAGTAATTCTCAACAAAATAGCAGCAAATCAAGTCGAACAATGTATAAAAAGAATTACACACCATGATCAATCCCAGGTAGGCAGAGCTGCTTCAACATTTGGACATCAATTAATGTAACCTGTTACATCAACAGGCTAGAGAAGAAAAAAAGTCACATAATTATATCAATAGATGCAGAAAAAGCATTTGACAAAATCCAACACCTATTCTCTACCTTCTTACTGGCCATACCTGCTCAACACACATACTGCTACATTGTTATTGCTTGGCAGCCTATGTTAAGCTTGTGATAGGAGCAGGGAATTTCTCTATTCTTCTGGTCAAGATTCAATTGTAGAGTCTTCGTGTCTAAGCATGGGAAATTGCATCTCTTTATTATTCCTTCCTGTTCCTCCAGTGACAGGCGAACTCCGTTATGTATCATTAACAGGTCTTGTGCAGGAAAGATTTTTTTTGCCCCTCCATCAGCAGTAGCAAACGCTGCTATATATCATTCAAAATTCTTGTCCCTAGAGGAGCTTCTATTTCTACCCTTCTGCCGGAAGCTGTGACTCCTTGCTTGGTTTCTCAGGCAAAATAGTGTTTTCTACTCTTCCTCCAATAGTTTTGCTTTTGCCATTTTCCAGCAGTCCTGTGAGTGGGAGATTTGCTGCCCCCGTCTCAATGGCTTAGGATTTTGCTTCTCATAAAAGTAGGGTCTGGTGAATTAATATTGTATGTTTGTCCCTCAGTGGTAGCCAAAAACCTCTTTCATATGTGTGCCACTGAAGGGGGTTCACTCTGTTCTCCTGACTTGGACCCATCTTTTTTATGAGTCCCATGAAGATTTTGTGAGTGAGTGAGAACTACCATTGTATGTGTAGCTCTCAGTTCTTCTAAACGAATGTGCTAACTCACAGTCAGCCTCTTCTATTGCATTACAATTTTAGCTGACTATTATGCACTTATATGGCAGTCATCTCTCCCTCCCATGTTCTTTCAAAGATTAAATAGTCCAGCAGTCTCATATCTCTTTGAAGGTGATTGTTATTCCTTGGAACTAAGTCTGCTTGAATCTCTTGTAATCTCAAGTTTCTGATGAATTCAAGAATGGTGTGCTTTTCTAAATTATCCACCTTTTCCTTGTTAAGATAGGATGGATGTTCTTTGGTAGCTTTCTATACCTTAAGCAGGATTGAAATTGGCAATGGTCTTTTAAAAGGCATTTAGCAAACAGTGACCCAAAGCAGTGGACCCAAAACACAGAATATACACATAGTTTATTTTTCAAGCAGAATACATATCTGAAAGCATACATTTTATCTTGTCACTTTTTTGCTTAAAACCTCTACAATGATTTCTTATAACTCTTAAAATACAAACTTCAGGCCACAACCCATAATTCCCTTCATCATCTGGCTGCTGTCTATATCACCACTCAACTCATACCGTTCTCCTTCTAGCTCACTCTGATGAAGCCTTATGGCATAGGTAGCTCTTATTTTCAACACACTAGACTCCTTCATGTCTCTGAGCTTTTTACCTCTAGCTGAAATATGCTTTCTTCTAATTTTTGTATGATTGGTTTCTTCTTCTTTTAGTTCATATCTGAAATGCCTACTTTCCCTTAGTTATTCCATGATCTCAAATCCCATTTTTTCATGTGACAATTCTCTCCACAATCATATTTATTTTTTGCTTACTTCTCAAAAAATAAGCCCTATCAAAGAAGGGAAATTTCCTCTACTAGTCACTTCAATATTTCTAGCACCCAGATCATTGATCGGCATATATTAGAAACTCATTACCACAGCCCCTTCACCCCATCTGTAGGGCATATGTTCCAGAACACTCAGTGAATGACTGTAACTGCAGATAGTACTGAACCCTGCATATGCTGTGTGTTTTTTTTCTTATACATACGTACCTATGGGATTGCTTAAGTTAGAATTTGGCATCGTAAGAGACTAATGACAATAATAAAAATTTATAACAATAGACTATAATAAAAGTTATATCAATGTGGTCTCTCTCTTTCTCTAAATCTTATTGTACTATCCTCACCCTTCTTGTGATGACATGAGAATATAGAATACTTACATGATGAGATAAAGTGAGGTAAATTACATAGAGAGGCATTGTGATGTAGCATTTAAAGCTTATTTCTGGAATTGTTTATTTCTGGAATTTTTCATTTACTATTTTCAGACCATGATTGACTATGAGTAACTGAAAACACAGAAAGCAAAACTGAGGATAAGTGGGGACTACTGTAACTACTTATTGAAAGAAGGTTGGGTGAATTAACACCTGTGTATTATGTTAATATATGCAATTTTTAAAAATTCATATTGCTTTGTGTGTATATTTGGTATCTCTAGATTATTGAACAATGGCTTGGCATTAGTAAAAATTTACTAGATATTTAGTGAAAAAACTATGGAAATATAGATCTCAGATCAATGTGCTATGGATTCAATAGTTTCATGGGGAAAATTTTTAAAAACAATAAAGCCTATTACAAATGTTGACATAGTCTGGATGTGTGTTTCTGTCCGAATCTCATACTGAAGTGTAATCCCCAATGTTAGAGGTGGGGCTTGTGGGAGGTGATTGAATTGCATGGAAATTTCTCATGAATTGTTTAGCACCATCCCCCATGGTACTGTTCTCATGATGGTGAATGAGTTCTCATGAGTTCTGGTCATTTAAAAGTTTGTGGTACCTCCCTGTTTGATCTCTTGCTCCTGCTTTTGCCGTGTGAAGTACCAGCTCCAGCTTTGCCTTCAGCCATATGTAAAAGCTCCCTGAGGCCTCCCCAGAAGCAGATGCTGCCATGCTTCCTGTACAGCCTGAAAAGCCATAAGCCAATTAAACCTCTTTTCTTATAAATTACCCAGTCTCAGGTATTTCTATAATAGCAATGCAAGTATGGACTAATACAGAAAATCGGTACTGGGAGTGAAGCATTACTATAAAAATACTTGAAAATGTGAAGTAGCTTTGGGATTGGTTAACAGGCAGAGGTTGGAAGAGTGTGGAGAGCTCAGAAGACAGATAAGGGAAAGTTTGGAACTTTTTAGAGACTGGTTAAATGGTTGTGAGCAAAATGCTGACGGTAATATGGATGATGAAGTCCAGGCTAAGGAGGTCTCAGATAGAAATGAGGAACTTACTGGGAACTGAAGCAAAGGTCACTTTGTTATGCTTTAGCAAAGAACTTGGCTGCATTTTGCCTCTGCCCTAGGGATCTGTCAAACTTTGAACTTGAGATTGATGATCTAGGATATCTGGTGGGAGAAATTTCTAAGCAGCAACTTAGCTGGTTCTTTTTTTTTTTTTTTTTTTTTTTGAGATGGAGTTTCGCTCTTGTCACCCAGGCTAGAGTGCCATGCTGCAATCTTGGTTCACTGCTGCAACTTCCCCTTCCTGGGTTCAAGCAATTCTCCTGCCTCAGCCTCCCGAGTAGCTGGGATTACAGGCATCTGCCACCATGCCCAGCTAATTTGTGTATTTTTAGTAGAGATGGGGTTCTACCATGTTGGTCAGACTGGTCTCGAACTCCTGATGTCAGGTGATCCACTGATCTCAGCCTCCCAAAGTACTGGGTTGGCAGGTGTGAGCCACTGTGCCTGGCTGTGACTTGACTGCTTCTAACAGCCTATGTTCACATGTGGGAGCAAATAAATGACTTAAAGTGGCAACTTACATTTATAAGGGAAGCAGAGCATAAAAGTTTAAAAGATTTGCAGCCTGGCCATGAGGCAGAAAAAAAAAAAAAAAAAAAACAGCTTTTTCTGGAGATGAATTCAAGTGGGCTATGTAGTCACCACTTGCTAGAAAAATTTGCATAACTAAAAGCTAAGTGCTAATAGCCAAGATAATGGGACAAAGGCCTCAAAGGAATTTCAGAGAACTTCATGGCAGCCCCTCTCATCACTGACTCAGACGTCTAGGTTTCCTGGGCCAGGCCCAAGATCCCCACTGCCCTGTTAGCCTCAGGACACTGTTCCCTACATCCTGGCAGCTCCAACTCTGGCTCAAAGGGCCCCAGATATTGCTCAAGCCACTGCTTCAGAGGGTGCTAGCCATAAGCATTGGCAGCTTCCACATAGCATTAAGCCTGTGAGTACACAGAGTGCAAGAGTTGAGGCTTGGGAGCCCCTGCCTAGATTCCAGAGGCTGTATGGAAAAGCCTGGATGTCCAGGCAGAAGCCTGCTTCAGGAGCACAGCCCCATGGAGAACCTCTACTAGGGCAGTGCAAAGGGGAAATGTGGGGTTGGAGCCCCCACACAGAGTACCCACAGGGGCACTGCCTGGTGGAGCTGGGAGAAGAGGGCCACTGTCCTCCAAACCCCAGAATGGTAGATCCACCAACAGCTTGACCCTGTGCCTGAATAAGCAGCAGGCACTCAATACCAGCCCTTTGGCACAGCTATGGGGGCTGAACCCTGCAAAGCCACAGGGGCAGAGCTGCCCAAGGCCTTGGGGGCCTACCCCTCACACCAGTGTGCCCTAGGTGTGGGACATGGAGTCAAAGGAAATTATTTTAAGGTTTAATGACCGCCCTGCTGGGTTTCAGACTGCATAGGGCCTGTAGCCCCTTTCTTTTGGCTACTTTTTCCCTTTTAGAACAGGAATGTTTACCCAATGCTTGTACTCCCACTGTATCTTGAAAATAACAAACTTGTTTTTTATTTTACAGGCTCATAGGTGGAAGGGACTAGCCTTGTCTCAGATGAGACTTTGGACATAAAATGAGTTAAGACCAGACATTATTTAGAAGGCATGACTGCACTTTGAAATGCAGGAAGGACATGAGATTTGAGAGATACCAGGGGCAGAATGATAGAGTTTGGATGTGCATCCCCACCCATCTCATATTGAAATGCAATCCCCAAAGATGGATGTGGGGTCTAGTAGGAGACAGTTGGATCATGGGGGTGGTTTCTCATGAATGGGTTAGCACCTTCCCCTGTGGCACTGTCCTCGAGATAGCAAGTGAGTTCTCATGAGATCTGGTCGTTTAAAAGTATATGGCACCTTCCAGCTCACTCTCTTGCTCCTGCTCTGGCTATGTAAGACACCTGCTCTGGCTTTGCCTTAATGAGGCCCTCCTAGAAGCAGATGCCCCATGCTTCCTGTACAGCCTACAGAACCATGAGCCACTTAAACCGCTTTTCTTATAAATTACCCAGTCACAGGCATTTCTTTACAGCAATGAGAAAACAGACAAATATTAACTACCTTTAGTGATTTACTTGTCCAGTGTTCCTTCATTAGGTAATACACTCTTTCATGGGGCTATTTTTATTCCAGCCAAAATGAAATGTTAGCTATTTTTATTCACATTGTAAGTGATTGAAACAGCATAAATGATTCCATCTTAGGGGAGGTTACGCTTTACAAAGCGATAACAGCTTCAAATAAAGAATTCACTTCTAACAAATGGATTTTCAGGTTCCAGCCAATGTCAAGAATAGGGTGATTTGCAAGAGACAGTTCTCAGATTCTCAGAAATTTCCTGAAGGGTTTGACACATAAATGGCATACATGTTCAATCTTCCTCCTCTAGGAGCCCCACAATTCAAATCTCAGACCCCTCCAAATTAGTACAATTTTTGCACCAACATGTCAAAATCTAAATCTCGTTAGAGTATCTTAGGTTTCAACTTTCAATGTAAGGGTGAAGAAAGGCTTTTCTTTTCTCTCTTCTTTCCTTCCTTCCTTCTTCCCTCCCTTTCTCCCTCCTTCCTTTCCTCCTCCTTCCTGCCTTTCTTAAACTCTTTGGAAAATTTCCTACGCACATTGTAAATATAATTTGCTTCCCTTTCCCCTTTCTATTTGTAAAGGAAGCTGACCCAGAGAGCCTCCAGCTTTGCTACCCTATATGACCATTATTACTGACTTGAAAATATTATTTAATAAGTAGTGTGTACATTTTTAGCTCCTGTTTTTGTTTTTTTGTTGTTTGTTTGAGATGGAGTTTTGCTCTTGTACAATGGCACAATCTCAGCTCACCACAAACTCTGCCTCCTGGGTTCAAGTGATTCTCCTGCCTCAGCCTCCTGAGTAGCTGCCATTACAGGCATGTACCACCATGCCCTGCTAATTTTGTATTTTTACTAGAGATGGGGTTTCTCCATGTTGGTCAGGCTGGTCTCTATCTCCCAACCTCAGGTGATCTGCCCACCTTGGCCTCCCAAAGTGCTGGGATTACAGGCATGGGCCACCATGCCTGGCCTTAGCTCCTGTTTATATACAGAAACACTTTCTTCTATCTTAGCAGAAACAATGGGAAAGATCTGACTGGAAATGAAATGTCCTAGGTTTTGGTCTTGGATCATCTCAATTGCTTGACGGCCTTTGGCAAATTACATGACTCATCTGTTTCCTCACTTACAATCTAAACTTAAAGTGCATCTGCTTTATATCCTACTACCTCTAGAATTTTACATTTCTATGAAAAACAAATAAAATGGAATACATTTCTTCACACTGTTGATATCATTATATGGTGTATTCTTCATGATTATTGTGTTTGATTATGTTACACATTGAAGGAGAGTTCCAATTGTTTTGACAGGCTTACCACTTTTATTAGCTCACAGATATTACATATGAAAGACACAAATTTTAGTATTGATGTTTGTCTCTGAGATATGAAACAGTTTTCTCCTACATGTTTTAGTATTCGTTTTATTTTACGTAAATTTTGTTCAATACTCAATTTTCCTTTCCTATAATACTTCGAGCAACCATTGCTTTCAAAGTAATTTTCTAATAAATAATGCAAGTAGCAATTTAGGGGGGGAAATTTGGGCTTTAATTAGAAAAGCAAAACGTGAAAATACAATAATCTTCTCTCTCTAATCTTAAATTTTATTTATGCATCTAGCCTTAAACACAAGTATGGGTCATATGCCCTCTGCCCCTAAATCCATCAGGACCAACCTAATGAGAATCAGATCTTTGTAAACCTACTGTTAACAATTTCAGCGAGCCATTTTGGCATCACAAAATCTAAAAGTCCATGATAGAACATAGAAATTAGCTAATATGGCTAGTGTAATATGATTTGAGTGTTGAAAGCTAAATTTCTGTGACAGGTGTCATAAAACGTCACATGGCATTTATGAAGATATACTCAAAGTGTTTAGATAAACATAGAGTTTTAAGTGTCTACTATCATTTTGGAAATCCAGGGAAAATGACTTCAATTTTTACTTTTTGGCCAAAATTGACAGGCATGTCTTCATCAAGGACATAAACCCAACACCAATGCCAAGACTGTTAATAATCAAGGAGTCTTGTATACGTACGTACCAGTTAATCCTATTTCTGAAGGAACATGAGACAAGATGAAAGGTATTACAAAGGACATACATAGTTGTTTTTATTACATAAAGAGTTTGAGGGAATTGATGAGAAGGAAGTTTGACTATATTAATGTCATATTTGATATAATATAAACATAAGATAGGAGAAAAATGGCATAATTGAACCATGATTCTTGGAAACAGCTACATATTAATCTAATTTCTCACTTTACAAGGCTGTCATCTTGGGCAGGTTACTTAAAGTTTGTCTGCGGCTTCGTTTTCTAATCTGTAAACACAGTCATGATGACAGTGACTAACAGAACTGCCATTAAGGAACAATGGAGTAATTCATGAGACAAAATGTTTTGCAATTGATTAGGCACTAAATGAATGTTAGTTTTCCTCTTTTCAAATAGTGCCTCTATTTGCTAGTGTTGTACTAACTTGACTAAATGGAGTTACTCCTTAATATTCAGGCATTATACCGTAGGAGGATGTCCTGGATAAAATTCCTTCTTTGCTTGGTTTTGATCTTCCATATCTTTGTTTCTTCTTTTTCCACACCAATGTCTGTCTGCTTTCCTTTGTTAATGTTTTATTTTCAGTTTTTTCAAACTGGTGTAGCTTATACCAATCATGTTTTTACTCTTCTTCTCTTACCGCTGATATTTCTCCTTCCTCCTGCTCCTGTCTCCTTCTCTTTCCTGCTCATCATTGCTTTCCTTCTTCTCTTTGGTGCAGCTTCAACACTCATTTGTACTGTGACCTCATGTGCCAGAGTGGGTTTAGTTGCACGCTTGTCTTTCCAGCCAGTCTCAGGACACTTTGATCTTACAGCGACCTGACCAATCATGACATTTCTTTGGCTTTTCTCAATAGCTCTTCCAAAATTCTGCCTGCAAATTTTGTATTCCCTAGAATTTCATTTGTTTAAAGATGCCATTGTTTAGGTGCCAAATATTTGAGGTTTGTTATATGAACAAAAATTTTTATATTTTAAATCAGGGAACTTAAACAATGCTCCAATGCTTAAATAATTCTTAATAAATGTACACTCAAGACTTAATGCAAAACAAGCTATATGAAAAAAATTAAGAAAATGGCAAATATGAAAAAGATGCATATATTTTATTGCTTATCAGAGCAATAACAACTTTTTTTTTTTTAGTTCTGAAAAACATTTACTGAATAACCTCCCTCAAATTGTAAGGTAAGCAAATTAATAATTCTATAAAATTCATTTTTACCCATCTCGTGCTTATTTAAATTGTCATTATTATTAGGATGGAGAACTCTTGGTATAAAGAACATTAGAAAATCATAACTTGCAAAAAATATGGAAAAGTATATAGTAGCAAATCCTAAAAGGAATATTGAAACAATTATTCACATTGACTTAGAAAGTTCATAATAGATTTGCATGTTACATTCATCAAGATTTTTTTTCATTTGCAAACTGGACGCAATGTAACTCAATTGTTATCAATTCTCACTCTCTCACTTTTTCTCTATTGATTATATTTAAATAACTGACCTACAAATTTCACCTGGGGAAAGAGCAAAAACCTTTGGCCAGGCATAGTGTCTCACTTCTATAATCGCAGCACTTTGGGAGGCAGAGATGGGAGGATTGCTTGAGCTCAAGAGTTTCAGACCAGCCTGTGAAACATAGCAAGACCTCATCTCTACTAAAAATAATTTTAAAAATTAGCTGAGCATGGTGGCATTCACCTGCAGTCTCAGCTACATGGGAAGTTGAGGCAAGAGGATAGCTTGATCCCAGGAGTTTGAGGCTTTCAGTGAGTCGTGGTCACCTGGGCGACAGAGCAAGACCCTGACACTAAAAAAAAAAAAAAAAATTGTTTTGAAGGCCCTTGCAAGTAGTATGACATCATTTGTGACACTGAATTGTTACTACACTGACTATAGCTGTCAAATCCAGTGGGTTGGTGGTTTATGAAGTTTAGATTGTAAGTGAGGAAACAGATGAGTCATGTAATTTGCCAAAGGCCATCAAGCAATTGAGATGATCCAAGACCAAAACCTAGGACATTTCATTTCCAGTCAGATCTTTCCCATTGTTTCTGCTAAGATAGAAGAAAGTGTTTCTGTATATAAACAGGAGCTAAGGCCAGGCATGGTGGCCCATGCCTGTAATCCCAGCACTTTGGGAGGCCAAGGTGGGCAGATCACCTGAGGTTGGGAGATAGAGACCAGCCTGACCAACATGGAGAAACTCCTTCTCTAGTAAAAAATACAAAATTAGTGGGGCATGGTGGTGCATGCCTGTGATGGCAGCTACTCAGGAGGCTGAGGCAGGAGAATCACTTGAACCCAGGAGGCAGAGTTTGTGGTGAGCTGAGATTGTGCCATTGTACAAGAGCAAAACTCCGTCTCAAACAACAAAAAAACAAAAACAGGAGCTAAAAATGTACACACTACTTATTAAATAATGTTTTCAAATCAGTAATGGACATATACAGTAGCAAAGCCCTGGTTTTATTGTTTGTTCACACCTGACATCTAAATTTTGACATTGAATCACATTAGTACTGTTGCCTCCATGGTGGAAGTTAACTGTAAGAGAAGTCACGATACGTCGATTAAGTGAAAAATATGTAGAGTTTATCTTGTTACCAACAAGACTCTTTTTAGAGACAGAAAAGGTATAGCTACTCTGAACTTGAGCACCCCAGAAAGGGTTCATTGGAAGAATAAAAAAAAGTTGTGTAAACTGAGTATGTTAGTTCGTTCTTGTGTTTCTATAAAGAAATATTTGGAGCTGGGTAATTTACAAAAAAACAGGTATAATGGGCTCATGGTTCTGCAGGTTGTACAAGCGTCTGCTTCTGGTGAGGACCTCCGGAAACACAATCATGGCGGAAGGCAAAGGGGGAGCAGGCATCTCACATTACCAGAGTGGGAATAAGAGGGCAAGGAGGGAGGTTCTACACACTTTCAAACAACTAGATCTTGTGAAAACTCACTCATCACCAAGGAGATGGTGCTAAGCCATTCATGAGGGATATGCCCCCTTGATATAAACACCTCCCACCAGGCCTGCCCCACCTCCAACACTGAGGATTACATTTCAACTTGAGATTTGGAGGGGGAAAATATCCAAACTATCTCACCGAGGAAACTGCAGCCAAGATCAAATATATGGCCAATGGCACAGGAAATTTGTTTTTCCTCCAGCATCACCAATGATAATTTACCTTGCAAATGAATTAGAATGACCAAGTGCAAGTTCCTTTCCATAGAAATCATTTAGCAAGGGAACATCACCTGGAGTTCAAGAATCTGTGAGTTTCTAAGGGAAAATTTACATCTTTATTTTTAAACATCTTTAAGACTTAGCATTTTCTTTAATCATGACTGTAGCACTAACTGCAGTAATATTAGAAGCACCTAGTCATTAATATAAATAAGATATTTTTATATCACCTTACAGTTTATTAACATATTGTTTATATTAAAATGTGTTATTTAATGTATTGACATATTTTAAAAACATTTTGATTACATTTGAATATACTAGTTTTTTCATTCTCTACATTTATTTATTTAAAAACATTAGTTTGAGAGATGTTTATAGACTGACAACTAATCCATTGTACAAGAAAAATGGAGAATTTCTGATCTAGTCTAACTGCCCTAATCCAAAACATCTTAATCTCAGTCCTGGTTAACTATTTTCCTCACTGGTCTTCTTCCATTCTTGCTACTCTAGAATCAATTCTACTTCAAATAAGAGGGGTCTCTTTAGAATATGTAAGTATTGTTTCACTCACTCTCTTGCTAAAAATCTTCTGATGCTTTCCCAATACACTGACTCAAGTCCACATTCCAAACCATAGTCCAAATGCAACACATCTAGTTTCTTCCAGTTTCTCTGACCTGACCAATTACGCTTTTCTTTACCTACTCTCCTGGCTTTCTTTGTATGCCTCTATCATAAATTTGATATTGTCTATGGCCTTTGTTTGGCTTTGGTCCTTAGTGCTGGCTGGAATTCTCTCCTCCAAACACTTCTCCCTACCAGATACTTGTATGGCTTCCTTCAAACCCACCAGGTTTCAACTCAAATACCACCTCCCAACATTATCCTTGATTACCCAAACTAAAGCAGCTCTTTCTTCCCCAGGTCCCTGTGATGTCACAGAATTGGCTTCAGAATTGTTCCCACCACCTGAAATTATCTTCATATCCACATATCTATTATATTTCTTGTTCAAGAGTATAAATTCTAAGAAGGCAAAGACTTGCCTGTTTGGCCTACCACTTTAAATTCTGCAGTACATAATGGGAATCCTATAAATATTTTTGACTGAGGCTCATTAGTTTATTGATGAGGAAACTAGGGCACAGAGTGCCTGATGAGTTTCCTTGTCATTTCATAACATAATGCAGACACTGAAAACACCTGTAATTAAACTTTTAATGGTCTGCTGGTATTTTATTTTTGATTACAGTTAAACAAATTATTCTATTATTGAAAAATACAACTTCTCTTGTATTGAATGATCTTTTAGTGATTTGTCACACTACCTCCTAAAAGCTTACTCACCTAAGCACAAAACCCCAATTATTTTTATAGCACTGGTTAATTTTCTCTAAAATTTTTCTGAAATTGATGTCCCAATTTCTGAAACTGTACCTTCTTAGGCGTATATTTTTCCTTGGATCATTTTTAGAATAATAGTGGCCTCTATGTTTAACCAACATAGTCCACCAAAGACTTCTTGGAAGGTTTTTAAAAGACAACTCATTGTTTATTTAGTCTATGGTTACATTAAAAAATGTAACTCTATACTACAAGTATAGTTTAATTTCAAGACCATTGATTTGTTTAGTTTCCAAGCTTTTGTAAATACTTGAATATATATTTCATTAGCTTGCCGTTCATTTAGAGTTGGAAAAGTTAGAATTTCCTCTGCATGGAAAGAATCTGCTCTACTAGATCCAGTTTGTTTATTTTCTTGAAATAGTTGATGCAAATAAACAATCTAGTTGAAAACAGGACTTTGGCTGGTCTTTAAAGCCAGCTGAACTAATAAACCAACTTGTCAGCGCTATTCTCCCCAGATCATATTTTCCCTTGATGCTGCTGACCTATAGGGACACTCATTTATTATAGGATTTGCATTTGTAATACCAGTCAAATCATCTGAAAATCTAGATCTTTTGGACAAAGTAATAAACAGATGACCTAAGTGGGATTACACTTTTACAAAAGAGCTTTCTCTGCTTTAGTTCCAGATATGGTTGGTTTTCAGCCTGGTAGTGTGATCAAAGTCAGATATCTCTGGAACACAGTGAAGGAAACTTGTGACTGCCGCACAGGATAAGCAATAGGCAAGTCAGGCAGGTATGCAGAGTTGTCACGGACACAGTGATGATTATGTTTCACGTTGTTAAAATAGTAAGAGTGAATCTGGATGGTGAAAAACTGAGTCATGCCAGAGCACTTGAGTCAGCTATGTGTATGCCTGCTAGGGAGTTTTCCTTTTTTCTTCATAGAGGCAGTCAGCTTACTTTAGTGGCTTTTCCTTGCATGGCATAATCACCAGCTATGTGATTAACCATGTCCAGTTAAGTTATTTCATCACATCAAAAGTAGTGTAAAATAGCTCTTCTGTTGACTGGAAAGCTGAGTTCAGTGGTTATGAATGTACCAGACATCAAAGAGCTCCATTATCCACAGACTATATGGAAGCAGGCCAGCAGCATTGAAAGTTTCCCCTCTATTGCTCTTTCCTTTGAGTGGAGTCAGCACCTACTAGACTGGAGGGAAGGAAGTGATTTCCATAATAATCCATTCCTGCACTCTTTAACCAAATAGGAAGGATGGTGACCAGCTGTTCTGTATCTCCACCAAAGGCAGATAAAGGGGAAAAAAATGTGTTCATTTTATAACAGGAAGACACCACTGGGTACTGGCTAGAAAAAAGAGAAAAAGCTTCTAATTCTGGCTTTTACTGCTATTAAGTTCTACAATTATGGCTAAACTGTTTAGCTTCTCTTGAAGCATCTCTGAAAGACTAGAACTAGTTTCAATAATCTGGAAAGTTCTTCGGGGCACAAATCATATGCAATTTTAAATATTTGTTTGTATGTGTTACCTAAACTTGAAACAAGTGAATGAAAAATATCCAAATATCAACTCCAGGAAAATTTTAGTATAGAGAATACAAACGATGTCAAAATGTGCCTTGAGAGTGCAAAAAAAAAAAAAAAATACTCAATAAAGTCTAAGTAGATTATCCTGATGATTACAAGAGTTCACATTTTTAATGTATGCTTATCTCAGCTTGGGTTCCCCAGAAGCAAATCCTGGGATGAGGTTTCATACAAAAGCGATTTATCAGGAACTGTTCCCTGGAAAAATTTGTGGGAATATGAGAAAATGGGATGCTGAAGGGAAAGAAAAACAAAAGTGTAATATCAAGCAAAATGCTATAACATAATCAGTTCAATCCTCCAGAGAAATAGAATTGAGATTCAGGCCACGTTTGGGAAGAAAATGGTAGGAAAATCCAATAGAGGAGTGATATAAAATAAAAACTATGTTTCCTTATCAGAATAGTTTGTTTCCAGATTTCATTAGAAAAGATGATTCTGACAAGTTAAAGTCTTCTGCTTCAGGTATAGATAGATATTGTATTATCTCACCAATACCTACTTTATCATCATTAAGCAGGAATTATACTTTGATGGCAGCTTCCAACTTGGATCATTACTATTAGATAAGAGCAACATGTCAACAGCATTGTAGAATTCCTGAAAACTCATGGTGCCTTATGTAAGTTTTACAAAGCATCCAAGAAAAAGTAACATGCAACAAATGAAATTAACATTTTTTATGTTATTCTTCCTTTGTTCCCTGTAGATGTAAAAATCTGGAACCAAAACTCTGAGGAATTTAAGATTAATTCCCTAAAAAGCAAGTCTGTGTTCCTGCCTTTTTTTCTTTCTCATATTTCATACAAGAATGGCTGAAGTAAATGTTTCTTCACTTTTTAATAACATCAATGTACCAAAAATATACTTAAAAGTGATTCATTAATTTGTTACATCATACTGTAAGAATTTTTCCTATCTATTTTGTCCAAGGACAAAATGACTAACAAAGAATGATGTTGCACTTACATGCTTCTTGATAGCAACCCAAGCTCCAATTCATTAAATATATTCTGATATTTGATTCTTAATCCAGTATCTTCTTATTTATGTCTTTGAAAAGTTGAAAAGAATCCTATTCTTCAACTTCTCCTCATCTTTACTTTAAAATTCAACCTCCACCTGGCCATTAACATGAAAATGCCCTTCCCTAGAACCCTTTAAGAACAGCATAAACAGTTTGCCTGAATAACAAAAATAGCAAATGAGTAAGGTAAGGTGGCAGGTGAATTCTGAGAGGACGAAATATAAGGAGAAATTGACAACATCTAAGATTGGCTAGGATATAAAAGGATTATAGTATGGAGGGAGAGAGACATTTGTGGGAACATTATTTTCAGATGGGTGCAGCAAAAGTGGGGCTGGGTGATTGTTATGGTTACTTTGTTGTTTGTTTAATAATGTTGCGGCCAAATATATACAAAAATGGCCATTCTATTTTCAACTTGGGAAACTTACTTATTCTCAAATTATTGGTACCTTCATCCTGTAAGATGGGCTAAAGATATTTACCTTGAAGGGTTTTCATAAAAATGAAAGTAATGTGCGTAGAATACTTAGCATACCTAAAACATTCAATAAATAGTAGCTTCTGTTTTTATCTTTCGGTTGTGACATAAGTACTAGTGCTTCATTTGATGTAATTGTGTTGCCATTGTCCTATTATGGAATATTGTAAGAACAAGAAAGCTGCCTTATTAATCAAAAAGAATTGCACACTTTAACATTTACATATCAACATCTATGAAGCAGTTTGTGGCACAAATTGAGACCTTAAATTAAGGTGATGTTTAAATAGATGGTAATCTAGTAAAATAAGCAGTTAGAAAAACTAATATCAGTCAACCAAGATAAGAAATTTTTACTTTGTCACATACTCATCGCATGAGATATTCCCGCAGGATATGACCATTGTCATCTTCTATAAGCTTATCAATCCAATTGATTAGTTATAGCCCTATTAGGGCACATAATTGTGTCTAGTAGTGTTTTCATAGTTACTCTAGTAAGTAGTCATCCAGATTTCTTCTGCAAGTTGTGGAATTTAACACTGTTTTGTTAATGATTAGTGAAAGTATTATTTTCATGTGAGAAGGATAAAATATTCCAATTTGAAAATATATCCAAGTAGAATTTATAAAAACATTATAACTTTCTCTTGCCTTTGTCCTATTAGGCAATGAAGTCTAAGTAACCACAGGGCTTTTGCTCTTAAAGAGATCTGGCTCAGAATGAATAGCAGGTTGAAGAGGCTGAGACAGAGCAGAATTGCTGAAGAATTTGGGGGATATTTAGGAATAATGTTAAAAATATAAAAAAGCCTTAGTTTTTGGTGAAGCCAGAGAAACAGGAGAAGAAACATGCTGGTTGTGCCGGGAGTTTAGCTATTCTGTCTCATATAATCCTCACATCTTTCAGAAGATAAAAGGGATACTCAAGCAGTTAAGTAGCTTGCCTGGGGTAAACGGTTGTCAGAATTCACTTTCAGCAGTGTCTGACTCTAAAGCCTTGTTTTTCCCTCTGTATCATTCTCTACACTTCAATTATTAAAAGAATTTCTTATTTTAAAATGTATTTAGCTCCGCATTTTTAGATATGTTTGTATCCCTGGAAACCAAATGACAGAGGGTTTGTCTTCTTGAGGGTACTGTTTTATCCTATGACATCAGTGAAGCACCCTGCTCATATATTATTGTCACAAGTCTCTGGCAGGTATGCCAAGTTATCTTCCTTTTCCTGAAGCATGGAAGGGAAAACAAAAGGTATTGGCAGGTTAAACAGAGGCAAGAGAGCCAGAAAAGAGAAGGCAACTGTCAGACAGCAGGATAAGACTGGCAAATGAGAAGAATTACATAGCAGGTGAACAGAAAGAGTTGAAGGAACATAAATTGATGCTAATAGAAGTATGGAAAAGCAGGGGTTATTAGACCTTTGACACTTTTTAAAAATCAAATATATTTTGATTATTTGGTGAGGAAAATTGTAAAACAGCCCTTCAGTGACTGTGAGTGAGAGAACTGTGTTTCACTTCCCTGAGTTCATTGGTTTATATTGATGTATGAGGTCTCTTAACATATTAACACAGGCATTTCACCACTGCAATTTTCTACACTAACTGAGAAAGCCAACTCCATGAATTTCATCTTTTAGCACCATAATGTTTTCTAACCAATCATGTCAAAACTCAATGACTTAAAACAATAAGCAAATCTGTGGGTTAATTGGATAATTTTTCATATCCAACTCTGTGGGAATTGTTCCCATGTTATAGGGGACGGCTGGCTTTTGGCTAATCTGGGATGGCCTTGCATAGAATGACTGCTGTGACTTTGCTCTGTTTCTGTCTTTCCTCCTCAAGCAGCTGTGCTCTTATTTGATATAGGCAAAGTGCAGAAGTAGGTAAATCCCGTATGTACACACTTTCCAAGCTTCCCCTTGGCCATGTTTGTTAACATTCCATTGGTCAAAGGAAATCACATAGTCAAAGCCAGAGCCACAGCCAGAGCAGTGGGAGGGCTCTACACAGATAGATGGCAAAGACAGGCATTCAGAGGAGGGTAGAGACACTGAAACGTTGTTGTGACCTACAACATGACCTTTGGACACACATTTTAAGTTTCTGCTGAGGCCAAAACAGACTGAAACAGCAGAACACACATATCTAGGAAAAAATATACAAACCAAGAATTTCACCAAATATAAGTCACAATCTGCAAAACCACATTGGTTCTAATAGCAAAAGCAACACAACTGCCTTTTATTTTTTTTCTTAACAGAGAAAGAGATAGGGGATGTGTAGCTCTGACTTTAAAAGTTACTGCATTTACATTTATTGTAGTCACTGATGTATTTGAAATTTTTTCTATCATTATATATTCTGACTTTTATTTACTGCTATTGTGATTCATTTTATCTTTCTTGAGTAACATTTTAATTTTTTTTATTTTTTTCATGTCTAGTTTGGAGGAGATACATTCTATTTAATTTCAAAAACTTCTGGCAAACATGCTTATCTTAATATTTTACCCAGTGTAGAATTAAACAAACCACATCCTCCTTCTTAAAGATCTACCTCAATATTCTTCAACCACCTCATGAAATCACTCTGTCTTATTATATATTATTTTCTAAAATTTAGTTCAAGTATGTTTTTAAATATTCCAAAGGTTTTTGTTTATAGTTAATATTGCATTATTTATATTTTTGAAACTCCCCTGCTTAAAATGTTTTAATAGTTTCCAGCTGTGTTATAATTATAAATATTTCTTTAAAATTTTTGAAGAGGAAAACATAAATAGGATATAAAAGAAGATATGTTATAAAATTCAGAAGGTCTCCCATTCTGCCATAGACTCCAAATCCCCATTTTAGAAGCACACGTTAGCATTTATATATGTTCCTACATATTTTACACAAATATTTGTCTACATACCTATTTGTATGTTTGCGCGTGTGTGTATGAATATTTCTCTTTGATTTATTAACAAAGAGACAATTACATAAAATATACTGAGTCTTGAATAGCCCTTTTCATAGCTTTCTTCACAGTATTACTCTTTGCAAATATTACTTCCTCTTCAAATTATTATTATAATTTTTTTCACATTTAAATGCAGTATATAAAATTCAGCTCATTCTTTTGATTCGCTATTCCATTATAATAATGTACCATAACTTATTTAACAGAGTTTCCTATTAATGGATATTCCATTTGTTTTCCATCTTACACTTAGGTGCTGCAATGTATAATGTTTGTTCCCTGACAATGATAAATCAATCTTTTTGATTTTTGCCGGATTGATGGGTAAAATTGGGAATTTTACAGTTTTAATTTGCAATTTTAATATGAGTCACAGTATCTTGTAATATGCCTAAAGCTATCTGCATTTCATTTTTATTTTTAAATAAATTGGCTGTTCATATTATTTCCCCATTTTTATATGGGTTATTGGTCTTATTAACTGTGTGTGATTACTGACTAATAAAGGAAATTAGCTATTTTCTGTAATGTAAAAAACAATATTATTTTTCATTTTACAATTTGCCTTTGGCCTTTGCCTATATATGTTTTATAATATATTTTTTAAAACTTTAAATGGTAAAATTGGTCAATAAAATAGATAATGATTCCTGCATTTTTAAAAATATTTTGAAACGTCTTACCCATTCTAAAATTATTTTTCAATTCTTGTTTTCTTCTAACAAATTTATAATTTACTTTTTCATATTTAAATATTTGATCCATACGAATATTTCTTGGCATAAAATATAAGGTAGAGGTTCACCCTCCCATGTTATCACAATGTATTTATTACATAATCTAATTTTTTCTGCATTGATGTGAAATTGCACTTTCATAATGAATGCATGCACATACACATATACACATATGCAGAATTATGTATGAATTTTCTATTCTGTTTCATTAATCTGTTATTAGCAAACATCTTAATATCCTAAATGTTCACTTTACCGTTTTCACTCAAGAGAAACCCAAATCTCCCACAAACGCACTTCTTCCCTGGAAGCCTTCTCAAGTAATCACAGATTTTGCCATCATGTTTATTAGCCACTTCCAACTCTGTGGAACAGGTATTCTCCATGCTCCTTATTGCTACTCACTGTCACCATGCTGACTCATTTCACTTTAAATTCATGACCTCTATCCTTTTATGAGCTATTACTGCAGACTGGGGTTCATACCTGCTTTTTTCTCCTCAAGCCTTCAGTCATTCTTATGTTATCTTCACTATCACTCCATGACCTTATATTTTATTCTACTAAAGATAGATGCCATCAAAAAAGAGAATTTCTCTATAAGTTCAAACTACCACATCTATCCATTTGACAACCTCTATGCTCATGCTGTTTCTTCTCTTCTTCTACTATGAAAGCATTTCCTGTATTCTTTTTCCAAGGCCAACCCTAACAGTGAAGCACCTAATTTAGTGCCTTCCACACACCCAAGGACATTTTCTCAGACATTATCCCAACTATTTCTTATGTCATCTATGTTTTCCTTCCAATATATTTTCATCAGCATAAACATGCTATGAAATCTCTTATCTTGAAGAAGAAAAATATATCCCTTGACCCCACACCTACCTTCAGTGAAAACCACACATCTCCTTTGGTTGATAGTAAAACTTCTCAAAAGGGTAGTCTATAAACTTTCTGTCCTCCTGTTATGGATAGAAGGCTTTTGAATCAAAATTTTACTAATTTAACTTGATGAAATTTTATTTTCTCAAAGTGAACTATAATTTCCATGTGTTAAAAAGAAACCTCCACTCTCATTCCTCATGTAACATGATTCAGATAATCACTACCTACTCCTTGAAACATTTTCTTCCCTTCGCCTCAGCATTGACTTCTAATACAACTATTCAGAGTTATGTCAAACTGCACAAGTTAAGAATACAGTTCTCCATTAGTCTACCCTCACTTCAGACACAGGCCACAAGCCTGGAGTTCTCCAGACCACTCTCACTTCTGATCCGCTCTCTGCAAGTTAAGGAGTTCACACTACCCTCTAATAATTCACTAGATATAATGAATTCACTAGAATTCACTAGAGTAATTCATTAGAATGCCTGACAGAACTCAGGAAAGTGCTGTACTTACAAATATAGTTTTAATAGCAAAAAGATACAAATCATTACCATTCAAAGAAATCTGCTCATAGGGCAAGGTGTGGGAGGGTCCCAAACAAACAGCTTTCTTGTCCTCAGGACTCATTACTCTCCTAGAACATCAGTGTGCAATAACATGTAGAGTACTGTCAATAATAAGGGAAGTTCATGTGAGTCTCAGTGTCCAGAGACTTTATTGGGATTTCATTACATAGCCCTGATTGAACCATTAACCCATTCAGTTTAATTCGATATCCAGCCTCCCTCTTCCCACCAGAGGTTGCATTGATATCACATGACTCAAAACTCCTCAACCCTCTAATCACATGGTTGGTGTTTCTGGTATGGCTCATTTCAATCATGACTCATCTTATTGGCATAAGATACCTAGAGACCCATCATGAATAACATGTTCTTGTTGTTCAAAAAATTTATTGAATAACAAAGACACTCCTATTACTTCAGAAATTCCAAGGATTTAGAGATCCCCTCCCAGGAACTTGGAATAAAGGCAGTTAAAATTATTTATTACACAGCCTCCCACATTTTCTTGGTTTTCCTCTGTCTTCACTGGCAGCTCTTTCTCAGTTCTCTTCGCTGGTTATTTCTAAACTCTCCAATATCTACCAATGGACTGTCTCAGGATTTAATCCTTGTTACTCTATAATTAGCCAACCAGTTTTATGTCTTTAAATATTATCTACATGCTAAAACATTGCCAAATCTATATCTACAGCCCAGATTTTCCTTTTAAATGTAGAATCATACCAGAAAGTACATATGTGACATTTTACTTTAATGTCTCATAGGCATCTCAAATTTAAAAGCCCCAAATTTCACTTCTGATCTTTTTTCCATGAAATTACACTACTCGTTCTTACAACTACCTCCTCTGCGTTCTCCCTCTATTGCTACTACCCTTGTCTATTTTAAAATCATATTTTACCAATATTATTATAACATTAACCTAATTCATTTTCTTACTTCTGACTTTCCCCCTTCAACAGTTTATTCCCAATACAGAATATAGAAAAGGTCCAAACCTGTGCTCTAATTCTTCTCCATATTAGGTCTGCATTATAACACTTGCACTTTCTCTTTGAAACATTAATCTACCCATCACACTAAAAATGATTTTTTTCATTGTTTACTTCACTGGAGTGCAAGCTAAATGAGCATATGTCTATCATTCTTGTTCACAACTATATCATAGTAATAGAGAAGTTCTCAGTATATTTAATTTCAATCGAGATTAATTGAATAAATATTTGGCTTCCTATGGGACTCAGAGATCCTGGAGCTCCAGTGTTGCACAATGTAATAATCTTCCTGAACGCTCCCTTTCCTTATCCTAAAACGCTAGAGCATCTAAAGAGGAGATCATCACCAAGATGAGCGGAGAGAAATGAGCATTTGAAAGAAGTTGTAGAGTAAGATGGCAGACTCAAAATCTAGGAAATCTCATATTCAAAACATTTGAAGGCTGAGGCAGGAGAATGGCATGAACCCGGGAGGCAGAGCTTGCAGTGAGCCGAGATACTGCACTCCAGGCTGGGTGACAGAGCGAGACTATGCCGCATTAAAAAAAAAAAAAAAATATATATATATATATATATATAGAAAGGAAAGACAGATTCCTTCTTTCTGTAGCCAATAATAATTTTTTGAAAACCAGATAAATCAAAATCAAACATATTCCATAAAATATTCCAATGATTAATGGAAATAGTACATATTCTTTAATTTAACTAAAATGAAATATTTAATTGAAATTTAACCAGAAATCAAAACCAGATCAAATCTAAGAAGCAAAAAGTTGCCAAAGATCAGATCTAGAAAAATTAGGCTTTTTTTATTTCTTGGAGAAAATTGTCTGGATCATGGTGGTGACATGTATTACTAATCTACTTTTTATAAAACAGCCATTGGAAAGCTGATTTCAGCCGATCACTGGTACCCTATGTCTCAGTGTTGTTGTGGCTATCTGTCCCAGTGTCTGCAAGGTCTTTACTGTAGTAGAATCAGCACTGGATATATTTCAGGAGTAAAAGGACTCCTAGAGCTATTAAAGCAAGTTAGGGATGTTATTTAGAGATTAAAATATAAGGGGTAAATCCTCACTTTTAAGCAAATTGTAGGAAATTATACTATACAAATTGTAGGAAAACATATCACTCATAGAACGATTAAAATGCTGCTTGTAGGTGTTCTATAAACTGAGCCATTCTTCATTTGAATATATCAAACTTGTAAGTATAAAATGAGCTTGTCTTCTCTAAAACTCTGATAAATATCAGATCTAGCATGCAGTCTAGCTCATATTTGCTTTGATAAAACTTAAGACCTCTTAATTCTATGTGGGGCTCTTTAATTTAACTTGCGGTTTATGCCACTGAGAGGAAAGATTCCTGAAATTTGAACATCCTGTGGTAAAGAGAGCTGATTTTAGGCAGCCAAAGCTCTTCTAAGGGAGCTTTTATAATTCTCTCATTGAAGCCTCAATTTTAAGTGTCTTAATTAGATTGTATTTTATGTATGGTTTTAGTAAGATAAAAAACAAAATATTGGAATCTCATGGAGAATGCAGTGTTAGTAGAAAGACTATTGGAACCATTTATACTTTAAACATTTAACATTATTCTGTGTTTTTTGAAGGGTATCCATGCCAAAAAAAAAAAAAAAAAAACGAAAACCAAAAGACTGAATAAAGCAAAACTAATATGAAAAGCAACTGTGAACTAGATTGTATGTTCAAAAATTGTATTGTAAGATTATAATGTTTAAAATTTTTGTATGCAACTTATATTCACCTGTATAAAGAAGATATTCATTTGCACATATTTATAAGTAGGAGCACATATATCAACATATCTTTGGTATTTATATTTCAGAAAAACACATAAAAACTTGAGCTCTTTTTATTTTTGCATTGGTCTCATTTCCATGTGTCCCTAAAGTATTTTCAAAATGTTACCCATGGATTTATAAAGTGATAAACATTCAACCATAAAAGGTTGAATTTAGAGGCAGATGCCAGCAGTGCCCTGCTCTTAACAAGTTCATGCACTCTCCATCAGATAGCAAATGCACCTTCCTCCTCTCCTCTGTGTCCCCTGTGCACAGGAGCATGCTCTGCTCACTCATAGGTCAGGCTGGGAGTGTTAGAAGGTAGGATAGATAGTTAACACTTCTGGGAGCAGCCCTCAAACAATGAGGAATAGGAGTTTGTAAATAAATACAGCCTCTTCCTCACCCTTTGGGAGAAATTACTCTGAGAGATGCTCTCCCTTGTCTCCCAGAAATCCCCCTCTGGATGGCAACTCAGTTGATGACAATTGGTTTGTTGACAGCTCCAGCCTGCCTGCTTTCTCTGTCTCACTACACCATTGCCCTACTGGTGCTTCCCTGGAATCAACTCCCAAATAAACAGTTTTTTTCTCACATCCTCATTTCAGGGTTTACTTCTGGGAAGAACCCAAAGCTTCTATGAAAATGTGATCATCTGAGAAAGTAAAGGTGGGAGACAGTAGAGAAGGAAATACTGGAAAAGGAATAGCCACAAAGTGAAGAAATAGCCAAGTTAAAATATGGTACTAATGAAAAATTAAGGAAGGAAAATATGAGATAAACCAGTATAAGAAGAGGAAAGACACTATGGAGGCAAGCAAAAAAGGGAAGGCGAAAGTGATAATAAATTAGATTTAAAATACAAAAGCGAGAGAGAGAGAGAGTAAACAGTTAGGAAAAAAAAAAAGAACAAAATTATTTTTTACTAATTTCTTCTAGCTGCCATCCCCTTGTTATCCCGGCCAGGAAGCCAGGTAATCCAAACTACTGTGGTCACTGAGAAGCTGGAAGAGAATATAAGAGCTCAGATTCAGAGTTCTTTGGGCAGCCTAAGGACAGGCATCATGTATGAAAGAGAATCCAAGCTTCAAATCAGAAATGTGTGTTTAATGTGTATGTCAAAGAAATGAGGAGTCAGTGTACGGAGAACCAAAGAAGATGGACATGAGGGAGATCCAATCAGCATGACTGTATAAACAGTATACCTATGCAAATATCAGAAGAACTGGCTAATGAGCCTCACTTGACTTAAATTTCCATGAAAAAAAGAAACTGTGTCTCTTTCTCCAAGTGGGCATTTGTTTTTCTTACTCTTAGATAGTTTGGTAAGAATAGTAGTTTGGTAAGAATAGAATTGCAGAGTCTTAGGGTAAGTATATGGTGTAATATATGACTACATTCATAAGAAACTACCAATCAGTTTTCCAAAATTGTTACACCATTTTACACTCCAGCCAGAAATGTATGAGAGTTCCAGTTGCTCCACATCTGCACCAACATTTGGTGTTGTCAGTTTTTTAACTATAACTCACTACTGTAGTAGTGGGTACAAAGTGATATTTTACAGTATAAATGTTAAATACAACATTTGCATGTTGAGAACATTTTCATATGTCTGTAAGCTACTTATATCTCTTATTTTATGAAGTGTTTATTTAAAAGTTTCCTTCTTTTTTATTGTTTTTCTCTTCCTTTTGGCAAGAAGACATAGCTCTGGTGATGATAAAGCAAATCTTTTTCATTAAAAACCACAAGAAATGTTTTTTTCAAAGGTAACCACATTGTACTAAAATTGCATTTTTATTTCAGTTGATATAAAACAATTTTAAATGTAAAATAGGTTTGTTGCAGATGCACAGTGTTTTAAAAATGTTTAAGGATTGTTTGATGTATGTATTGGTACCAACATAGAAATAAATCCTTGCGTAATTTCTAGCTTCCCAGGGGCCTGATTTAGATTTTTTGTCTCAAATCTGACAAGATGAACAAGCCTTAAGTATTATTCCTTATCTATTTCTCAAATTTAACAGATAGCTCTATTATCCAAACTCCAGTACCTAAGGATCTTAGACATGTGTTGTTCCTTACTTCTTTAATAACAAACTCATTGCTCCTGATCATACTATCAACATAACTATAGTTACTTTATTTAAATTGTATCGTCCGTAAACATCAAGTATTGTGAAAATATTAGGATAAGAATTGTTTCATAAAGTATACTCTAGATTAAAGAGTAATGTCACTTTTATATACAGATTACAGTTTACTAACAGCTTTCCAAAAGTATACCAGGGTGATATGGTTTGGGTGTGTCCCCATCCAAATCTCATCTTGAATTGTAGATCCCATAATTCCCACATGTTGTGGGAGGGAATCAGAGGGGAGATAATGGAATCAAGGGTAGCTTTTTTCCCCATACTGTTCTTGTGGTAGTGAATAATTCTCATGAGATCTGATGATTTTATAAGAGGAAACCCCTTTAGCTTGGCTGTCATTCTTTTTGCCGACTGCCATGTAAGATGTGACTTTTGCCTTCTGCCGTGATTGTGAGGCCTTCCCAGCCATGTGGAACTGTGAGTCCATTAAACCTCTCTCTTTTATAAATTACCCAGTCTCAGATATTCCTTTATTAGCAGCATGAGAACTGACTAATACACAGGGTATAAAATTTCATGTATCTCATTACATTCTAGTCAACACTGAATTGAAGGATCAGAGTCATGGAATTTTAGAGATCAATTGGACTCAAAGGATTCTTTAGCATAGTGCTTAAGTATTTAATATTTGCATATAAATGAGCTTGGTAGACACATATACTGACACATTTAAGTAAATATATTTTTTAAATGATTAGTGACTATTAAACTTTATCTTGATGTTTAAGTAACAATTTCATACCAATGAAAGAGAGATTACAGAACTGCATATTTTATTCAATGAGTCACTTTTGAGCCAAAATCAAGTTCGAACTAATAGAATATTACCAAAAACAAGACTAATCAAAAATGCGTACTTCACAAACTTAAGTAATAAGGTATAATTTACATAAAAATATATTTCAAATGCAAACTGCAATTTATATTGTGAGAGAAAATTAATGTCAAAGATTTTAAAGCATGTGCCCAACCCTTAAAAAGTTAGTGATTTAAGAAAATAATGGAATTTCTTTGTAAATCATTATGGGTTTTATATTTCAAAACTTTTGCAATGCACATGGATAAAATTGTTTGCTCTGTCTTCTTCTGATACTATTGAATCATGGTGGCAGTCTTCATAAGACATGTTTTAGTTTAATATATAATCATTTTAAAATTATTCAAAAAGGAAACATCGTTTAAGAACTAGAATTTCATGAAGAACCATTTTAGCCAGAAACAAGCCAATAAGGATTGAATCTTCTTTGACTGGTATAAAAAATGATTAATAGAAAGTTTTACTCACTGAAAAGAGATAACAAATATGTTTCATCTTGAATACCAACTCTCATTAGTCGATAGTAGCTGATTGGAGCACCATTTGAGACAGATTGAAAGCTCTGTTTAGGCTCAGAGGGAAAGAATGACATGGCTTTGTTAACAACGGCCACCACAAGCATGAGACATAAGAGTGCCACATATATCCTGGACCTCTTTTATAATCTTTTTGTTGCAAGTCCTTCATTCAGTGTAATTGTGTAATTGGAAAGGATACATGAGCCGTGCTCTTTTTCTGCTTATAGAAAGTGAAATGAAGCAACACCAAACTTTCAGTCTTTGACCACAAAATCTCAATCATCTTTTTTAAGAATTCTTTTTAAACTTTGACAAAGTGGCTACTGGAGCATTGATTTGCTAGCTTTATTGGAACAGATGCTCTGCCTTGATAAGAAAATCATCAAAAGTATGGAGTATATAAATTTCTAATAGGACCATAGAACTACAGTTATTTTTTTAAAAACCTGTTTGGTTAAAAACAATAGTTACTTTTCTCTGGAGATAAAGAATGAAAGATTCCATTGCTATAACATTTTCCTGACTTCTGTTCAGTGGTCTTGTGACTTTAGCTTAGCCATGTTTTGTAGTTCTGATCTCAGACCACATTAAGAAACAGTGGCTTCAGGATTTCTATACAGAAAGATAGGAGCAGTGATTGAAATGTAAGAGACAGATGACATTCCTTGACCTGTTTCGCATAGCATAATGGTGTTTCACTCAATTATGTATTTATTTGTGGTGTGTTGATGAAAACAGTGGGGTGGCCAATGCCCTCTCATGCCATCGCATTTGAGAAATATGAATGTGTTCATACAACATTTTCCTTTGATGTTTAGATAGTAGTTAAGAAAATGGTTACCTTACGTGAAATAAGCTGGATGTCATTAGAGGAAACACACTGATCATTTACCTAGTGACAGCTGCATTAAAGGAATTTCTGATGCCTTTTTGCATGACCTAAGAGATCTGGACTTGTTTATTTTTGTTTGTATTTTGACAAAATAATATGTTTCTGGAGCTTTTATTTATTTCCAGTAGCAGAGTAAAGGAGTTATGTGATAACTCACTACATCTGATCTTCCACATAACAGAGCAAAGATTTTATGGTACTCAATTCCAGTCTACAGTCTTTTATGTAAATTTCTTTCGACACATAGAGCATAATCAACTTTCTAAAAAGAATTAAATCTAAGTCTCTGGGGTTATTCCTTTCTGACCTGTGGCTAGTCTCATATAGAACAAATACCAAAACAAAATATGTTCAGTAATGACTTATGAGTCAACAGTGCTTCAAGTATTCATTTTTGGGGTTTAACAATAAATTTTTAAAAGATCTGTCAAAGCTTAATACACACTTAATTGAAACAGTAAAGGGAAAAAGAATATTTTGTCTTCTGATTCCAAACACGTTTTGTTGCAGTGAGGAAAAATTACAACTATTGTTCAGTTATTTAGTGTGTTATTGCAACATTATATAACACAGAACATTTATTGTTATAGAAAGTGCTTTTCACTTTAAAAGCCTAAGTCATAAAAAGTTGTGCACCGGTTATTATCATTTACCTTTTCCATAGGTACGTTACTTTTCATACGCTTTCATTAGTGCTTTGCTCCCTAGTGTGCAAGTAACTTAAAATCTACTTGCCAAAACCCAGCTGAGGGAAAGAAAAAGGAGTTATTCCTGCTTCATTTCTTTAAGTTGGAACAAAGCATTTTGCAAGAGATGGTAGTTGTAAAAGAGCCAGACAGAGGAGGCTATAAAGTATGGCTAGCAAGCGTAGGATTGCTTTCCCTGATTTGCAAGGCTTAATAGGCTTCAGGCAATTAATAGCCGCTATTACAGTTTTATGTGATCTTAATTTCGCATAGTGCCCTCACAATGACTACTCTAAAATGCATGGTTAATCTTTTCTCACACACAAATCCAGATATTTGCTTTTGACACAAGTGGCTTTGTTGTTGTTGTTATTCTTCGGAAAAGAACTTACTTGAGGTTATTGTCTTAAATCACTTGCCCAAAACTTGAAGATTGAATGAGTCTGTCTTTTTCTGCTCGTGTAAGTGTCACTTCAGATGATCTGATGTCTGTTCCTTGCTACATTTCAGGGAAATGAGTTAATGTCAGTGAGAAGCTTCTATATGCTTTTAAAATATCAAATTTGGGGATCAGCGGTAAAGCTTGTGTTTTATTGTCTGACTTAATCTGTTAACATTTGCAAAATTGCAGTATAAAAAGACAAATACAGTAGAAAACTTGGATAAGTACATCCAGGTGACCAAACCATTTTCTTGGATTTTTCCCTCCTGTTCAAAAAAAAAAAAAAAAAAAAAAAAAAAAAAAGCAAATATGATGGCTCATGCCTGTAATCCTAGCACTTTTGTAGGCCGAGTCAGGTGGATCACTTGAGGTCAAGAGTTCAAGACCAGCCTGGCCAACATGGCGAAACCCCGTCACTACAAAAATACAAAAAAATTAGCCAGGCATGATGGCAGGGTGCCTGTAATCCCAGCTACTCGGGAGGCTGAGGCAAGAGAATCACATGAACCTGGGAGGTGGAGGTTGCAGTGAGCCAAGATTGAGTGAGACTCCGTTTCAAAAAAAAGCAAATGCAAAAAAGTCATTCAAGTTGCAACTTTTCAAGTTGGGGTTACTGAATATTGAGTGTCAGCAAAGGGCTCTTTACTGTATCAACATCAACATTTAAAAAAATTTTTTTTTTTTTTGGTTAGAAACTATAGCTACTTTTCTCTGGAGATAAAATATAAAAGATTTTATTGCTACTTTTTCCTGACTTCCAGACAATTGTTTTGTGACCTTAGCTTAGCCACATTTTGTAGCTATAATCTCAGACCACATTAACAAACAGTGGCTTTAGGATTTCTATGCAGAAAAGCAACAGTGATTGATTTGTAAGAGACAGGTTAGGGATGACATCTAGAAAGCTGAGTTATTTAAAAATATTAATTGGATGAGTCTAAAAACAAACATTTAAAATGATTTGGCACCAGATGAAAACAGTGAGGAAGGCTGGGCATGGTGGCTCATGCCTATAATCCCAGCACTTTGGCAGGCCGAGGTGGGTGGATCACGAGGTCAAGAGATGGAGACCATCCTGTGCCATGTGGTGAAAACCCGTCTCTACTAAAAATACAAAAATTAGCTGGGCATGGTGGCGCGCACCTGTAGTCCCAGCTACTCGGGAGGCTGAGGCAGGAGAATCACTTGAACCCAGGAGGTGGAGGTTGGAAGGAGCCTAGATCGTGCCACCGTACTCCAGCTTCCAGCCTTGCAACAGACCGCGACTCCATCTCAAAAAATAAAAAATAAAAAATAAATAAAGGAAACCTAGACTTCATGATAAGATGCATAAATAACTTGAGCTGTAGGCTCCCTTCTTGTACGAAACCTTAGTGATGCCACGGCAGTAGGAGTAATGTTGATGAACTTGTAAAATGTCTATAGAATCTCTGAGAAGCCTGTGGAGGAATAGAATGAGTTGGGTCACAGTGTTTACAGGGCAATAGGGGTGAATAAGATTGAGATGGAAAAGGTTATATTTGTGCTCGTTTCATACCTCCCTCAGAAAAAGGGCCTGCTTTTAGAATTAGCCCTGGAGTGCTCAATCTCAGCTTACTGTCCCTCCTGTAAGACCGTTACTCTGTTTTGTTTTCTGTTTGACTTTGATTTCAAAGATCAGAAGGACTTTATTTGGGTAGAAGGCAAGAAAAAGCCTTTTTCATTGTTAAATGGGTAGGTTTACTAGACATCAAATCCTTCTTCAAATTCTAAGACGTTGAGGATGTCCTTCTATCTCTGAAACCCATTAGACATTGTCAGAATAGGGAATTATTAATTTTTGTTCCAAATATTTCCAGTATTATTGAATCAATCTTTTGTTTAGTTTTACAACTCAATTACTTTGTTCTCTGCTTTCACTCCCCAATACCGCTCTGCACACTTTACATCCAGCTGCCCAAATGCAAGGGTTACAAGGTTGGCTGCAGGTGCAGCTGAAAGTAAAATGTTCCCTTACTTACTACTGCAACATGCACTCTTCTTTTAGTAAATCTTTGTGTCCCACAAACAAAATTTACTTATCAGTTGGTTGTATCATTGTAAACCCTACCCTACGCCCCAGGAAAGTAAGAACAAGTCCAAATTTGAGTCTCTGGAATTGTGAATGTCACAAACAAAGTAGTCCATGACTGTGTGGGTTAAGTGTTTTCCCAATCCCCTGGAACATAAATACTTCAAAATTGGATAAAATGTTCAATTTTTTTTTTTTTTTGAGATGGAGTGTCACTCTGTCACCAGGCTGGAGTGCAGTGGCACAATCTCTGCTCACTGCAACCTCCACGTCTTGGGTTCAAGTGATTCTCCTGTCTCAGCCTCCTGTGTAGCTGGGACTACAGGCATGTACCACCATACCCCGCTAATTTTTTTGTAACTTTAGAAAAGACAGGGTTTCACTGTGTTAGCCAGGATGGTCTCGATCTCCTGACCTCAAGATCCACCCACCTCAGCCTTCCAAAGTGCTGGGATTACAGGCGTGAGCCATCATGCCCAGCCAAAATTTTCAATTCTTAAATAGGAGGTCTGTCTCTAGATTCAACCTTACTGGTATCTTTTCTTATCCTTCTTAGAGGACCCACTCTAATCCAGTACTACTTCATCTTAACTTAGGTAATTACATTTGCAAAGGCCATATTTTCAAATAAGTTACTAATGTGAGGTTCTCTAGGGGCATGAATTTTGGAGAGAGGCAAACCCACTATAGAGATTTTCTTACATTACATAGTATAGTTGAAATCTATTATTTAATAATACTATTTGCAATAGTGTTACATTAAGTAAAATCTGATGAGGATAAAGATCTGTTTTGTTCATATTAATCCTTGATTTTCATAAAAATTCCATTATGCTAAATATTGTATTTTATTTTCGTAAATACAGTTACTCAGTAGCCTTAACCACAGTACTTGCTTATCCTGGAAATGAATAGTTCCCAGGAATGTATTTCATAAATAGAAGGGTGAGATGGACTCTTGACATTGGAAGGAGGCTTTGACTTCTGCTCTACCACCCGATCAGTTCTGGAAGTCTAAAAGAGTATTTGCTCATTTGTTTACTCATTTTTTTCATTCATTTCTTCATTCAAGAAATGAAGTAGACATTGCGGGAACTGGCAGGTTATTTCCTCCAGTAGGAAATTTTGCAGTCTATAAGATAGGCAGTAGATATAAAATTGATTTTTCACAGTGATATATTTTTATGTATATATATATATAAAATACAAATATAAAAATATACAAATAATAAAATATAGGTAATAGCACAATGGGGAATGGAATCCCCTATATTTGTTTATCAAATAGTAGGTGCTAAAACCATATTTGCTTTATTAATCAAAATTAGCCTGAATTCAGGGAAAGCTTCCCTGAGAAAATGATACCTGATATACAAGTGCTGAAAAAAAATAAGTAGAAAACAGCCTGATGAAATAATCAAAAGCTATTCCAAGCACAGGGAATAAGAAGTGTAAAGGCAACTGCATGACACAGAATAATAGGTTTGAAAAGCAGTTAAGTATTTCTGTGTTGTTGGAGAAAGGACAGTGAAATATATATATATTTGTGGTGCAATTATAGTAGAAGAGTGTTTGGATGTAGGAAGAAGCACATCATGAAGCAGAGACAAAAAATTTATTTTCCTGAGGACCATTAAGGGGTCATAAGCAGAGGAGTTTTGTGTCAGATAAAATTCAGTCATGAATTGCTTAGCAATAGGAACACATTCTGAGAAATATGTCATTAGGCGATTTCATCATTGTGTGAACATCGTAGAATATACTAACACGAACCTAGCTGGCACAGCCTACTACACACCTAGGTTGTTGCTAAGATTTGGATGTTTTGTCCCCTGCAAATCTCATGTTGAAATGTGACCACCAATGTTGGAGATGGGCCTAGTGGGAAGTGTTTGGATCATGGGGGCAGATTCCTCATGAATGGCTTGGTGCTGTCCGTAACATAATGACTGAGTTCTCGCTCCATGAGTTCATGTATGATTTAATCATTTAAAATAGCCTGGCACCTTGTCTCTTTCTTTTGCTCCTTTTCTCATCATGTGATACACCGGCTCTTCTTTGCCTTCTGCCATGATTGTAAGCTTCCTGAGGCCCTCACAAGGAGCATATTTGACCGCTTGCCTCATATATAGTCTGCAGAACTTGAGCAAAATAAACCTCTTTCCTTTATTAATTCTCAGCCCCAGTTATTCCTTTACAGTGATGCAAACGGACTAACATAGTTGTCTACTATAGCCTATTGCTCCGAGGCTACAAACCCATACAAGATGTTACTGTATTGAATACTAGAGGTAATTGTAACATATGGTAAATTTGTGGATCTAAACATATCTAAACATAGAAAAGATATAGTCTATATGCAGAATAAAATATTAAAAATATGGCACACCTATATAGGTCACTTACCATACATGGAGCTTGCAAGACTGGAAGTTGCTCTAGGTGAGTCAGTGATTGTGTAATGAATGAACATGAAAGCCCAGAACATTATTGTACACTACTGTAGACTTGGTAAACATTGTACATTTAGGTTATGCTAAATTTATTTTTAAAAAGTAATTGTATTGCTTTTTTAAAATGTTAGGACAGCTACATTGCATTTTTATTGTTGTTGTTGTTGTTGTTCTCATTGAGATGGAGTCTTCCTCTGTCACCGAGGCTGGAGTGCAATGGCGCAATCTCAGCTCACTGCAACTTCTGCCTCCCAGGCTCAAGCAATTCTCCCACCTCAGCCTCCCGAGTAGCTAGGATTACAGGCAACTGACATCATGCCTGGCTAATTTTTTTGTATTTTTGTAGAGACAGGGTTTCACCATGTTGGCCAGGCTGTTGTTGAACTCCTGACCTCAGGCGATCCACCTGACTCGGCCTCCGAAAGTACTGGGATTACAGGCATGAGCTACTATGCCCAGCCCATTGCATTTTTAAAAAGTATTTGCATTGCTTTATAAAAGATGTTAGGACAGCTACAATTTATTAAATTGTACATTAGGACATTCTTGTATGCCACTGTAGATTTTATAAACACTGTACATTTAGGTGACACTAAATTTATTTTTAAAAAGTAATTCCATTGCTGTTTTAAAATGTTAGGAAAGCTACATTGCATTTTTAAAAAGTAATTGCATTGCTTTTTAAAAGATGTTAGGACAGCTACAACATCACTAAGTGATATTTTTCAGCTCCATTATAATCTTATGAGACCACCATAGTATATGTGGTCTGTGGTTGACTAAAAGATTCTTAGGGTACACATGACTGTATTAGAAATCCAGCTCAATCTATAGTGCAGGAGTTGGACAGAAGCAGAGCGTGATAATCAGATGAGAAATAGGAACACAAGAGGTAATCCAAGTGAAAATTGGTTAGAGTCAGTTTTATTAAGGAAATAGAATTTGCCAAATTTTGCAACTGATAGAATATCATAAAAGTGGAAAAGAAATAATAAACTATATTTTATTTGGTTATTTTCAGTGTGAGTTTACTCATTACCCCACAGGATAGACAATCTATTTTTTGAAATGTTCATATGAAGCTGAATTCTACATCTCTGAAACATGATCTTTAATTTTTTCTATAGAAACTATAAAAAATAAACCAGTGTTTTATATAACATCCTTTCTGATATGTAAACACAGCTACACTATCATCTCTATATCTTAATTTTTTTCCAGGTAAAATTGAGCCCAGGTTTAAATTATTTCTTAAATGACATGTTATCTAACAATTTCTCCATCCTGACTATGCCTTTCTAAATATACTTATGTGTAAATACTTCTTTTAAAATCCAGTGGCCCATTGAACTCCAGTTGTGGGCTGGCTAGCATACAGCCCAGAAGAATAAGGTCCTTGGTTCTGAAGACTGTCGGTTTAGTTGTAGAGCCTGAAATGGCATGATCTTCTTTCCCCCTTCATTTCTTCATTCCTTTGTTCTTTTGTTCATTCATTCTTTCTTCCTTCCTCTCTGCTCCCCTCTGTATTTTCCATTCTTTTTTAGGCAGTTGTTTCATACTGTAATTGGTACTAAGTGGAGTTTGCAGTGGCCTAACATCCTGAGGTTATATTGCATTAAGCATTCTCTTTTAACTTGTATTCAAGCAGTTATATTATTTTAACCTAATGAAGAAAATCTATATTATTGTGCAACCTCAGTGCATCAGTGTAACTTATATTGTTTTAAGTTTTGATTCTTTCATTCACCATATTAGTTATTCCCCATGCCGTCTGCTCTATTTATTAAACCCTTGCTGATTTTCAAATAAATAATTTTCCCATTTACTGTGTTAGTCCATTCTCATGCTGCTAATAAAGACATACCTGAGACTAGGTAGTTTAAAAAGGAAAAAGGTTTTTTCCTTTTTAAAAAACCTTTTTAAAAAACCTTTTTAAAAAACCTTTTTAAAAAACCTTTTTAAAAAACCATGTTGACTCACAATTCAACATGGCTGGCGAGTCCTCAGGAAACTTAAAATCATGGCAGAAGGGGAAGCAAACACATCCTTCTTCACATGGCGGCACAGCAAAAGTCACCTTTGCTCCAGTTCCCACCAAGTTCCTCATCTCCATCTGAGACCACCACAGCCTGGACTTTATTGTCCACATTACTATCAGCATTTTGGTCAAACCCATTCAACAAGTCTCTGGGAAGTTCCAAACTTTCCCACATTTTCCTGTCTTCTCCTGAATCCTCTAAATTGTTCCAACTTGCCTGTTACCATGTTCTAAAGTAGCTTCTACATTTTCTGGTGTCTTTATAGCAGTGCTCCACTCCTGGTACCGATTTACTGTATTAGTTCATTCTCATGCTGCTAACAAAGGCATACCCGAGACTGGGTAATTTTTAGAGAAAAGAGGCTTAATTGACTCAGTCAAGCATGGCTGGGGAGGCCTCAGGAAACTTACAATCATGGAAGAAGGGGAAGAAAACACATCCTTCTTCACATGGCACAGGAGAAGTGCTGAGCAACAGGGGGAAAAGTCCCTTATAAACCATCAGAACTTAGGAGAACTCACTCAGTATCATGAGAACAGCATGAGGGTAACTGGCACCCACAATTAAATTACCTCCCACCAGGCCCCTCTCATGACACATCGGGATTATGGGAATAATTCAAGATGAGATTTGGGTGGGGACACAGCCAAACCATATCATTCCACTTATGGCCCCTCCAAAATTTCATGTCCTCATGTTTGAAAACACAACCACACCTTCCCAACAGTCCTCCAAAGTCTTAACTCATCCCAGCATTAAATCAAAAGTCCAAGTTCAAAGTCTCATGTGAGACAAGGAAAGTCCCTTCTGCCTATGAGCCTGTAAAATCAAAAGCAATTTAGTTGCTTCCTAGATAAAATGACGATACAGGCATTTGGTAAATACACCCATTCCAAATGAGAAAAAATGGGCCAAAACATAGGGACAGTTCCCATCCAAGTCCAAAATACTGTAAGGCAGTCATTAAACTTTGATGTTCCAAAATGATCTCCTTTGATCCAGTGTCTCAAATCCAGGGCATGTTGATGCAAGAGGTGGGCTCCCACAGCCTTAGGCAGCTCTGCCCCTGTGGCTTTGCAGGGTACTGCTCTCCTCCTGGCTGCTTTCATGGGCTGCCATTGAGTGTTTGTGGCTTTTCCAGGTGCACAGTGCAAGCTGTCAGTGGATCTACCATTCTGAGTTCTGGAGGATGGTGGTCCTTTCTCATAGCTTCACTAGGCAGTGCACCGGTGGTGACTCTGTGTGGAGTCTCTGACACCATATTTCCCTTCTACCTTACCCTAGCAGAGGTTCTCCATGAGGGCTCTACCTCTGCAGCAAACTTCTGCCTATACATCCAGACATTTCCATACATCCTCTGAAGTCTAGCCAGAGGTTCCCAAACCTCAATTCTTGACTTCTTTGCACCCACAGGCTCAACACCACATGTAAGCTGCCAAGGCTTGAGGTTTGGACCCTACAAAGCAATGGCCTGAGATATACCTTGGCCTTTTTTAGCCACAACTGGAGCTGAAGCAGCTGGGATGCACAGCACCATGTCCCGAGGCCACATACAGCAGAGGTGCCTGGGCTTGGGCCATGAAACCATTTTTCCCTTCTAGGCCTCCAGGCCTGTGACAGGAGGGGCTGCTGTGAAGGTATCTGACATGGCCTGGAGACATTTACCCCATTGTCTTGATGGTTAACCTTTGGCTCCTCAGAACTTGTGCAAATTTCTGCAGTGGGCTTGAATTTCTCACCAGAAAACGTGTTTCTTTTGTGTTGCATCATCACACTGCAAATTTTCCAAACTTTTATGCTCTGCTTCCTCTTGAATCCTTTGCCACTTAGAAATTTCTTCTGCCAGGTACCCTAAATCATCTCTCTCGAGTTCAAAGTTCCACAGATCTCCAGGGCAGGAATGCCACCAGTGACCTTTACTTCAGTCAATTCCCAACAGGTTCCTCATCCCCATCTGAGACCCCCCTCAGCCTAAACTTTATTGTCTATATCACTATCAGCATTTTGGTCAAGGCCATTCAACAAGTCTCTAGGAAGTTCCATAATTTCCCACATCTTTTTTTTTTTTTCCCCAGACAAAATCTTGTTCTGTCACTCAGGCTAGAGTGCAATGGCATGATCTCTGTTCACTGCAACCTCTGCCTCCTGGGCTCAAGCAATTCTCCTGTCTCAGTTCCCTGAGTAGCTGGGATTACAGGCACCCACCATCAGGCACAGCTAATTTTTGTATTTACTTTTTTTTTTTAGGAGAGATGGGGTTTCACGATGTTGGCCAGGCTGGTCTTGAACTCCTGACCTCAAATGATCTGCCCACCTTAGCCTCCCAAAGTGCTGGGATTACAGGTGTGAGCCACCATGCCTGGCCCTTTCCCACATCTTGTCTTCTAAGCCTTCCAAATCTCTAGGAAGTTCCAATCTTTCCCATATTTTCCTGTCTTCTGAGTCCTCTAAACTGATCAAACCTCTGCCTGTTACCCAGTTCCAAAGTGGCTTTCACATTTTCAGGTATCTTTACAGCAGCAGCACCCCACTCTTGGTACCAATTAACTATATCAATCTGTTCTCATGCGGCCAATAAAGACATATCCAAGGCTGGGTAATTTATAAAGAAAATAGGTTTAACTGACTCACAGTTAAGCATAGCTGGGGAGGACTCAGGAAACTTGCAATAATGGCAGAAGGGAAGGTAAACATGTCCTTCTTCACATGCTGGCAAGCAAGGAGAAGTGCTGAGCAAAATGGGGGAAGCCCCTTATAAAACCATCAGATCTCATGAGAACACACTCAATATCACAAGAACAGCATGAGGGTAATTGCCCCCATGAGTAAATTACCTCTCACTGGGTCCCTCCTATGACACATGGGGATTATGGGAGCTACACTTCAAGATGAGTTTTGGGTGGGGACACAGCCAAACTATATCAGTTGCCATGACTCTTAATTCTTTCTTCTGGAACTAATCACTTTCTGCCTTGTGTTACAGTTATTTTGATATAGGACTTATCTTTCATAGATGATAATTTATTTGATATCAAAATCCATTCTGATTTATTTATTTTTATTCTTTCTATGGCCTAAAATAGGGTTGTGAAAATGATAAATATTTTGTTGAATAAATGAGTAAATAATTTTAAAGAAATAAAATGTTTACCATTTTTAAGTATTGTTTGTTTCTGTTTGTGCAATCAACTTTAATCCATCCATCCTAGATTGAAAATCAGTTTTTGATTAAATACTTAAAAAGAAAAATTGCAAATGAGTTATTCTGATTTCCATCTCTCATTCATAAACGTTTTTTCATCTGCCTCAAGTAATAAAGATAAAATTTTCCTTATTCTAATTTATCTGAACTTTTCCTTATTCTAATTTATCTGAACATTGATTTATAAGTCTCAGGCCTATCCTTGATCATTCAGTTTATTTTGTCTTTGGCATGTGCCCTTTGAAAATCTAAGTGGTCTCTTGCTGTGCAGCAATATTAGTTTTTGGCACCCTTTATTTTTTAGGCAGAATAATATATGATATTTTTGTTGAAACAGTTTTAAAGATTTTTAGTCTTCCCTTTTAATATATATATTTTCAATTGCTTTATATATGACACCAGCATTGTTCTTTTCTTGGCAGATAGATATTATTTACTAATGTTAAATAATACTGCTATCATCTGCCAAGATCTCTGCTTTTTGTCAAATACAACTTTTTAGTTGATCAAAATTAAGGACAGGAATTTATGGTTGCTTTATCAACCATCTGAAATACAAACTCCAGACCAAGAAAACATGTTATTCATATATAGATATATAAATATGTATATGTATATCTATCTACCTACCTACTTACCTACCTATAAATAAACATCTTTTTTTATTATTATACTTTAAGTTTTAGGCTACATGTGCACAATGTGCAGGTTTGTTAAGTAGGTATACATGTGCCATGTTGTTATGCTGCACCCACTAACTCGTCATTTAACATTAGGTATATCTCCTAATGCTATCCCTCCCCCCTCACCCCACCCCACAACAGGCCCCAGTGTGTGATGTTCCCCTTCCTGTGTCCATGTGTTCTCATTGTTCAATTCCCACCTATGAGTGAGAACATGCAGTGTTTGGTTTTTTGTCCTTGTGATAGTTTGCTGAGAGTGATGGTTTCCGGCTTCATCCATGTTCCTACAAAGGACATGATCTCATCATTTTTTATGGCCGCATAGTATTCCATGGTGTATATGTGCCACATTTTCTTAATCCAGTCTATCATTGTTGGACATTTGGGTTGCTTCCAAGTCTTTGCTATTGTGAATAGTGCCACAATAAACATAGGTGTGCGTGTGTCTTTATAGCAGCATGATTTATAATCGTTTGGGTATATACTCAGTAATGGGATGGCTGGGTCAAATGGTATTTCTAGTTCTAGATCCCTGAGGAATCGCCACACTGATTTCCACAATGGTTGAACTAGTTTACAGTCCCACCAACAGTGTAAAAGTGTTCCTATTTCTCCACATCCTCTCCAGCACCTGTTGTTTCCTGACTTTTTAATGATTGCCATTCTAACTGGTGTGAGATGGTATCTCATTGTGGTTTTGATTTGCATTTCTCTGATGGCCAGTGATGATGAGCATTTTTTCATATGTCTTTTGGCTGCATAAATGTCTTCTTTTGAGAAGTGTTTGTTCATATCCTTTGCCCACTTGTTGATGGGGTTGTTTTTTTCTTGTAAATTTGTTTGTGTTCATTGTAGATTCTGGATATTAGCCCTTTGTCAGATGGGTAGATTGCAAAAATTTTCTCCCATTTTGTAGGTTGCCTGTTCACTTTGATGGTAGTTTCTTTTGCTGTGCAGAAGCTCTTCAGTTTAATTAGATCCCATTTGTCAATTTTGGCTTTTGTTGCCATTGCTTTTGGTGTTTTAGACATGAAGTCCTTGCCCATGCCTATGTCCTGAATGGTATTGCCTAGGTTTTCTTCTAGGGTTTTTTATGGTTTTAGGTCTAACATGTAAGTCTTTAATCCATCTTGAATTAATTTTTGTATAAGGTGTAAGGAAGGGATTCAGTTTCAGCTGTCTGCATATGGCTAGCCAGTTTTCCCAACACCATTTACTAAATAGGGAATCCTTTCCCCATTTCTTGTTTTTCTCAGGTTTGTCAAAGATCAGATAGATGTAGATATGTGGCATTATTTCTGAGGGCTCTATTCTGTTCCATTGGTCTATATCTCTGTTTTGATACCAGTACTATGCTGTTTTGGTTACTGTAGGCTTGTAGTATAGTTTGAAGTCAGGTAGCATGATGCCTCCAGCTTTGTTCTTTTGGCTTTGGATTGACTTGGCAATGTAGGCTCTTTTTTGTTTCCATATGAACTTTAAAGTAGTTTTTTCCAATTCTGTGAAGAAAGCCATTGATAGCTTGATGGGGATGGTATTGAATCTATAAATTACCTTGGGCAGTATGGCCATTTTCACGATATTGATTCTTCCTACCCATGAGCATGGAATGTTCTTCCATTTGTTTGTATCCTCTTTTATTTCATTGAGCAGTGGTTTGTAGTTCTCCTTGAAGAGGTCCTTCACATCCCTTGTAAGTTGGATTCCTAGGTGTTTTATTCTCTTTGAAGCAATTGTGAATGGGAGTTCACTCATAATTTGGCTCTCTGTCTGTCTGTTATTGGTGTATGGAGTATGATACTAGCTTTGACCTCAAAAACTTGTATCATACTCAACTAGTAAATACTATAAATAATCTTACTGAAAGTAGCAGGAAGATGAAGACATTCTTTATCACTAATATTATTTTTCTTAAGATTTGTAGCAATGCTATTAAAAATAGAGATATTAAGGATAGGATTGGGAGATAAGCACAATAAATGACAGAAAATGTTATAGCTTATGCGGAAAACCCAAGACAACTAAGTGAGAAGCCATAAAAATGCAGTAGGTTTGCTGGGAACATATAGAGCATTAACAGTTTTTATTTTTCCTTCCATTTTTAAAGTTTTATTTTATTTTTCATTGACACAATAATTGTACATATTTATAGGGTACAATGTGATGTTTCAATACATTTACGCATTGTGTAATTATCAAATCAGGGTAAATAGCATATTCATCACCTCAAGCATTTATGTTTTTTTTCTATTGAAAACATTCGAAACCTACCCTTCTAGCTATTTTGAAATATACCATACATAGCTCAAAACTTCTGAGCTTCATATGCCTGAATGTCCATATCTCTTTGAAGACTTCGGAAGTTTTCAGCAATCATTTTATTAAATAAGCTTTCTGTCCCTATCTTCATCTCTTTTACTTCTAGAATTTCATAATGTAAACATTTGATTATTTAATAGTGCCTCATAAGTTTTGTTGGCTGTCTTCATTCACTCATTTCATTTCTTTTTCTTTTTAACTCTAACTGGATAATTTCAAAACACCTATCTTCAAATTCAGAGATTCTTTCTTCTGCTTGAGCTAGCCTGCTATCGAAGCTTTCTATTGTATTTTTATTGTATTTATTGGATTCTCTTCAGCCAAGATTTCTGTTTTTTATGACATTCATTTCTTTGTTAAATTTGCCATCATAAACTATTTTTCTGATTTTGTTGAATTGTCTCTATAATTTAGTGTCATGCTGAGTTTCCATAAGATTATTATTTTACATTCCTTTCCAGGGAATTTGTAAATTTTTTTCTTTGATGTCAGTTACTGGAGAGTTATTATGTTCCTTTAGTGTTCTTGCTTCTTCCACTTTCTTGTGTTCCTGAATTCATATCTACACATCTGGTAGAACAATCACCTCTTACAAACGCTGCAGAGTGGCTTTCAGAGAGAATGTCTTTCGCCTGTAGATAAGTTTTAGTGTGGCAGTTGGGAAGGATGTGATGACTCTGATTTTGAGTAGGTCCAGTGATACAGCCTTTGTGCAGCTTCTTCAGCTGTGGTCGTCATAGTAACTGTGGGTGCCTCAGTGTCCTAGGCTATAGGAGTTTGTGGCAGCAGTGGTAGTAATGAAGGTTGTTAAGGTCCTCAGTGTCAAGTGCTTTTGAGGTACTCTTATTGTTATTTTTCCTATTTTTCCCAAAGGGATCCCCCTTGGTATCAGATTTGACATGGCTTACAGGCAACTACAGTGGCACTGGATCTTAGGGGGCATTTGCTCAGAGAATATGGAGTTGAGGTCACAGTCTCAGGGCCCCATTAACCTATTGTGGCAACTGGGTCTTGGGATGCAGGTTCACTCTATGAGGCCAGGTTGGATGAAGTTTGGCCCCAGAGTTGGAGTCTGTGACTCTCAGGCACTGCCTAGCAGCTTTAGTTCAGGGCACCAGGTTTCAGTTTTGATTCTGACCCTGGGGTCAGGGAACAGCAATGACTTGGTTCAAGGGAAGGAGTGCTTTGGGGCTTTGAGCCTGGGGAACAGGGAAAGGCTGTAATTCAGGAATCAGAGCCAATAAGGCACAGTGGCAAATTGGGTCCAAGGGGATGAGGCACCACATAGTGATAACTCTAGACCCTGGGATTGAGACATGGCAGTATGCCAGATTCTGTGAGGCCACTTTCAGCATCAGCCAGAACCTTGGAATGGTACATAACAGCTGTTACTTGGGCCCTGCTGGGTAGGGAACAGCACAGCAATGACTCCACTCTCCAAAGAGGTGGGTGTCTCAGCATCTCAGACTCTAAGTGAGCTAGTCCAGTTCCAGGAAAGTAGAGTACTAGGGTTATTTGGCCTTTAGGGCACAGTGTCTCAGCTCAGCTACTGCTCTGTTTCCCTGAGACATAGAGTACTATATCAGCTCACTCCTCAGGTGTGTGGTTTTTCAGCTTAGCCAAAACACTTGATTCCTCAACAAGTGATGCCCCATTTTATCTTAGGCCTGGGGGCATGATTGCTTTGGCTGACCAGGGCACCTTTTCCTCGGGATGCAAGGCACTGGTTCAGCTTAGACACCTGGGAACATGTTTGCTCTGGGTGGCCAAGGCACCATTTCCTGGGAGGCAGGATGCTGCTTCAACTTAGGCACTGGGAAGAGTAGACTGTGACTGCTCTGGGTGGCAAAGGTTCTGTTTTCCTAGGAGGCAGGGCAACTCTTCAGTTCAGGCCCAGGGAGGTGGGACTGCTCTGGGAAATCAAGGCAGCATTTCCCAGGGATGCCAAGCATTGCTGCAGCTCTGACACATGGGGGCAAGGCACAGCAGCAACCCAGAGGGGTAGATATAGTGGCTGTATAGCAGCTTGACCCCGCAGAGTAGGATGTAGCAGCAACTCAGTGGCGGGGTGGTGGGCCACTAGGTGGTGGTGGTTCAGCCGCAGCAAAGCCTCAGAGATGGAAGGATACTGTGGTCACTCAGCCCTGGAGCAGGACATACTCCAGCAGTGGTTGTAGTCCCAAGATGGCAGATGGCATGGCACAATAGACACATGGACCACAGTGGGTATAGCACAGTGTAGGCTCCTTGTCTAGGGGGAATGCAGCTGTGTGGACTCCACACAGCTCGCTCAGCTAGATTTAGAGCCTGTGAAGACTGCAGAGTCCCCCAGTGTTGAATACTGTAGGTTTACAAGGTATCGATTGGGGCAGCTGGGGTTCCCTTTCTTACCTTTTCCCCGGAGTAAGAAGTCCCTCCTGGTTCTGAGCTGATCATGGCTGGGGAATGGGGCAGTGGAGGCCAGCTGTTTCCTTTTGTTCTTTATGTGGCCATCCTGGGTTTCTGTACTCTACAGGGTTTCTGCTGCAGCTTTGATGTGCTCCGGCACTCTCCTTTAATTATTTTCATAAAAGTGTAGTTGGTTATTTCTTGTTTTGGCTGCCTTTCTGGAGGAACGATTGCCAAGGGCTTCTAGTTCACCATTTTGTTGCCATCACTCCCTCCTTCACTTGCGAAGATTAAATTCACTGTATATAGAATTCTAGATTGGTGGTCTTTTTCTTTCATTACATTAAATATTTCACTTCTCTCTCTTCTTTCCTGCTTGATAAAGGAAGCAGGAAAGAGGAGAGAGAAGTGAAATATTTAATTCCTGTAGTAATTCTTATTGTTTCTTTATAGGTAAGATGTTTTCTTCTCTCTGGCTTCTTTCAAGATTTTTTTGTCTTTGATTTTCTGCATTTAAATATGATAGGCTGAGATACACACTTATATTTTGTTTGCTTTTTTTGGTTTATTTTTGTATTTGTCATGTTTAGGGCTTCCTGAGTTTCATGAATCTGTGGTTTGGTGTCTGTCATTGATTTTGGAATGTTCTCAGTCATTATAACTTCAAATATTTCTTCTGCTTAATACATTCTTTCTTCTTCTAGTAATTCAATTATACTTCTAATTTTTTCATAATTCTTGGATGTTCTGCTGTATATGTGAGTGTGCATGCGTGTGTGTATGCATGTTTATGTGTGTGTATGTTTTATTGTTTTTTCGCTGTGCATTTCAGTTTTGGGAGTTTGTATTGACTATCTTCAAGCTCACTGATTCTTTCCTTGGCTATGTTCAGTCTACTCATAAACTCATAAAAGTCATTCTTAATTTATGTTACGATGTTTTTTATTTCTAGTAGTTTCTTTGAACATTTCCTTAGAATTTCCATCTCCTTGTTTATATTAACCATCTGTTCTTGCATGTGGTCTCCTTTTTTTCATTAAAGCACTTAGTAAGTTAATTGTGAATTATCATTAATAGATAGTTATTAATTATATTTTCCATGTCTGATAATTCCAACTTTGAACTTCTATCTGAATCTGGTTCTGATGCTTGTTTTGTCTCTTCAGGCTGTGTTTTTTCTTGTCTTTGGCATGCCTTGAATTTTTTTTTTATGTATTTTATTATATTATTTTGAGAGGTTTTAGTGTGAGTATTTATGTTAATCTTGCTAGGAGTTTGGCTACATTTAGTGTTTGCTGTAGGTGCCAGAGACTTTAAATTCCTATTGTATTGTTGTTTTTGTCTTCCGTTTTGACTTTGAGTTTCACTAAATTCAGAGTCTGTTTACTGAAGATTTTTCATCTGAAAGCAAGTTGTTTGTGGGAGGGAGGAGTGTTTAACATCTTATGATTAAATCTTGGTCTTCTACTGTGTTTATGTCTCTGGGTTGTGACCTTCACAAGTATATCTTAGGTTTCTTCCCACTTCCCACCCCACAGCCCACAAGCCTGGAAGACTAGGGAGCACTGGACTGGGAGAAATGACCTCCTGCCATAGGTGAGATAAGACTTGATAAATTACTTTCTCCTGAAATTAGGCCTTCATTATGGAGAATGCTATGTGTGTATTTCTTAAAGATTACTCTTTATGAGGGGATTTCTCTTTTACCCTTTACCATGCCAGATTCATGAGGGGAATTTTTTTTCACCCCTTATCATGAAAACCTAGTTTCTAGAGGTAACATTTATAAAAGGGTGAGTGCATCTCCTAAGGCTAAGGCTTTTAGAAGTTTCTCAATTGCACTAGTTCACACTCAGCTTCCAGGCACTTCATCAAAATCACCATTTAAGTACACCTACTAGTTTATGGCTCCAGCGGCCTACTCCACATGAAAACACCTTACTGGTGACTCTGATTTCCCCATCTTCCCAAAATATAGAGTGTTGTTTTATCCTGAAAACTCAACTTTCTGAAGGATTCATGAAAGTCATTGATCTTCAGGTTTTTTTCAACTTTTTCTTTTAGGACAGAATTTGACAGCTTCCAAGCTCTTTACATATTGAAGATAAATCTGAAAGTAACTATATATAAATAATCCTTTATATTTGTATCTATATATTGTATCTATATAATTCAAATATATTATGGAAAAATACATTTTAATAAGATCAGAAAAATACTTAGGTTGAATATAAGAAAAAATGTACAAAGGCCAATTCTTCCTAAATGAATTTCTGAATTTAATGTAATTTTAACAAAAATACCAAAGGTATTTTTGGAAGTGGATAAGCTTATTCTAAATTTTATATGAGAAACAAAGAAGAATGACCGTCAAAATTCTGAAGCAAATGCATAATGCGGTTGAATCCAGATTTACATAACAAATGTAAAGTAAGTAATAGAGTTGGATAGAATGCAGAATTATTCATTTATTCAATAAATATTTAATGTGTGCCAAAAGTAGATCAGACACTGTTCTAAGCATGTTTCATAGAGGAATGAAGAAATCAGAAAAAATTATTTGCCCTCACGAAGCTTATATTCTAACAGGGAAAGACAGATCATTAAAAATATGCAAAATATCAAATAGATGATGGAAACTGCAATGGAGAAAAAGTAAAGCAGGAAGGAGAACGAGAAATGCTGGGGAGAGGATATAAAATATTAAATAGTGTGGTTAAGAAAAGTTTTACTGATGAAGTGACATTTGAGCAAATATGTGAAACAAGTCATGGAATATGCTATGGAGATAGTTGTAAATTCTCTAAGAACAGGAAACAGTAAGTAAAGGTTCTGGTGCAAAAAATGCTTAGTATTAGGTTGGTACAAAAGTAATTGTGGTTTTTTTCATTGAAAGTAATGACAAAAACCACAACTACTTTTGCACCCACCTAATAATCCTCAGAGTAACCTAAAGGTAAAGTAGGAGTTGAAAGAACCACAGTGAAAAATGCTAAGCAATGAGGTCAGAGAATTAAGAAGTCAAGGTCATCTGTAGTTCTGTAGATCACTGTAAGAATGTTGACATTTCATCTGAGTTTGAGAATCCATGGAAAGAATTTGAGCCAGAGCAGTGTCATAATCTGACACTTATGTGAGAGAAGTGGTGAACCATTATCTAGGCTCAAACGATATACGTTAATTTTTAGATATATTGTCTAAAATAGAAATATTTTTAATGGGTTCAGTTAAAATTTTTCTACGCAAAGTCTCTTTGCCTTTTATAATTTCTGCATTATATATTTTATTTCTGCTTTTAATCAATAAATTGTATGCTGTTCTTCAAAGTATTACTTTTTCTTATATATTTTAAGACATGTTATTAAAAGTATAAAATGCCACAAATAGATCATTATTCCTATTTTACCTTAAGTAAAACATATTACATAAAATATTCCAATGATTAATGGAATTAGTATATATTCTTAAATTTAACTGAAATGAAATACTTAATTGATATTTAACTGAAATAAAATGTTTTCTGATACAAATCAACATTTTAATTCCTTTGAAAACTAGGATTTCAATTTGTTTAGGGTAACTAAGGCACATATAAAACTTCTTCCTTTCCAATTTCTACCTTTAAATGTTAAAGAATGTGTTTATATAATTATTTATTACCCATATGCACTTAGTGAGTACCTGCTAGAAACTGTTCGATAAATTCTCTGTGTTGACTGTATAGAAAATCATCCCCCAAAATGCTCCCAGATTGTCATATGCAGTGATGCAGCAAGATGTAATGGATATTCACATTTTAATGAATCTTGTCATGCTGTTCTAATATTTCTCTAAGCTGTTTTCTGAAGCATTTTAATTTATTGTATTTTTTGTAACTTATTACATTTGCACCCTGAGGCTAGCTAGTGAAGGATTCCATTTTGAAAATGAAAGAAATAAATAGAAGTTGAATTGCCAACACATTTGTTTCCAGGTCTTTTGGAAATAAAAAGTTGTGAGAGATCTAAGGAATTATTATGAGGAAGTATCTTATTTAGCATTCCACTAATAATACCATGCAATGTGCCAAACTGGCATGAAACACACCCAATACAATATTCCCAAGGCTATCTGCTATCTCAGATCAAGTGCATACTCTAGAAAGAAAACAGTGTTAACCACTGTTATTCTTCAAGTACTTTTCGAGTTTAAATTACTTGAGCATGAGAATTAGTAAAATACATTGGGATGGCAATGTTCAGTTATTTACTTTTACTTTCAGTAAAAAATTTACCCTGGCTTGTTAAGGAAGGCCATTTTGAAAACTCGGTGTCACCTATATTAATAATTCATAATGACAACTAAAGAATAAATATGACTTACAGGTTTTATTATTGAGTTGTTGGTCAATGAAATCCTGGAGACAAGAGAATTTCCCTTAAAATTCTCCAATTTTCCTAATTTCTGTAAATAGTTAAAATAGACATATTAAATACCATAACTCATACCAAAATAATCCGTTTATATTAATATATTTCTTTCTTCAAAGAGAAGCTGGGGACAACTCTATAGGTGCCACTAAGTGCTAGAGAACAAAAAGTAGAGCAAGTAAATCCATGGGGATAAGATCAATTCATTCTTATTAGCTTAAAATAATGTTTTTGTTTTAAAGGTAAGATAAACCAAAATCAAATAGTGATTGCTATCAATTATAGTACTTTGTCCCAATTTATGTTCTCATATAATTAGTAACAGCCTCTTTCGCTTTCAGCAAATTTTCCCTATCTGGAAAATACATTATAATGGTCATTGTATTCATCAAAAAGCATAGATATTTAACATGAATTGTTACTATAATAATTTTCCATGAACCAAAAAAAGTGTGACATACTTTCTTTTTAATAATTTTTATCAGAGAAATAATACAGGAAATATTATGGTAAATTTTAGATAGAAATAAAGCTTTTTAAAACAAATTTCTGTAAGAATTTTACTTAAATTTGACCCTACTGAGAAATCAAATTTTGATTCTAATAGTCAAGTAAAAGAATGATATGAAGTATGTATGTATATGGAGGAACTATGGTAGAGAAGAGATCTTAATTATGTATTAATAAAAGTTAACATTAGTCTCTTTACAAGTTTGTACTTAAACAGATAATTTCTGTTTGAATACATTTCTTTAAAATTTGAATTTAGATTAACTTGTACCTGTAAATTATTGTTTGCCTTTATGGAATTTTTGAAGTTTGTATTTGAAAAAGTATTTATAGAATATCAGATAGACCCTGAAGACTTAAGGGCTTTGGCAAAGTCACAGAAAGATCTAGACTGATGATTACACAGCCCTAACAGAATTTTGGAAAATGTTCTGATGATGTCAAGTACTACATGATGGTTTTATTGGTACTGTAAGTTGCAACCTGCTCTTTTCCAGAAGATTGATATTCCAATGTCGATCATTCTGAAAGAGTTTAATCCAGGGACAAGGAATAATGACTTGAGATAGTTTTAGAACTTCTTAAAGAAAAACAAAATCCTTATTCTTTGGCCTAGTTGTGGTTTGGTTTTTAGTTTTTAAAATGACAGGATAAATGGCACTTCATTTTTGATGATCACATTAAATAAGCTCCCCATGCCACATAGCAGGCTGGATGCTGGATAGGACAGTGAATTGTAAGACACTCTGACAAAGGCCCTAGGCTTCTTTAGTTGTAAGATACTCTCTATTTTACTCTATCAAAAACTTTTAGTGGATACTCTTTAGATCTATAGTCTCTTGTGATGTCTGAAATTTGGGTGAAAGAGTAATTGCATTCTCTAGACAGAATAAAAAAAGAAGATTGCTCCAACTGCTTGAAATAGCTGGAAAAATTTTTTAGCCCTGCTAGTCAGCAAAAGAATATGAGGAAATTCATCCTAATAATGCATGAAAAAGTTATCTGACATAACATAAAAATAATATGGGGATATTTGTAGAGTTAATTATAGAAATATAAACAAGATAGCTTCATGTCATGATTGGGGCAATAGAAAATTTAACAGGGATTCTGCTTCCGGACAAGATGGAGTAAAAGGAATTGTATTTGTCCTCCTGTGTAAAACAACAACAAAAAGACTGTAAAAAAATATAATAAAGTTTTCAATACATTGGACATCAGACAAGACGGAGTCATACCTGACAGAGAAAAAAAAAAATGTGTTGAGCCCTCTATTTGTCTCAGTTTATTGTCTGGAGAATTTGAATGCCATGGACTGGGGAATGGAAACACAACTGGAGCCCAGTGATATCCCTGAGATGCAGAAAACAGAGTTGGGAGCCTGGATAAGCCCAGATAAATAGAGTTTGCCAGGGCCGAGTCCCAGAGAGGAAAAAATTGCACTGAAAGAAAGCCTCAGAGATCTGCAGAGGGCCTTCTTTAGTTTTCAGCTGAGGACTGAGCAGCACATGCCAGTGAGGAAACTATCCAAGGTCTAGGAAAGAGCCACTTAAACTATGGGAGGGAAACATTTCTGAAACTCACACATAGTCGGGATAATTCATTTTCTCGCTAGCCAGGGTTAAATCCCTCAAAATTCATGGGACATTGGAATTGGATTGAGAATTAGCAGTGAAAATTAGCCCTGTACTAAGTGTTCCTCTGGTATTACCTTTAACATGTTTAAAAGCAATACTGAAAAGAACCTAATTGATTTTGGGAACTTAAACTACTGAAAACAAAAATGAAGAATATTCTAGGAATTTAAAAAAATCGAGTATACAATATTGTTAAATATGCAATGTTTAGCATCCAATGAAAGTTACAAGTCATGCAAAAAAAAAAACCCGTTTTTAAAAAACAGACTTGTAATGATAAGAATAATAAATCAATAAAAAGTGATGCCAAAATAAAAACAATGTGTGAATTTGTAGACAAGGACATTAAAACAATTCTACAAGATTTTATATGTTCAAGAAGCTAGAGGAAAATTGAACATAAGCAGAAATATAAAAGATATAATAAAAACCCACCCTAAATTTTGGCATAAAAACTACATCTGTGTAGTCCCAGCTACTCAGGGGGCTGAGGCAGAATGGTGTGAACCCGAGAGGCAGAGCGTGCAGTAAGCAGAGATAGCACCACTGCACTCCAGCCTGGGCGACAGAGCGAGACTCCATCTTAAAAGAAAAAAAAAAAAAACACCTCACCAATGAGATTAACAGCAGATAGAGACTACAACAGATAGACTACGCAAAACTAGTGAACTCAAAGATTCATCAACAAAAACTAATCAAAATAAAATACAGAAAGAAAACTGATGAAACAAATAATCAAAGTAAACAAGACATGAGTGAGCTACAGGGCAACTTCCAGCTGCCTATTATATTTGTAAAGACCATAAGGAGAAAGGGGACAATTTTTTTTTTTGAAAATATAAATAATTAAAGTATTGTAAATATGATGAAACCTATAAACTCATGCATTTGAGAGGTCAACACACTCCAGATAAAAAACATGAAGAAAACTACACCAGGGCATATCATAAACAAATCATTTAAAAGTAGTAATTTTAGAAATCTTAATTAAAAGCCGCCAAAGATAAACGACATGTTACATGCAGAGAAACAAAGGTAAGGAAGACAGATTTCTCATCAGAAACAACTGGCGCCAGAAGATGTTGAAGTAATATATTTAGAGTACTGAAAGAAAAGTTAAGTGCATAATTCTATATGTGGCAAAAACACCTTCTACAAATGGAGGCAAAATAAAAACTTTCTCAAATAAACTATAGATGAAAGCATTCATCACCATTGGACCTGCACCTTAAAAACTATTAGAAAAATTCCTTCAGGAAAATGTAAAACGATACCAAATGAAAGTATGGATCTACAAAAAAGAAGTTAGCAATGGTAACCATGTGGGTAAATCTAATTTTAAACAAAATGTTTAAATTTCTTTAAAAGATTATTAATGAAATATTCACCAAGAAAAGCCATATTCTGGGTCATGAAATAACTCTTAATAGGTTCAAGATCATTGAAATCACACAGAATATTTTCTTGGATTCTAATTGAATGCAGAAGCAGATTTAAAGAAAAATATATTACCTCACAAGTAGGATTCATTACAAGAATGCAAGTCTTCTTCAACATACAATAATCAATGTAAATTATCATATTGGAAAACGAATATGAAAAACATGTTTATATCAATAGTTGCAGAAAAGCATTTGACAAAGTTAAATAACCACTCAGCATAGGTAGGAATAAAAGGGAACTTCCTTACACCATTAAAAGATAAATACAAAATACCTTCAACTAACGTCATACTTAATGGCGAGAGACTGAACACTTGCTCTATAGGATAGAGAATAAGTTAACGGTGTCCTCTCTCACTACTCCTATTCAACATCATATTGGAAATCTTAGCTTGTGAAATAAATTTTACAAAGGAAAGAAAAGGCATACTAATTAGAAAGTAGGAAATAAAGCTGTTTTTATTTGCAAATAACGTGATTGTCCTTGTATAAACTGCCTACAAAACACTCCAAAAAAAAAAAAAATCGTAGGCTAATAAATGAATTTAGGAATGTCTCAGGAGTTAAGCTGAATACACAGGAGTCAGTTGCTTTCCTATATAACAGCAATAAAAAAATTGAAGTAAAAATACCACTTATAATTGAAATAAAGCAGGTCAAGCATGGTGGCTCACACTTGTAATCTCAATGCTTTGGGAGGCCAAGGCAGGAGGCTCATTTGATGCTAGAAGTTCAAGACCAGCCTGGGCAACATAGTGAGACATTATTTCTATGAAAAAAACTTAGTCTAGCATGGTGACTTGTGCTTGGAGTCGTAGCTACTTGAGAGGCTGAGGCAGGATGATCACTTGAGCCCAGGAGTTTGAAGCTGCAGTGAGATGTAATTGCACCATTGTACACCAGCCTGGGTAACAGAGCAAGACTCTGTCTCTAAAATATTTACTATATTTACATATATATCTTATATATGATATTTATATATGACATATATCATATATATCGTTTATATATCACATATATCATTTATATATCATATATATCATTTATATATATGATTATATATCATTTATATATATGATTATATATCATTTATATATATGATTATATATATATAATTTATATATATATCATATATATGGATCAGCAGACACCACCTAGACCTGTAATCTGGCTCAACCAGTTCTGCTATCGCACCCAGGAAAAGAAGACATTAAGAAAACCTAACTTCAACCCCCTGCGATTCCATCTCCAACCTGACCAATTAGCACTCCCCACTTCCCAAGCCCCTACTCACCAAATTATCTTTAAAAACTCTGTTCCTGGAATGCTCAGGAGACTGATTTGGGTAATAACAAAACTCTAGTCTCCTGCGTAGCTGGCTCTGAATAAATTTACTCTTTCTCCATTGCAATTCCCCTGTCTTGATAAATTGGTTCTGTCTAGGCAGTGAGCGAGGTGAACCCATTGGGCCGTTACAAATGAACGAATGACTAAATAAACAAATGGCATCCAAATGAGAAAGAGGTACAAGTATCTGAATTTTTAGATGGAATAATCTATACATACAAATTCCAAAGAATCCACAAGAAAACTACTAGAGCTAATAAATTCAGGAAAATTTCAGAGTACAAGATCAACACAGAAAAATTAGCTGTGATTTTATATACCAAAATAAACAACTAAAAAAAAGTTTTAGGTAGTTTAATTTGCAATAACATGTAAAAGAATAAAATATATAGGAATAAATTTAACAAAGTTGATAAAAGATTTGTACAATGAAAATACAGAACATTGCATAAAGAATTTTTTAAAACTAAGTAAGTGGAAAAATACACTGTTTCATGGTTAGGAAGAGTTAATTTAACATTGTTAAGATTTCAATACTACTGAAAGTAATCTGCAGAATTAGTGCAATCCCTATCAAAATCACAGCAAGGCTGTTTTTGCAGAAATGAAAAATCTATCCTCAAATTCATATGAAATTGCAATGGACCTGCTGTGGTGTGAAAGTGTCCCCTCTAAAACTTAGGTGTTGCCAGTGTGATAATTTTAAGAAGTGGGGCCTCTTAATTCCTTGTTTGATAATTGTGTTTGATAATTTGTGTTTACATGGTGTTTGGGTCTGCTGATTTTCTTTTCTCATTTGAGTTGGGATTTTCCTGATTCTTGGTATATCGAGTAATTTTGAATTGCATATGGTAGATTATAAGTATGTTATGAGACTCTCTTTTCCATTTAAATATTCTATCAGGCAGTCGACAGAACACACATCATGATTACTTTAGTAGATTAGTAGATTGTTCAAATGGAAGTTTCGTTTTTCAAACCTTTGCCATGTTATTCTAGTCTGTCCATTTGCATTCTACTCAGGCTGTAATCTGAAATCTGAGTAGTATTCCACACTGGAGTTGAGTTATCAAACCTTTGCTATGCTGTTTCTGGCTTTCACAAACGGGCTGCTTAGAGTTTGGCCCAGGATTTCATACAGAGGTTTTAGAAAATCACTTTATCTAACTCTGTTCTCTCCATGGTCTTTCTTCCACTGTCTAGTTGGGAGGGAAGAGGGCACTATTGTCTCATTATTTGGGGTAAGAATGGTGAGTCTGGGTCTGCCTATAGTCTCCAAACTTGCAGTTCCAGTGGGGAAGGAAAGTGGTGCCACTATGACGCTGCAGGGATGGGATGGGGCCAGGCTCTGCTTTTAGTTTCCAGTGGCTTAGTGCCTGATGGGAAGGGGTAGGGCCATGACTTTTTAGACTGCTTACCTGGAATAAAGCAAGTATAGTTAGGATGTTTCTGTCTGGCTTAGATGCCCTTTTTACCATCCTTTGGCTAGAGAGGGCAGGCTTCTTGTGGGACTTTTTATCTGTGCCTATTTTTGTTTCCTGATTGCATGCCTCTCCAACAACCAGGAGTGGGGAGGGATAGCTTTAGGAGATATACCTACTGCTAAATGATGAGTTAATGGGTGCAGCACACCAGCATGGCACATGTATATATATGTAACTAACCTGCACATTGTGCACATGTACCCTAAAACTTAAAGTATAATAATAATAAATAAATAAAAATAAATTTATGGTCATGAAAAAAAAAAAAAAAACCTCAGGTAACTCACTACTAGGTCATTCCTCAAGTTCTGCAGGCCCTAGCTGATTTGCCTCCTCCCCACAGTGCCCATCTTTCGGCCTTATCTCAGGAACTAAATTGTCAAAATAAAAATATTTTTCTTTCTTTGGTAATTACAAAAATAATATGTTGATACAGAACATTAACAAATTGTTAAAATTGAATGTCTATCTCTGAAATTTTAGAATGTAGATAATTCTTCCCATATTATATGCTTTACATATATCTTTATTCTGACCATGTAACATATTTATATTTGGGAAAAAGAAATATTAAAAATAAATGCAAATTTAAAATAGAAGATAAGTGGCCTTCTACATGAGATAAAGACTGGATAGTTCCAAGACAATTATTATTATTATTATTTTTGAGACAGAGTCTCACTCTATTGCCAGGCTGGAGTGCTGTGGCACGATCTCGGCTCACTGCAACCTCCAACTCCCTGGTTCAAGCAATTCTCCTGCCTCAGCCTCCTGAGTAGCTGGGATCACAGGCACGTGCCGCCACGCCCGGCTAATTTTTCTATTTTTAGTAGAGATGGAGTTTCACTATGTTGGCCAGGATGGTCTCGATCTCCTGACCTCGTGATCCACCCACCTTGGCCTCCCAAAGTGCTGGGATTACAGGCGTGAGCCACCGCACCTGGCTGAAGGCAATTATTTATGCAGGTATTTTTTATTTCTTTTCAGGCCAACAGTGAGACACAACTTAGTTTCAATTTCTGATTTCTTAAGAATATATAAATTTTATTAACTTTTAAGATTTAATTATTAGGCCTTTATTTGCTAAACATACAGGGTTTTGTGCTTAGTAATTAATGCAGCCAACTCAGAGATTTGACTCTAAGATAAACATTAATAACCAAAATGGAATAGTCAGTGAATATGAGTGTGTACCTATATATCCAATAGGTGTGTGTGTTCTAACTCAGTTCAACAAACATTTATTGAATTTGCTTTATTGAATTTTAATGTAAATGTACAAAACAAATATTTATAACCTATGCAAATAGCAATGAAACACATTTCTGCCAAAAATTATGCAAGTGATCACTGTAAAAAAATAGTTGAAAGTAAATAGATCAGAAAACAAAGGGTGAAATTTTCATTTCTAGCAACTTTCATTAAGAAAAAGTTGCTTTTAGTCAAAGATTTTCAATATCAAAAAATGTTGAAAGTGCACATCTTAATATTAAACAGCACTAATTAGTAATAACGTATGTAATGCTTTCTATTAATGGAGCCATCCTCACCATTTAAATATAGAGGCTCATCAGCATTTCCAAATGTCCATCAAAGGACAGAAATTTGGATTATTACTATGAGCTCCTTACTAAAATAATTTGTCTTAAAACAACAATTATAATATTCAGAGGTAACTTTATCTGGCATCCTTATCTTCTCCTGGTATTAATAGGAATAATTTTTGTTTTCCTGACTTAATTTCTCATCACAACCATTGATTAGTTTTATGGTTTCTATCTGAGAAGCAATATAAAAATATAATTTACAATGTGTTATTTCTCTTCTGTATAATTCACAATCAACAAAATGCTAATGGTATTAGCATTTGTGATATTTACCATTAATAAAGATTTATGCATATTTCAAACTTATTGACACCATCAGATCCATCACTCTTGAGTCTGCTGTGTTACAACAAATGTGTTTTGCATTAGCTTTGGAGCTCTACAGAACATTACTAGGTGCTATATAGTTTTATGTCTATATTTAAGTCTTCAATCCATCTTAAGTTAATTTTTGTACATGGTGAATGGCAGGGGTCCGGTTTCAATCTTCTGCATATGGCTAGCCAGCCAGTTATCCCAGCACCATTTATTGCTTCAGGAGCACTTGCCCCATTGCTTGTTATTGTTGACTTCATTATTTGTGCAGCTTTATTTCTGGGTTCTCTATCCTGTTCCATTGGTCTATGAGCCTTTCTTTTACTCCCTCCCTCTCAGCATGCCAATTTCTTTTAAAGAAGCACCTCTTATAGCCCTCTACCAGCCCTGCTTGCTTACAGAAGCGGTCACAAGAGTCAGATAGGATCAACATAAGATCATTCCCAGTTTTATATACAAAGGTTTGGAGAAACAGGAAACTTTCCTTTAGGATTGATGAGACCTGAGAAGGTGAGACAGGGACCCATTAGCAACCATCTTTCTTGCTATGTGGTAACTTTTTGGCATTAAAAAAAAAAAGTTAGATGTAACAAGAAGAGGTTTGAGATAGAGGAAGAAGTGATCTGATATAGTTTTGAGTTTTTACAGGATCTGCTGGGAGCCAGCTTTGCTCTGGATTTTCTAGTTATTTGGACTAGCACATTCTCTTTATATTTAAGCATGTTTGATTGGATTCCAGTCATGTATTCCTTTAGGATGTTAGGAGATCAAACTTATCATAAGATCTGACTCAAAACCAAGGCCCACAGGTGAATGAAATTTCTAGCGTGTAATCCCCTGAAATCAAACAAATTGTTTTATTTTTTAGTGAATAACAAGCAGGGCTCCTGATTTCCAAACTGAAACACAATCCCCAGATCATAATTTTCGCTGAAGGTGTGGGTTAATAGAGCAGTGCACGCCCCCGAAAAAAATTATCTCCCATATTCAAGGATAAAAATCTTTTCAGAAGAAGAAGAAACAACTTCAGTCAACCCTACCTACCCCTGGATTCCACATGCTTGGATTCAACGAACCATAGTTCAAAAATATTTGAAAAAGAAAAACAATGCATATAAGAAAACACAGTATAACAACTGTTTACATGGCATGTACATTGTGTTAGCTATTATAAGTACTATGAAGATGATTTAAAGCATATCAGAAGAAGTGAATATGTTATATACAAATACTATACCATTTTATATAAGGGATATGAGCATACATAGATTTTGGTATCCTCAGGTTACCAAACTAGCTAGGAAATCTCTATGCCACGACAAGAGCAAGTTCTTATTATTCCCACCCCCACAATGTGCTTTTTCTCCTTTCCTTTACCCAATGGTAGGAACTTAAATGCTGATTTCCTCCTTTCTCTTTACTATTGTATATTACTCATGCAGGCATGGTTACATTTTTCATCATAGTCCAGGTTTATGATCATGAATAGCCACATTCAGGCCAAAGCACATTTCCCAAAAATAGTAAATTATGGTCTGGATGGAAAATGGACATGATTTGGATTATTTCCTTCTAAGAAGGAAGAATATGTTCAGCATTATTTGGAATAGTTGCATTATGACAGGCAGAAATATCTTTAAAGGAAAAAAACTCACATATAGACAGAAAAAAATGGTACATATAATTTGGGCAACCAAGGTAGGAAATGGATTTACTATGAGAAAGTGTTCCACTTTCTTGCAACTTAAATCATGGAATGATAGATAGTTAAGGATTATCAGTATTCTAATTGGCTTAAGATCAAGCCTGTCATCTTGTAACAAAACTTCAGCTACTAAAAAGTTTACAAAAAAAAAAAAATGTTGATATAGTTTGGATATGTGTCCTCTCTAAATCTCATGCTGAAGCATAATCCCCAATGTTGGAGGTGGGGCCTAGTGGGCAGTGTTTTGGATCCCATATGGCCTGGCACTGTCCTCACCCCAGTGAGTGAGTTCTCATGAGATCTGGCTGTTTAAGAATGTGTGGCATCTTGCTCCCACTCTTGCCATGTGATATACCGCCTTCCCCTTTGCTTTCTGTCACAATTGTTAGCTTCCTGAGGCCTTGTCAGAAGCTGAGAAGATGCCTGGTACCATGCTTCCTGTATATCCTACAAAATCATAAGCTATTAAACCTCCTTTCTTTATAAATTATCCAGTCTCAGGTATTTCTTTATAGCAATGCAAGAACAGCCTAGTACGCATGTATTGCCTAAGTCTTCAAATATTAATGTGTGCTTAGTACAATGCCTCACAGCTAGAAATCTCTTGGTAAATATTTATTGAGTAACTGGCCAGTCATCTTGTGAGTGGAGTTTAGGCATATTTTAATAAATGTTAGCATCATGATTATTCATTCATTTATTTAACATGCATAGAGTCTTATTCAATTCTTTAGGTTTCAGAGATAAAGAGAGAAATAACATACTTTGTCTTTAAGATCTGGGAAGTCGAAGAATAAGATATACAAACGCATTTTGCAATATACAGCATTTAGTAGATTAATACAGATAGGAACAGAGTGTGATAGGATCATGATGTTTTACAAAGAACAATTGTTTTAGTTTCCTCTGGCTGTTGTAACAAAATATAAAAATTTTAGAGGCTTAAAATGATGTAAATGTATTCTTTTACGCTGCTGAATGTCAGCGTCTACAATCAAGGTGTTAGCAGGGATGCATTCTTCTGCAGGCTTTGGGGAAGAATTCATTTCCTTGTTTTCTCCATATTTTAGACCCATCTGCATTCCTCAACTCATGGCCCCTTCCTTATACCACTCTCACTTTTTGTTTCTATTGTCACATCTTCTTCTATTTTTGCATTTGGCTCATGCAGCTAACCTAGGATAATCTCACCATCTCCAGATCCTTAACTTAATCACTTCTGCAAAGTCTGTTTTACCATGGAAGATAACATATTCACAGGATCTAGGGTACAGGACATAGCCATTCTTGGGGTGCCATTATTCAGCCCACCACAGCACTTAACTGTATTTCATTCTAGATTCAGCTAATAATGAGCTATGTGACCTGGAGTATGACATGTTATGTTACTGGGCCTCAATTTCCTGAACTGTAAAAGTAAGAGGCAGGTGAATATGATCCATAAATTATTTCATCTCTATCTTTTTATGTTTTACAAGCATAGCATCAAGGGCCATAGTGTATGATGTTGAAGGTCTGACTTCTGAAATACAAAAGCATAGTCCTACAAGAAATCATTCTTTTCAATTAAGGTTCCTTCAGCTTGGAAGCAATTGTTGATGTTCTACTACACCATATCAACATATATTTCCCTTGCATATATCTATACAGCTTTTCCCTTATAAAGAAAGCAAAAAAAAAAAAGACTTCTATTCTCTCTGTCTTCCCTTGATGACAGCTCTTGTCTTTCTAGAAACATCTAGAAAGTTCTGAGGAATATTTGAAATGGTTTCCATCACCTTGTCTGTAGCTAAGATAGAAAGTGGGTTAGAGTTGTTGCTCTAATTTACATCTGTGATCCATCTTTACCTTTTGTGGTCCTTTCATTTACTCCAGGGTAAGTTATCTAAGAATAATTAATTAGCATAAATTCAAGTTTTCTCTGACTTTTTTCTCTTATTTTATTAGATATGCCTTTAGAAATATAATGAATAAAAAATAGTGTGTAATAATCTTATTTGAGTCCCAAATAGTGATAGATAGCTCTGTCTTTCTTAGAACCCATGTCAGCATTGCATATGACATTTCTTTCTAGGTCTTTCCAGAAGACAATTTGAAATTAAAATATTTCATATCCTCATTTTATTGGTGAACATATATTTGTGTCAGTGTTAGACTTTTTTCACCAACTGTGTAGAAGTTTAATGTTTCAGAGAGAAGATAAAATAATTTTTTTAAAAAGTCTGGACCCTCCAAGAAATTTTAGGAATTTAACAAGGTGTCACTGACACATCAGTTAATAGGACAGGGACTCCAAAACTCATCCTTGTAGCTCTATATGTGGTCTCTATACTTTTTCAGGAGCTAATCTTGATTAGATATAGGAGAATCTGCTCCTTCCTCTTAGAAGTTTCAGACAAGGTTTTCAATCAGGGTAGGTTTTTTATATCTAACTCTCTGCACACATGTGTTAAGCCTTCTCCTGTCACATCCTATGTCAATCCTACATTAATATGCATTTTACTCCAGTATTAAAATACCTGCTTAAAAAGTGATACCTTCAGTAGACAGGGACAGGTATCACTTAAAATTCTGGTTTTCACACCTACGGGTGGGTGACCTTGATCAAAACACATGACCTTTCTGGACATCAGTTTTCTCACCCATAAAATGAGATTATAATAATGAACTTTGAAGGGACTCCTGGTTCTGAAATTCAAGGACTCAATTTCCTACCCTTTTAAATTACTTACTTTGCCAGCTTAATTGCCTGTCTAGTTATAGAATTCTCTGAATTTATCACCCTTTTCAGTTTCATTCAGAAGACTACATCATCATTTTTGAATAGCATACTGCTTCCACTTACTTAAGTTCAAAGGTGAAAGAAAGTGGTTACATCCTTGAAATTTAGGGGGCGAATACCAGATTGTAGATCTTAATCTGAAACTCTATTTTTTTAAACACACAGAGAAGATACCTGATACATTAGTTAAAATACCAGTAATCAGTTCCTTTTATCCAGGGGTATAAGCAGTTAAGTGGAGAAAAATTGAATTTCTTCTCTTTTATTTTCATATGAAGAGGCATATTTCAATAATCTTACATAGACCTATCACCATGGGTCCTGTGTTTTAATTGCCACTGCATTTCTAGGACTTAGCACTAAGTATCTAGATCAAACAAGCAATCAGTGAACGTTGAATAAAATAGATGTCAATAGATTTGCAAGGTAAAGAGCTAGGAAAAACCAGGATATTTTGTTACAAAATTATCTAACTCTTATGAGTGCTAGATACATAAATTTAAAACTATAAAAGTATTAAAAGTATTCTACTCTAAATTCCTCCCTTTGCACAAGAGGGAGCTGAAGTAGGGGTAAATAGAATGCTGTCACAAAGATACACATTTAATAGAAGCACTTGAATTAAAATCCAGGTCTCCTGCTACTCACTTGTGTCTTTTGTCTAGATTTATTATTCCAATGTCTTGCTTTTCTCAGAAATTAAATGGTGTGGTATTTACACAGAAAACCTCAGCATCGTGGTTTAAGTCTCTTGTGCTCTTTTCTCCTCTTTTTTGCTCCCTCTTATCTGCCTTCTCCCTTTCTTATCTAGGTAGTCTCACTCTCCTTATCAGAGGACTGGGGCACTGTTTCTTGACATGTAATTTACATCTAATGAAAGCCTGGAGTTACTCTGTATCAAACCTTCCACCTCATCTTATAGATAAGAGCTACCAATCAGGATAAGGCTTTAGTTCTTACCTTGTACTATTAAAGTTTGCATCTGATTACTAACTTCAAATATTTTATTACATTTGCATATTTGCTGCTACAGATAAAATGCAATGGTAAGGTATTTCTGAGCATCACAATTGATAAGTCCGTTTTAAGACCTGAATTAAAAATATTTTGCTTCCCTCCCTGATTAAAATTATCTAAGAAACTATTTTCACTGAATTTTGCTTTTTCTATTGGTAAAATATTAAGAAATTAAATTTTATCTTTTAATCAAATTATTTTCCTGTTAATGGGATATTTTTTTCTACTGTAATTTCATGATAATGATTTTACAATAACTCCAGAAGTAAACATTATATAATATAAGCACCATGCAATTGTATAGAATCTAAACATAATAATTAAATTACTTATTCACAAATTATATGTGAATTTAATATTCTACAAGTTATACTTTTTCACTCTGATTATAAAGTTGTATTTTTCATTTAAAAATAATTGTTAAAATTAAAAAAAATTATTAAAAAAAATTAATGTTCTGTTCATTTATTGTGAGGATATATTTTAAAGATGAATTGATGTAACCCAAAGGTGAATTTTGCCTGTCTTATCTAACACTCGGGTACAGGGCATGCTTCCTAGACATGTAACTCCGCAGTCACATAAAGCCCTGTCCATAGAAGGGCCCCAGTGATTGCTTGGTTTAATGCTCTGCCACCATCTTGAAATTCTTAATTTTGAACAGAGTTAATTTTTGAACAGGGAGTCCCTCATTTTTGTTTTGCACTGGGCTTCACATGAAGCCCTGCTTGCCAGTTCTGCTTGGCAGTAACTTATATAAAAGAGATCCCATGGAATGCCAGTATATAAAAGAAGGTAGCAGTTGCACTTGAGTCTTGGTTAATGTTCTGCAAAGCTACCCATGGTTCCTGTATTAGTTCGTTCTTGCATTGCTATAAAGAAATACCTGAGACTGGGTTAAGAAAAGAGGTTGAATTGGCTCACTGTTCCACAGGCTGTACAGGAAGCATGATTCTGCCATCTGCCTGGCTTCCGGGGAGGTGCCAGGGAACTTACAATCATGGTGGAAGGTGAGGTAGAAGCAGGCAGGTCTTACATGGCAGGAGCAGGAGCAAGAGAGATTGTCTTTGAAACAACGAGATCTCGAAATAACTCGCTATCGACAGAACAGGAAAAGCACCAAAGGGATGGTGCTAAACCATTCATGAAGGCCCACCCCCATGATCCAGTCACCTCCTACCAGGCCCCACCTCCAACACTGGGGACTACAACTGGACGTGAGATTTGGGTGAGGATACAGATTCAAACCATGTAAGTCTCTTTCATAAAATAAACACATGCAGTAAAATCCTTGAAAACATGAGTAATTTATAACTCAGGGAAATCAATCTATGGGAAGGGGGCCATGTTTTAAAATTTTGTTTATGAGAGAGATGGAGATAGAGGGAGAGAGAGATCAATAAACAAAAAATAGGAGTTCTAATTTTAGTTTTAACTTTTAAAAGTTATATCACTGTTTAATATGAAGATATTTTGGTTATGCCAATATAATGACAAACATCCAGATAAAATTTTTTTATCTAGATTTTCTAATAAACATACAGGCTAATACAAATATTTAAAATTTAAATACGTATTCCTTTTCTGTATCCATATTCCTTTTCTGTATCCTTATACAGATTTTCTACATGGAAAAGGGATAAGTTTTATCTTTTGCTCCTGGAAAACACAGTCATAGGTTGTTTTATGCCATAAGAATTCAAAACTTGGGATGAAGAACAAGTAATGGACAAGTAAGAAATATAGTGTGATGTCGGTAAACTTGAACTACCTTGGCTTTAAAATAATGGCATATATATCTATATCTCTCTCTATATATATTTATTTATTTATTTATTTCAAGTAGGCACCTGTGGGTCTTCCTAGAGGTGCCCTCCCAGCTCACAGACTCCTTTAACCTTCCTACAACTATTTACAATGGCAAATTGTGCTCTGCCTAATAGCCCTGAGTGATTGGTCTAGAAATGGGCCCAGGACTTAAGGTAGGTAAATCAGAGTCCTGTTTCCTGGAATTTGTAATTGAGGAAGAGAAAAACAGAGAGAATGAATGAGGCAGGAGAGGGGATGGAGAAAGGGAGAGAGAAATCAATAAAGAGAGAAGGAGTGAGACTTCTTCAGGTGAATACATAAGCTTAGTACCCATGGTACACACTTCTTACACCTACCCCATGTATTAGAGAAAAGCAGTGGCCACACTAAAGAAAGAACAGAAAGATACAGACAAGCAGAGAGGAATTGAAATAAAAGTAGATGAAAAAGTCCAGACAGGCTTCCAGTCCCTGATTTCAATTCCTTCCTGAGGCAGATACCATTCTAATCCTTATACCTATTTCTTTATTTCAAGAAGCTGTAATTTATAAGACAAATTCACTTTCCAGAAAGCAAAAGAATGGTAAAGAAGTATGTCATTTTTATAACGTATGCAATATCAGAAAAGTTAAAATGTCATTGTGAATTGGGAGAAATATGTGAATATCTTTGATGCTTTAATTTTATTGCAGTGATATCTGTTACTTGAAATAAAAGGACTTCTGAAATATAACATTTAATTCCTTATTTTATTCTGAAATATCAACATATTCATCCTCTTTCAGGATATAAAGTCAGAGGTAGAGCCAGGCTAAGCATAATACCTAAACTAATACACCAATTGCATTTATAGCAATAAATATCTTCAAAAATATGACCAGGCTGTTATTTGTTGGCTTTTCTTAGCTGTCATATATATCCCTTCTTTGGTGTCATCTATCATCGTGATTGTATTACATCTGTAATAGGAGGCAGAATGCAGTGACTAAGACCATGAATTATGGGACCACGTTATCTAGGTTTGCATTTGGAGCCATTACCTGTAATGAGACCCTGAGTAATATATTTATCCTCTCTGTGCTCCAGTTTCCTCATTTGTTAAATGACAGTAACAATACATAACTGATAAGATGTATAGGAATATGCTAGTATTTGTAAATGTCCTTATAAAATCTTGGTACATAGTAATGTTATATGTTAATTCTTTTAAAGGAACTTCTAGAATAAATCAGGCAAACAATAAAAGAAACATGTTTTAGTACACAAAAAACTTCAGATGTAATAAAGAGAATCTTCAAAATATAAGAGTTTGAGTTATGAGATATTCCATACATTTTAAAGGCAAATAGATTATTTATGGGGAAAATATAATGACAAAGCCTGTGCTTACAAAAATCACAGTGAATTAAAGAGTTAAATACAAAGGATGAAGCCTAGAAGAATACGTAAGCAAATATGTAACAGATTTCTGGAGTGAAATGTACTGCTTATGCCGAAAAAAAAGCAAAGGGATTAACAATGAAAGAAAATATTATTTATTGAACATAAATCTTTACAATTTTCAAATAGTAGAAATCTTAAAACTGAAAATATGATACCGAGAAAGTAATTCTTACAATTAGAAGAGTTAATAAATTAATATCCACAATGGTAACATAATCTTGCTTATTAAAATAAGAAATCACATGCAAGAAAATTTGAAAAGAGCTTAAATATTTAGAAATTATTGGTTACATATTACAGAAACATGACTCAATCTAGATGGGCAAAAACGAAAAAACATTGTTTATTAGCTTTTGTTATTGGAAAAATCTATGTGGTGCAATTTGATTAAAGCAGAGTTAAATCCAAGGGTACTATGAAGTTTATGAACATGTTTTCTTTTTTCTATATTTTAGTCCTATTTGCTTCTGCCTGCCTTCATTCACAGACATGCTTCTTCAACATGGCATTATGATGTCAGCAAAATTGTCATAGGTTGACCCAAGCCTCTATTGTTTTTAGAACTTTTATTAACAGAACAGGGAGATAATTCTTTTTTCAGTATCCATACATCAATAGACAAAAATTCTGATTGCATCTACTTAGAGCATATGGTTATTTGGTGGGGCTGCATGAGGGTTGGGAATGGGGGCAGGCAGGGTTGACTTGGGACTAAGCCACATATTTCTATGGATTCAGGGAGGAGATATTTCCCAAAGGAGAGTGTGCTACACAGATGAAAACTGTATGTGTATTTAAGTATAAAACAGGCAACTCACCAATGAACTATAAATGGCTAATAAATATGGAAAAATTCAGACGTATTATAGAAAAAACAAAATCTACTTTAGGACAACATGAATGTATTATGTTTAGTTTTCACACTGGAAAATGCCTGGTACGGTATTTACAGAGGCACTACTAGAAGTATGTAGGAAGACTGTGGAATACAGATTTTCAAAAACTTATGAGTATAAAAAATGTTCATAATTTCTGACCCATGTCTAAGGATCTCTTCTAAGAACATAATCAGAGAGTAAAAGCATATTTTATATAGAGGGGTATTATATTTTATCTATAATAAGATAAAACTAAAAATGCAAATAGGAAAAAAGAATAAAATGAACCTTGTTTTTTATATATACAAACTGATATTATGCAGCTATTCAAATATTTAGTTGAGGAATTTTTAATAATTCAAGGTTGTATAAATAAAACACAAAGCTAAATGTTAAGTTTTCTATGGATTATTCTATTATTGTTTTCATTCTTTTTTTCCGTTTCAATCTTCCAAGTTTATTTTTAATAAAAAAACAACTTTTGTCTTCTTTAATTTTGTAAGCTTCACTTGCTATCAATAGGAACTCTTCCTGCTCAGAAAGCTCTGTTTTAAAGTAAAGCACATTTTATAACATATTATATAATCAATGTATGGCAGTGAGTTCTGCCAGTTTAGAGTTAAGGTTGACTATATTAACATTTCAAAAATTTTTTGAGAAGTGATATACATAATAACTATAGTTTTCATAAAATGCTTATACATTTGAATAAAGTGTAAAAATAAACAAACATAGGCAGCTTAATTCTGCATTTAATGTAGCACTGATGAGAGAACTTAGAAAGATATGGAGGAAAACAATATATTTCCAAATGTTATTTTTTAAGAATTACATGATTTTTCACTTCATCAGTATTTTCCTTGGGCAGTGTAATGTTGCTATGTGCAAACTTTCCATGAAAGTATATAACAGACAATTTACTAATGCAATACATAATACAGCTAATCGATATCAGGAAAGGCACTAAAATTTACATTAAAGCAACAACAATATGTCATTGATTAATTTTTGTATTGTAAGGATGCTATTCTAGCAGTGGGTTTTACCAGACTGTAATATTTTCCTCAGTGTTGGCCATACAAATTTTTCTCCAGTGGCAGTCAGGAGATACACATGAGTAAAAATTAAACTGTTGGGTCCATAGTCCTCTGAGCTCAGAGGGGCTAATGCTTTTGAATAGTCGTTAAAAATCTTAACAGGTTTCACCTGATAATATTTGTATACCTAAAACAGGAAAAGTAGCACATCTATACTTAAAAGAAACACAAGCATTTCTATTCCAATGGCAGATCATCTTCTCCAAAAAGACAAAAATCATGAACAGTGACAAAAATGTAAAAGAGCCAGAGAAGGAGGGACAATTGTCACATTAGGAAGGGAAACAATAAAAGCATTTCCAGATCACTGATTAGGTACTGTACAGCTATGTAAGGGAATGAAGGCAACTGAATCTCCAGTGTCAGCCATAGTAAAGAGCTTGCCAACCCGCCTGTGCCAGCATGCATGCATGCATTTCGTGTATCAATACAGAGCCAACCTATTCTAAACAACTATTTCATTTAGAAAAAACAATATAGTGAAACAATGCACCATTTTGGAACTTCAAGTTGAATTGTGCCCCAGCAGATAGTTTCTTTCCAAAGCAATTACTTCAGCATTTGGGGTACATAACTTGAGCATAGTTAATATACTGTACTTGTTCTCATGCTTTTGCATCACAGGATAACTTATGGGTGAATCACAGGAGGGCTTTGTACAATCTCTGTTCATTTTTAGCAAGCAAATGTCCTCTTGATATTTACTGGGCTATTTCCTTTTTGCCTGCCAAATGATTTCATGTGGAATAATCTACTATGCAACTGTTCAAATAATAAATAATCTATAGATGCATCGATAACTTCCCTGTAGGAACCTAGAGATAGGGCAATCACTCATCCCAATCTTTTTGCTCTCCTTCGATGAATTTCCTCAGCATCTGTTTTAACGGCTGATTACATCTCTCAGTGAGTCTGTCTGTGTCTGACTGATAAAGGGGTAGTTAGCAAGGAGAAAATCCTCACAGTCTCCATAATTCTTCATTAAAAAATATCCTCCCTCGGCCGGGCGCCGTGGCTCACGCTGTAATCCCAGAACTTTGGGGGGCCGAGGCAGGTGGATCACGAGGTCAGAAGATGGAGACTATCCTGGCTAACATGGTAAAACCCCGTCTCTACTAAAAAAAAAAAAAAAAAAATACAAAAAAGTAGCCGTGCATGGTGGCAGGCGCCTGTAGTCCCAGCTACTCCGGAGGCTGAGGCAGGAGAATGGTGTGAACCCGGGAGGCGGAGCTTGCAGTGAGCGGAGATTGTGCCACTGCACTCCAGCCTGGGTGACAGAGCGAGACTCTGTCTCCAAAAAAAAAAAAAAAAAAAAAAATTCCTCCCTCTCTTTGTATGTGGTTTCAACAGAAGGGACAGAAACTTCTATAGATCAGAAAGCAAAATTATTTTACAAGTCATTATATTCATCTCTAAGTAAAGACTGTCCTCCTCTGCCCTACCAAGAGATGACTTTTCATTCAGTAGGGAATACTTATTTGGGTGTCACTTAAAATGTCACTTTTTATGCTTTCATGTAAATGGCTTTTTTAAAGCTCACATATATTTGTAGGTGATATTACTAAAGATTTTGATACAGGATATTAGGACGCTTGTTTTTAGGAAGAATTTGAGGTTGTTGCAACCGTAAGCTTTTCAGAGTGCACCATCCTGGACAGAGCAAAATCCTCCCAGAGTTCTTGTCCTCAGAATACTAAAATTGTATTACAGTGGCATTACTACCTGCAATTTCTTAGACAGAACCTAGACAGACTGTGGGGAACTACCAACTTCTCTGTACTCCATCCTGATGGTGCTTGCAAAGAAAAAATAAGAAGCTTTTTGCAGCCTTCCAAGACATTAAAAATCCTAGCAACAGCGTTTTTCCCAAGTGGTATCCTGAAGAAGCACAGTCAGCCAGGAACATTTAGTGTCCACAGTGTTGCTCAGGCTGAACAGTCTGGTTTTGCAGTTCTGCATCCCCTGGATCCCCTGGATCCGTTCATGGCCAAAGGAGTTTTTCCTGCTAAAGTATAAACGAGGCTGTATCTTCTCTCCCTGGACTCCAGGCCTTTTCCCATCAGTTATGGTCTCCTGACAGCACAACTTATTTTTTGAAGTTTAAATCCTGATTTACAAATCTAATTAGGCTTTCCTTGTCTCAAAATGTTGGTTTGAGTCTCCACTACCAGAGTGTAATTTTCAAGTTCTAATTCCCCATGTGTTCTGTTTGCAAATGATTATGAATGCAAAGAAATTAAGAAATATGGTGGAAGTCTTGAAAATTTAAAAAATAAATGTTGGTGTCTATCCTATTGAGGAATATCATCAGTTGAGAAAGAAATTATATTTAAAAAATATTTTATGTCAAATTAAATATTAGAACCCCTGTTCATAAGACAAGTAAATGCTAAAGTAAGGATTCATATCAACAGACACCATTAAAAACCACTGCAGTAGGAAATGAATGGAATTGTGTTTGGATTTGACTGTCTGCTTTCTTGTATGCTCTATCTAGGTCAGTGGTCATAACCCCAAATGTCTACAGATAAGAATTTAATATAAATAAGTGAACCCCTCTGCACAGTGCATTGTGTGTAGGGGCAGCCTCTAATAATATCCATCGGTTATAGCCATGGTGTAAAACTTTAGGGCATGGGAGTAAGTGTAAGCGTTGCCAAATATTCTGATATTTCAGAAAAAAAGAAGCAAATACAATTTTTCGTGAAATATCCTGATTTTTAAATGTTAGCAAACCATTAATTAAAAATATAGTCATATTAAACAAAGAAAACACATCTGTAAACTAAATCTAGTCCTTTGGGCATTGATTTGTAATTCTTGTAAATTACTACAATTTTTATTTCTAAAGCCTTACCTTTTATTAACATCCTCTTATGTTTACAAATTACTTTTAGTGTATTCATTATGATCCTGAGAATATGACTACTTCTTACCATTATCATAGCTACCACCCCATTCTAACCACTCTATCTCACTTGGCTACAGCCAATGCTTCTTATCTGGTCTCAAGTCAGTTTCCACTCTTGTTCGCCCTAATCCATTCTCCATATAGCAAACAGTGTAATCTTTCCCAAAATGCAAACTACATATTTTCACTCCTTTGCTCAAAGCTCTCCAGTGGCCAACCATATATTTAGAATAAAATCTAAACAACTTAACACAATGAGTACCACTCCAATGAAGCAACTCAAGTCTCTTTTTAGAATTTCACCTCCTGCTACCTACTCTTTAACCTTATTGGCCTTCCTGCTGGTTCTTGGATATGCCTTGCTCATTCTGCTTTTACACTTTTGCTTTGCCTATCCTCTCTTCATGGATTGCATATCTTTTGGTATGGCTTACTTCCTCATTTTATTCAAGTCTCTACCTTCTTAGTGAGATCTTCCCTGATATCTTTGTCCAAAATAACCTGATCTTCCCATTTTGCATCTTCTTGCTATTTTTTTCTTCTTGCTTTTTCTTATCACTATCTGATGTACTTTATATGCATCTATTTACTTTTGATCTCCCTCAACAGATTAAAAACACTGAGAGAAAAGAAATGTTATCTATTTATCACCATATCAATATCTAGAAGATTTTCTATTACTTAGCAAGTGTTTATTGCTATTTGTTGCAAAAAGTAAATGAATGAATAAGTGTATCACCACTATTACCAAAGCCCAGAAACACTACCTTAATTCAAATCTTCATTGTTCGTGATGTACACCTTTCACTGGTCTTCCACTGTAGTCATCCTACACATACTTTCGGACTAAACTTCCTGAAGCACCAGCCAGCCGCGTCAGCTCTGTATTCAGAATAGTCAATGCTAATTCTTCATTGCTCTTTTAGGAGTGCCTCCTCTGTATGCCTGTGCACATATTGGATATAAGTCTGTTACAGAACTTGTAAGTCTGTTGTAGAACTGTTTCAAATTGCCAAATTCTTTATCTCCTTCACTAGAAAATAAATGTCTAAAAGTGTCATCTAATGAATGCAGTGATTTATATTCATGCAGCCCTTCAAAAATTTTTAAAGTCCTTGCATTTTATGTAGATGTAGTTAATATTCCTTTTCATAAGAGAAAACTGAGATTCAGAGAAACTAAATGACTTCTTAAAATCATACAACTTGAATAAAGCATTTTTTAAACAAGTTCTTCAAATTTCAAGATTATTTTGTCCTTCCTGGTACAACAAAACTGCATTGCAAACAAGGAAAATTCAAACTCTTATGTTTAATATTCAAGGATTTTAACATTTTGAATTGAAGCCACCTTACCAAATTTGTTACTACTATTTCCCTTCAAATACTCCAAAATTTAGTAACTTAATTTTGAAAAATTATTACTTATACAGATATCTCTCTCCTTCTGAGTCTTTTTCCCTATATTTTCTCTATAACTGTAATAATTCTCCCTTTTATCTATGTCTTATTTCTACCTTTTTTTATTTAAAGCTCAGCTAAAAACCTATCACCCTGAAGATAACTTTTTTCATATTGTAACCAATATTCAGCTTGACGTACCATAATACTTTAGACATTTCTTATGGAAATATTACATTTCAAAATTGTATGTTATTGAAATAAGCACATACCTAGGTTCTATGTATATAAAATATATTGATTGTAACTGGACAATAAATTCATTTAGGTGGAGTTGTGTTCAATTAATCTATAACATTTCCATAGAACATATGCCTGAGTATTAGTTAAGATTAAACTTAATTGCATATAGGAGAAAACCAAAACAAATAGTTTACACTCAAAGATAAATATTAAAGGGTAGAAAGGTGATTCCGTAGTGCTCAGGAATTCAGGTTCCTTTTGTTGCTGTTGAATAATCTGTACCATAGGCTTTCATTTACAGGATGGCTCCTAACTATAGCATTTGCACTACAGAAAGAAAACAGGGGAGGCATGTACCACATTCACAAGATGGGTATCTGTAACAGAAAAGTGTACAATAAGGTTGAAACTCCATATGAGTAAAAAAATATATCAGAGAAATACTATTGCAGTTATGTTGACATCTCACAAAACAGATCTGAAGGCAAAAATTGTCAAAATTCCACAATTATACAAGAAATGCAACCAATCCACAAACATAGTGGGAGATCTTCAGATAATGTTCTCATACCTAATAGATAAAACAGACATGATAAATAAAATCATTGAACATTTGAACATGATCCAAAAGCTTGAACTAAAAGATATGTGTTCATCATCTGCAAAATGTACACTGTTTTCAAACATGGACCTAAACAATCTATAAAAATTGAACCCATATTGGCACAACAAAGGCCTCAAGAAATTTAAGAGATTGTGTTCTGGAAGTACAATGTAATTATGTTAGAAAGCAAGCACAAGAGATAACTAGAAAGACTACATTGCTTGAACATTACCAAAATACTGCTAAACAGTCCATATCAAAGAAGAAATTATAATTCAAATAATAGAACATTTAAAACTGAATAAAATGTAAATATATATTTATAAACACGGAATGCAATTAAGGCATTCTTTATAGATAAATGCATAACATTATGTGCTCCTATGAGAAAAGTAGAAAGGCTAAAAATTAGGTGTTACATATCTCATTTAAAAGTAAGAATGAATAGCAAAAGTATTCAAAGAAATCAGAGGGAGAGTAAAATGAAAAAGCAGAAATCAACAAAATAGAAAATAAGACACAATAGACAGAAACAACAAAGCTAAGTGTTAGCTGTTTTATTAGTTCATTCTCATCCTGCTATAAAGAACTGCCTGAGACTAGGTAATTTATAAAGGAAAGAGGTTTAACTGACCCATAGTTAAGCATGGCTGGGGAAACCTCTGGAAACTTACAATCATGGCCGAAGGGGAAGCAAACATGTCCTTCCTCACGTGGCAGGAGGAGAGAGAGGAATGAAAGCCCAGAGAAGGGGGAAGCCCCTTATAAAACCATCAGATCTCTTGAGAACTAACTCACTATCACAAGAACAGGATGGGGCAGTCTACCTCCATGATTCAATTATCTCCACCTTGTCCCTTCCACGACACATGGGGATTATGGGAGCTAAAATTCAAGATGAGATTTGGGTGGGGACATAGCCAAGCCATGTCAGTTGTCTTTAAGTCTAATAAAATAAACAAATCCATCCATCCTGGTCAATATGGTGAAACCCTGTCTCTGCTAAAATACAAAAAATTAGCCAGGTATAGTGGCATGCGCCTATAGTATCAGCTACTCGGGAGGCTGAGGCAGGGGAATTGCTTAAACCCGGGAGGCAGAGGTTGCAGTGAGCTGAGATTCTGCCACTGCACTCCAGCCTGGTGACAGCGAGACTCCGTCTCAAAAAAAAAAAAAAAATCCATGATGAGATTAAGGAAAAGAAAAATGTAACAGAATAAATGGAAGACATGACAGAACAATAAATATAGCAATTATAAACAAGAAGAGAGTAAGCAAACTATAAATTTGAAAATTTTAGTGAAATGGGGGTAAATTGCTAGAAAAACATAACTTATCAAAAAATAGTTGCCCATTAACAAAAATAGAATCTACTATTGTTAATCTTTCTGCCAAGAACTTGAGGCCTGGTAGTTTTACTGACAACTTTGATGAAATATTTAAAGAACTAAATAATTCCATTTTTATACAATTTCTTTCAGAGAGTCAGAAGGAAGATAGAGAAATCTAAAATTAATTTTATGTGGCTAGCGTAACATTGATACCATAACCTGATATAGAGAGAGTGAAAAAGGAAAATTCTACTCCTGAATTTAGTTGCATAAATTGTATAAATTCCAAACATAGGATTAGCACACTGAATCCAGCAACACATGAATACGATAATTCATTATGACCAACTTAGACTTAGCCTAACAATCAGAAATTGGTTGAACATTAGGACTTAGCCCAGCAAACAAAGATTGGTTGAACATCAGCAAATCAATTAATGTAAATTATCATATTAATGAATTAAAACGATATGGGAGTAGTTATTTGATAAAGCTTGGCATTCCTTCTTGATAAAACCTCTAACACACTAGAACGGAAGCTGTAGGAGATGCTTCTGTTGCCCTGCTGCTTGATTTCAGAGCAGCACATACTTTTAATCTCACCCAAAGCATTTGGCTGGGCATTCCCCTGCTTTCCTGCTTTAGGGCTTTCTCTAGAAAGCACAAAAGCCTTTGGTTGTTGCGTGGGTAGCCCAGAAAAGCAAGTAGTTAATGCATGGAGGCAATACTCAACCAGCAGGTTTGAGAATTCTTAGAAAAGTGTGTGAATTCTGTAGATAAATAACGTAAAATTAAAAGATTGACCGTGATATAACATTATCAGAGTAAGGCTAAATGCTGGAAGAACATAGTAGAATTTCAAATATATCTGTTTTTCATCAATAGACATACAATGAGCATCTCCTTTGTCAGACACTATGCTTAGCTCTGGAGAAGGTGTTGAACACCCTCAAAGAGCTCAAAGTCAAGGGGAAGGGCAGCACTGGTAAACCCATTAAAACACATTGCATGAAAAACTAAAATAGACATGGATGTAAGATGTTATGGGAACACAGAGAAAAGCATCTGATGTTATCTAAAGGAGCTGGGGATACTCTATTTAAGGAGAATCTCTATCAAACTGTGCTTTGAAGGCTCAGTAGCGTCTACATTACAGAAAAATGTGGGGTTTTCTATGGATAGCTAATGGAAATCCAGAGGTCAAAAGGGCATGCTCTAGGAAGACTGACTGAGTATATCATCTGTGTAGTGGGGTGCATAGTAAGAAACTACCAAGACAGTAGTTTAGAGAGATTTTAAAGAGCTCATACACCTGCAGGCTCTGGGAGCTTTTGAATATTTAAAATAATCAGTAATGTAATCATTTGGCCTCAGGAAATGTGGAAAAATAAGCCTTCAGTTGGGAAAAGGGAAATCTAGTACCATTTTTATACCAATAGAGTTGAGTTTAATGTTTTGAAAATTAAAAGGGGCAATTTCAGTATATTTTTTAAGAGAATATGAATGTGACATTAGCTCTTGAACTGAGGGGATTATAGCAGAAAAGGAAAACGTGTCTGGAGTAACCACACTTTTCTCCTTTTAATATGTAAGAAAGCAAAGATGAATTAACCAATGAAGAAAAATTTTAAAACCTAGATTTTTAAAAATTATACATTTAGCCTTAAATATCTAAATCAGTGCTGCTCAGTAGAACTAACTTTAGGCAAACATTAATTCATGGATTCTAAATTACTCATCTGGTAACACACATTCATTTAATGGTTTAATCAATTAAAAATAACCCCTCCAGATTGGATATCAGAAAACAAAAACAAAGAGGCCAGGCGCGGTGGCTCACGCCTGTAATCCCAACTCTTGGGGAGGCCGAGGCTGGGGGATCATGAGATCAGGAGATCGAGACCACCCTGGCTAACACTGTGAAACCCCGTCTCTACTAAAAATACAAAAAATTAGCTACGCGTGGTGGTGCACGCCTGTAATCCCAACTACTCATGAGGCTGAGGCAGGAGAATCGCTTGAACCCAGGAGGCGGAGGTTGCAGTGAGCCAAGATCATTCCACTGCACTCCAGCCTGGGCGACAGAACAAGACTCCCTCTAAAATAAAATAAAATAAAATAAAATAAAATAAAATAAAAAGCAAAACTAAAGAAGACCTCCTAAAAAACATTAAATAACTAATGAGTAGTGCAAATACAGCATTTTTTTCTCTAATACAGAAAGGTATTTTTATAACTTCTCTTATGCTGAGGTACTAAAAATGATTTTTTTAAGTGACACATCTTATCAGATCATTGATAATGAGGTTACCTACCTCAAAGCACATTGCACTTCCCTATCACTGGGATGGAAAATTTGAGCTGAACTAATGAGGTTAGATACAGATTATTTGTTTTAAGCAGCCACAAGCATTTTAAGATCACCAAACAAGCATCAAAGATAACTCACTATGGTTTGCAGAATTATTTTAGTGGCTTTTGAAAGATAATATGTACTATCTTAGAGTCTACATTGCAATGGTGAAGCATTGATTAGTCTTCTCACATATTGTACCCTTTATCTGGTCACCTGGTGGCATTCTGAGTTTTACCAATTTATTTTAATTGTATTTATTTATTTATTTATTTTTGTAGAGACAAAGTCTTTCTGTGTTTCCCAGGCTGGTCTTAAATTCCTGACCTCAAGATATCTTCCAAACTTGACCTCCCAAAGTGCTGGGATTACAGGCATGAGCCACCACACCCAGCCCTCACCAATTTCCTTTTGTGAAAGATTTGAGCTTAGGTATATTACTTCTCCTTCGTGAACACTATCTTTATTGTTAGAGTAATATTTTGAATTAGAAATTTAAAAATGTTGTTTTCTTAACCAATAAATATTTTGGTTAAAAAACATTTTAAAAAATTGTGAAATGTCTTCTGCCTTCTACTCTAGGGCCACTTTCTCTGCTTTACTTTTTAATATTTAACACACAAAAATGAAAGTGAATCCTAGGATACACCAACAGATATTGTCAAGAAATGCACAAAATAAAAAGCTTGCTGCTTTTTAAGTATTCTTAGATTAGGCCAGAGGGGGTGACAAACATTTTCTGTAAGTGACCAGATAGGAAAATTTCATGCTGTGAGGGACATACAGTCTCATCTCCAGCACTCAACTCTGCTGCTGTAGCACAAAAGCAACCATAGACAATGTATATACAAATGAGCACGGCTGTTTCCCAGTAACATTTTATTTATAGACATTAAAATCTGAATTTCACATAATTTTTCATGTGTCATGACATAGCATTCTTTTTTATTGTTTTCAACAATTTTAAAAAATGTAAAAACCATCCTTAATTTATGGGCTGTACAAAAGCAGGCAGCAGGGTAGAACTGGCCTCAGGGCTGTAGTTCGTGACCCATGGATTGGACACGTGGTGGGTATGAACTGTAGTACAGAAATAAAGTGTGCAAAAGTCCTAACATTTGTAGATTCCTCCTTAATAATAAATTAATATCACAATCATCCCTTCTGCTAACATGACAAAAACCATTTGTTCTGGCATTGAGGTTGAAGTTGTTAAAAGCTGCAATGCTAAAGCACCTTGGTCTAGGTATGAAGAGGGGATTATCTGATCCTAGCTGTCATCTACCCATACTGATCTCTCCCGGGAGGTTGATGCTTCTTGGTCCCTGTGTGTTAATGATCAAAACAGAAAACTGCAGAGCTAGTTTTTATTTCTGTTAACAAGGCATTTTCCTCCTTCCCTGTTGTATGCACATGTTATTCTCGTGTTTGCATCATGCTTAAGCATGGGGCACTCCAAGAGCTATAGAGCTTTCTGCTTACAATGTGCCATGCAACCATATTCTCTGGGAGTTTCCTAGGGCTCTATATCAGAAAGAGAATATGCATTCTCTCTATGCTGGGTTCTTCGCTGACCAATACTCTTCCCACAGCTAGCTTAGGGAGCCAAACAAGGGACCATCCCTTCCAAGAGGCTTATTTATGTCTACACATCCATTGCCATGAGCACTAAGCAGGGCAGCTGCAGCCTGTATGGGCTGAGGAAGGTGCAAGGAAGGAACGGGTAGAAAGAAATACTAGGGACATTGTGATGACTAGTTCAACAGTGTTTATGTTTCTATTTATGCAATTTTACACATTGTATTTTAGTTATTAAATGTGTACTGAAATCCTACTATGTGCCAAAAATTGTTTGAGATGCTGGGAGTACAATGTTGTTTTTTTTAATTTTATTATTATTATACTTTAAATTTTAGGATACATGTGCACAATGTGCAGGTTTGTTATGTAGGTATACATGTGCCATGTTGGTGTGCTGCACCCAGTAACTTGTCATTTAACATTAGGTATATCTCCTAATGCTATCCCTCTCCCCTCCCCCCACCCCACAACAGTCCCCATAGTGTGATGTTCCCCTTCCTGTGTCCATGTGTTCTCATTGTTCCATTCCCACCTATGAGTGAGAACATGCGGTGTTTGGTTTTTTGTCCTTGTGATAGTTTGCTGAGAATGATGATTTCCAGTTTCATCCATGTACCTACAAAGGACATGAACTCATCATTTTTTATGGCTGCATAGTATTCCATGGTGTATATGTGCCACATTTTCTTAATCCAGTCTATCATTGTTGGACATTTGGGTTGGTTCCAAGTCTTTGCTATTGTGAATAGTGCCACAATAAACATACGTGTGAATGTGTCTTCACAGCAGCATGATTTATGATCCTTTGGGTATATACTCAGTAATGGGATGGCTGGGTCAAATGGTATTTCTAGTTCTAGATCCCTGAGGAATCGCCACACTGACTTCCACAATGGTTGAACTAGTTTACAGACCCACCAACAGTGTAAAAGTGTTCCTATTTCTCCACATCCTCTCCAGCACCTGTTGTTTCCTGACTTTTTAATGATCGCCATTCTAACTGGTGTGAGATGGTGTCCCATTGTGGTTTTGATTTGCATTTCTCTGATGGCCAGTGATGATGAGCATTTTTTCATGTGTCTTTTGGCTGCATAAATGTCTTCTTTTGAGAAGTGTCTGTTCATATGCTTCGCCCACTTGTTGATGAGGTTGTTTGTTTTTTTCTTGTAAATTTGTTTGAGTTCATTGTAGATTCTGGATATTAGCCCTTTGTCAGATGAGTAGGTTGCAAAAATTTTCTCCCATTTTGTAGGTTGCCTGTTCACTCTGATGGTAGTTTCTTTTGCTGTGCAGAAGCTCTTTAGTTTAATTAGATCCCATTTGTCAATTTTGGCTTTTGTTGCCATTGCTTTTGGTGTTTTAGACATGAAGTCCTTGCCCATGCCTATGTCCTGAATGGTATTGCCTAGGTTTTCTTCTAGGGTTTTTATGGTTTTAGGTCTAACATGTAAGTCTTTAATACATCTTGAATTAATTTTTGTATGAGGTGTAAGGAAGGGATCCAGTTTCAGCTTTCTACATATGGCTAGCCAGTTTTCCCAGCACCATTTATTGAATAGGGAATCCTTTCCCCATTGCTTGTTTTTGTCAGGTTTGTCAAAGATCAGATGGTTGTAGATATGCGGCGTTATTTCTGAGGGCTCTGTTCTGTTCCATTGATCTATATCTCTGTTTTGGTACCAGTACCATGCTGTTTTGGTTACTGTAGGCTTGTAGTATAGTTTGAAGCCAGGTAGCTTGATGCCTCCAGCTTTGTTCTTTTGGCTTAGGATTGACTTGGCGATGTGGGCTCTTTTTTGGTTCCATATGAACTTTAAGGTAGATTTTTCCAATTCTGTGAAGAAAGTCATTGGTAGCTTCATGGGGATGGCATTGAATCTATAAATTACCTTGGGCAATATGGCTATTTTCACAATATTGATTCTTCCTACCCCTGAGCATGGAATGTTCTTCCATTTGTTTGTATCCTCTTTTATTTCATTGAGCAGTGGTTTGTAGTTCTCCTTGAAGAGGTCCTTCACATCCCTTGTAAGTTGGATTCCTAGGTATTTTATTGTCTTTGAAGCAATTGTGAATGGGAGTTCACTCATGACTTGGCTCTCTGTTTGTCTCTTATTGGTGTATAAGAATGCTTGTGATTTTTGCACATTGATTTTGTATCCTGAGACTTTGCTGAAGTTGCTTATCAGCTTAAGGAGATTTTGGGCTGAGACAATGGGGTTTTCTAGATATACAATCATGTCATCTGCAAACAGGGACAATTTGACTTCCTCTTTTCCTAATTGAATACCCTTTATTTCCTTCTCCTGCCTGATTGCCCTGGCCAGAACTTCCAACACTAAGTTGAATAGGAGTGGTGAGAGAGGGCATCCCTGTCTTGTGCCAGTTTTCAAAGGGAACGCTTCCAGTTTTTGCCCATTCAATATGATATTGGCTGTGGGTTTGTCATAGATAGCTCTTATTATTTTGAGATATGTCCCATCAATACCTAATTTATTGAGAGTTTTTAGCGTAAAGCGTTGTTGAATTTTGTCAAAGGTCTTTTCTGCATCTATTGAGATAATCATGTGGTTTTTGTCGTTGGTTCTGTTTATATGCTGGATTACGTTTATTGATTTGCGTATGTTGAACCAGGGATATTGGTCTAAAATTCTCTTTTTTTGTTGTTGTGTCTCTGCCAGGCTTTGGTATCAGGATGATGGTGGCCTCATAAAATGGGTTAGGGAGGATTCCCTCTTTTTCTATTGATTGGAATAGTTTCAGAAGGAATGGTAACAGCTCCTCCTTGTACCTCTAGTAGAATTTGGCTGTGAATCCATCTGGTCCTGGACTTTTTTTGGTTGGTAAGCTTTTGATTATTGCCACAATTTCAGAGCCTGTTATTGGTCTATTCAGAGATTCAACTTCTTCCTGGTTTAGTCTTGGGAGGGTGTATGTGTCATGGAATTTGTCTGTTTCTTCTAGATTTTCTAGTTTATTTGCCTAGAGGTGTTTGTAGTATTCTCCGATGGTAGTTTGTATTTCTGTGGGATTGGTGGTGATATCCCCTTTATCATTTTTTATTGCGTCTATTTGATTCTTCTCTCTTTTCTTCTTTATTAGTCTTGCTAGCGGTCTATCGATTTTGTTGATCTTCTCAAAAAAGCAGCTCCTGGATTCATTAATTTTTTGAAGGGTTTTTTGTGTCTCTATTTCCTTCAGTTCTGCTCTGATTTTAGTTATTTCTTGCCTTCTGCTGTTAAACGTAACACACACAGTTCTTTCACTCTTGAAACCAGGGTACAATGGATGAAAGATAATCATTCCACAATCTCAAAATTAATCATTGTAAATAGTGATTAAGCCACATGAGCCAGTGAATACTTTGACAGTTGTGACAATTTACACATTTATGCTAAATGAATCAGATAAGATGATATTAATTAATTTGAGCTGACATGTCAATTTTGGGGGCAAACCCTGCTGGAAGGTTCTCTGTATCCTCTCTCTCATACACACACACACACATATGCATACACACATGGATTCAGAGCAATATAGACAACATCAATTAGTCATAACAAGATGTGAAATATTTCTAATCTTTTGATTCTGAAAATTAATATGAAGGTATAAACACTGAAGAAAAAAAACAAATATTTTTGGCAAAATGGAGATTTTTCCTTCCACGTATGTTATAATTTTATTCTTTTTTATGTGCAAGTGTAGATATGAGAGATCCCAAAAGCCTTCCAAACAAGTAGATTTGAGGATATCACAGATACTCTATAGGGACTATTTGGTATTAGAATGCAATGACATTTTGCAGCTTTCAAAATTGGTATGAAGCACTGAATTGAATCAGAAATTTTGCAAATCAACTGCCTTATCAAGTCTGTTTTGAAGTCTTCTTGGTCTCCTGCTGAGCCAAGACTACATCCCAGCACAGGGAAAGTTTAATTATATTGGATATATTTCTAGTAGGAAATATATTCAGAATTTCAATATGTAGGACAAAAATATTTACTATCTAAGTTTGAAATATTGGGGGTTAGAAGAATGATTTTGAGATCCTCTCAACACAGAAAAAAGTTAGAGTGTGTGTTTGCTTTGGATATCTCCGTAAACATCTTTAATTTCTCCAGAACTACTTTTTTTTCTGTTTTCCAGTATGTGCATTTTAATGGTAATTATTGATATCCTTGCTAAATATGTAGATAGAAAGTAAATGGAAAACAATGGAGCGAGTTTTTCTAAACTTACTCTAAATAATTCTTCAAATATTTATGGGTGTCGTACTAGTATTATTCCAAGGAGACTTGTGGTCTTTTTCTTCAGTTTTCATGATAGTTCAGTGAGAAAGAGTAAAATCAACGTGTTCTCCTTCCTGAAATTTCATTTAAATTGATTATTTTCACCCTATATACCACACGCATTTTCAATCAAACTGCTTCAAATTTCACTAGAAACTTAAAATTTCTTACCCATTTTTAAACACTCCACGTTTACCTGATCCCACATCTGATCTTCTGCTCCCAAAACTCTGCCCACTGTTCTCACATTTCACCCACACCAAAGTTACCTCAGTCTGAGACGTGCCAGGTCACACCTGTGTCATCACTCAGAGGAATGGAAGGCCCCAGAACCTAAATCAGCTATGAAATTAAATGTTCATCTTGGTGAAAAATTAAAATTTTACTTTGAAAATAATAATTCATTACCAAGAAAACTTACTCTCTGCTACAGGTAACCAACACACTGCACCTCATTCTTCCTACATTTTCCTCATTTTACATTTGTCTAATTACTGTTTCCAATAATCATCACTTTTTCCATGGTCATTCCTTGGTTATTCTGGGAACTTGCCAAGGTTAAAAAAGAGGGAGGCCGGGCATGTGTCTCATGACTGTAATCTCAGCACTTTGAGAGGTTGAGGTAGGAGAATTGACTGAGGGCAGGAGTTGGAGTTAAAGACCAGCCTGGACAAGACCCAGTGTCTACAAAAAATTTTTAAAAATATATCCGGGTATGATAGTGCATGCCTGCAGTCCCCACTACTTGAGAGGCTAAGGCAGAAGAATCATTTGAGCCCAGGTATTTGAGGTCACAGTGAGCTATGATCACACCACTGTACTCAAGCCTGGGTGACAGAGTGAGACACTGTCTCTAATAAATAAAAAAAAAAAAAAAAAAAAAAAAAAAGAAGAGGAAGGAGTGATGGTTTTAATGCTGGACTATTTTAAAATATGTATAACCATGTTATTATATACAGTTAACCATAAATAGTTCTTACAACAACAAATATAGGCAAAAATATGACTATGTCCATAATCTTTTCCTCTTCCATATACATTCATGACATTTCCCTTTATGTTTCTTTTGTACTTAAAAATGCAAAATTAAATTACACTCTCTTGGTATTTCTGGCTGTTATCATAGAATAGATAAAATGCAAACAAGAAGAATTGATTGTAGAGACTACTCATTCATAAAACTAAATTGCAAAAGTCTTTGGTCATTTATGTTTTATTTTTGAAAGAGAATTTGGTAATATATCTGTGAAAGTCTCTGCCTCAGACAGGGAAACCTAGAAAAAAATCCTATAAAATGGCATAAATGAAAATTTTGGTGGAACAAATCTGATTCTATTCAGCTATTTAAATCAATTTTCCCACTCCTGGCTAACCCTCTCCAATCCCACCTTCACAAACACAGCTTAAAACAGAATTTGACATTTCTCGAAGGTAGGCAAAGAAAAATAAATTAATTTTAATTAATGACTTTTAAGTTAAGATTAATTTTGGACCATTAAACTTCCAATAAAATATAATAGCATTTCGTATCTTCTATGCTCCTTACATAATACATAATTTTTCTATAATAAGAGAATACACTCATTATCATATTGTTAAAAAAGCTAGTGGCCTGGGCTGGGAATAGAAAATGTAAGATTTGGTGCAGTCTATGATACCCACTAACTATCTGACCTTGGGAAAGAAGGCATATGGCCCTCAGTTTTGTCATCTAAAAATCATAATTGAATCATTTCCAAAGATATTTCCAGTTCTAAAAGCTTATAATGTGAAATATGCTTTTGATACTTTTAACTGTTCACGCAAATTTACTATGTTTTTATACTGGATCATTACTTCCCTCCATGCTAGATTCTTGTTCAGAAAAACAAAGCTCATTTATATTATAGCAGTTTCCTCAGGGAGGCTATGATTTGCTCTGTAATAATTTGATTTATAGCGCAATTTTCACTTACACACTTAAGTGAAGTGGTTGGGCAATCCATGAGAAGCGCTCTCAGATTATCTTATCTAAGACTTAAGACCAGACACCCAGGCAGAATGGGGTTAGTTGTGCTGTAGAGGAGGCCTAGGAACCAGGAGATCGCTTAGGTGGCTAATGAAAAACAGCAAAGGATTAGGCAACTTTATTTATCTTAAATCAGTAGGAGCAAGGATATGTTCTAATGTCAGAACAGGTCAACACGCAAAAATGCAGGATTAAGGAAAGAGAGATTCCAGTAAGGGTCAAAATCTGTGATAGGCATGTTATGAAGCCCTAATAATAACAAGTGTTGGCAAAATTTTTCTTTAAAGAGTCAGATACCAAATATTTTAGGACATACAGTCTTCGTTATAACTCAATTCTGCAGCTGTAGTGCAAAAACAGCCATAGATTATATGTAAATGAGCATGACTGTATTCCAATAAAACTTCATTTATGGACACTGACATTTGAATTTTGTATAATTTTCACATGTTACAAAATATTCTTTTTTTGATCTTTTCAACCACTTAAAAAGGTAAAACCTATTCTTAGTTGGCAGGCCATATAAAACCAGATGGTGGGCCAGATTTGGCCTATGGGCTGTTGTTTGCCAACCCCTCATAATAATGTAACAGTCAAATTGAGGACTTTTGAAATATGAATGAGCTTGTAATATGTTAATTTTAGTAAATTAAAATCAGCAAATGTATTATTTGAACACATTTCATTTTCTTAAAACTTTCTCTTGCAATAGTGTTTACATTCTTCATTAACTTGATAATAATATCTACTACTTATGGCTTATTTACAGCAAGCTCAATAATAAACTTACAATAAGTTTAATACAAGAAGCATTATGTTCCAGTTATAATCATCAATGTTATTTTACAGATCCTTACGATTATTTTCTGAGCAATATTTGCATTTTATATGTGAAAAAATAAAGTGATCAAATAAATAATTAATATTTCCAGTATTTCATATCTAGACTGTCAAATCAAAAGCCTGTTCTGTTAACCATTCTACTACACAGATGCAGATATCATTTTTTCCTTTAAAAACATACAGGAAAACTTTGTTCATATTCACATTAGCTGAAATTCTGAATTGATAATGAGACCTAATCTTGTATTTAATTGTCAATATTTTTGTTTTCAGGAAATGTTTTTCTAGTATTTATATGCCAATATAAAAATCATGAAAAGAAAAACTACACACTTAAAATAGAAGTAAAGTCCGGGTGCGGTGACTCATGCCTGTAATCCCAGCATTTCAGGAGGCTGAGGCGAGTGGATCACGAGGTCAGGAGATCGAGACTATCCTGGCTAACACGGTGAAACCCCATCTCTACTAAAATACAAAAAAAGAAAAAAAAAAAAAAAAGAAGTAAATACTGAGTTATTTTAAGGCCATAATGGAGCACAAAATCATTTTATGAATATTTCCAGGGTCAACCTTTTTTAACAATCACATCTCTATTTAATTCAATCATAATATTTTGAAGAATCTTAGTAAATTTAACAAAAAATTAATAGTTCATTTATCTACTCATTCAATTAGCAAATTTATTAAACATTTGCCTGTGCCAACCAGTATACTCTGCTTGGAAATACAGCGTTGAGAAAGAGAGATCCTTTCTGTCCTCAACCTAGTGGAGCAGACAAGATACTTATTAAAATAGCCACATTTTGTGCATACTGTAAAGAAAAGATAAAGGATGTCATGGGTTCGTTACATAGAGCATCTGTTGTAGGATGAGGTTCAGGAAAGACTTTTGAGCTGAGATCTAGCAAGGCAAACATACTAGCACATGGGGCAGAGGCCAGAGCTCGGTGCAGCGCTAAGGCTGGAGACCACATAGTACTATTTTTAAGCCCCTAATGCCAGATTACCTGAAAGGAGAGAGCGAGATGGATAGTGGCCCAACCTCAGGCCATGGTGATAGGCAAGGTGAGATCAGGCAAATGTAAAGGGCTAGTGGAAGATTTAACCTTTATCCTAGAAGTCATAGAAGAGTTTTAAGCAGAAAAATTAGATTATCTGATTTTCCTTTTAATCATATGGATCCTAGGATATAATGGAAACAGAAATGTCTGGGGAGCTCAGGGAAAAGGCCATTGTAATGATCCATGTGAGTGCTGTTAGACAATGTTTTAAACTAGGTTGTGTTGAGGAGACAAAAAATAGTAGTCAGATTCGTGAAATATGTTGAAAGCAAATACATACGGACAGTTGATTTCTTTACATTCTTTGGATCTCAGTTTAAAGAATATGTAAAAAGGCCATTTCTGACTATTCTATCCTATTCATGTTCTCTAAGACATTCTTCTTTTATATTACATGTCATCAAAATTTAATTATTTCTTTATTAGCTCATTCACTTCTGAAAGCCCTATTAGAGATGAGACTATGTCATTTTTGCTCACTACTGTTTCTATCATAGCACTGTGCTTGATACGGAGCAGCACTCTATAATATATTTGTGAGACAGTGAAAAAATAAACTGAGTTTTATGAGCAACTACATTGAAACATATGGCCTTAAACTGTGTTTGGAGAAATAAAAAGCAGGGGCACTATTTGGATAGTGGTTTGATGACACGTATCCATTACTCTTTGCCATGAAATACAAGTAAAATCATCATAAATGTATATGTTTAAAAATTAATATGTTAAAATTAAACATATTTTTATATGTTTAAAAATTAAACTTAAATAAACTGTGTTTATCTATACCGTGTTATACTAATCAGTTATGAAATACTTCAGTATTTATACTAAATATAATGAAATACTTATATAATACTTACAAAATACTTATGTAATAAAGTGAAATACTTAGATAATAAAATGAAATACTTAAATACTTATATAATATGAAATGCTTATGTGACAAAATGAAATATTTAAGTATAAAAGGAAATGCTAAAGTATTTCACTAAACTATTTCATTTTATACTTAATATTTCATTTTATTACTGATTAGTATAACATGGTATGGATAAACATAGGTTATTATTTAACCATTTATCAATTGAAAGACATCTGCGTTATTTTAAGTTTTTGGCTATTACTAAAAAAGGCTTCTATAAATATTCACATACAAGTTATTATGTGAACATAAGTCTTCATTTCTCTGAAATAAATATTTCTAGGAGTGAAATTGCTGAGTGGCATGTTAGTTACATGTTAGTTTGTTTTTAAAAAATTGCCAAAGTGTTCTTCAGAGAGGCTTTGCCATTTACATTCCAATCAAAAATAAATGAACGACCTAGTTTCTCTCCATTCTCACCCAACATTTTCTTTTGTCACTTTGTTTTTAAACAATTTTGTAGACATTCTAATAGGTATGTAGTTATATCTCATTGTGGCTTCAGTTTACAATTATCTAATAACTAATGAAGTTGAACATCTTTTCATGTGCTTATGTACTTATTCACTGTACCTTCTACAGTGAAATGTCTGTTCATGTCTTTTGCCTGTATTCTAAAAGGATTATTTGTTTTTTTGTTTGTTTTTTTACTGTTGAGTTTTGAGACTTCTTTATATATTTTGATCTAAGACTTTTTTCAGACACACCATATGCAAATATTTTCTCCCAGTCAGTGTTTGTCTTTTTTTCGCATAACAAATTTATAAATTTTAAAATCTGATATGAGTTCTGTGTGTCCCCACCCAAATCTCATCTTGAATTCCCACGCGTTATGAGAGGGGCCCGGTAGGAGGTAATTGAATCAAGGGGGCAAGTGTTTCCTGTCCTATTCTCATGATAGTCAATGAATCTTATGAGGTCTAATGGTTATAAAAAGGGGAGTTTCCATCCACAAGGGCTCCTCTCTTTACCTGCCGCCATCCACATAAGATGAGACTTGCTCTTCCTTGTCTTCCGCCATGATTGTGAGGCTTCTCCAGTCACATGGAACTATAAGTCCAATTAAGTATCTTTCCTTTGTAAATTGCCCAGTCTCACAAATGTCTTTATCAGCAGCATGAAAACGGACTAACACAAAGTCAAATTTATAATTTTTTTCTTTTGATCAATCATGCTTTTCATGTCAACTCTAAGAACTGTGATCCAAAAGATTTATCCTGTTTTTTTCTAAAAGTTCTAGAGTTTATCTTTTGCATATAATCCATAATCCATTTTGAGTTAACTTTTAAATAAAGTGAGGTTTAAGTTTATTTCCTATTTAATTTTTTGCCTCTATGAATGTCTAATTGCTCCAGCATCATTTTCAGAAAGGCTATTGTTTTTTCTTTATATTGCTTTTAGACATTTATCAAAAAATCAGTTGGACATGTGTGTGGACCTATTTATGGGTTCTCTATTTTGTCCTACTGATCTACATGCCTATGCCTTCACCAGTACTACATAGTGTTGATTACTGTAGCTTTATAGTAAGTTTTAAAAGAGAGTAGGCTAATTCCTCCCACATTTTTCTTCTTTTTCAAAATTGTTTTTGATATTCTAATTACTTTGCCTTTCTGTATACATTCTAGAATAACCTTATATATGCAAAAGCTTGTTGAGATTTCATAACAATCGCATTAATCTTGTGTATTGATTTGGAAAGATTTGACATCTATGTTCTAATCCATGAAGATAGTATGTATCTCTATTTATTTACATCTTCTTTGATTTTTTACCAGTACTTCATAATTTTCAGCATTAAAGTCCTACATACTTTTTAGATTTAAAATATCTTTTGAGTTTGTTTCCTCAATTGCAAATGGTTTTGTATTTTTACTTATAGTGTTTTTAAATTCATTTTCCAGTATACAGAAATAAAATTGATTTTTGCATGTTTACTTTGTATTCTGTGGCATTTCTAAACTCATTTAATAGTTCTAAATGTTTTTTGCAAATTTATTGGGATTATCTATGCAGACAACCATGCTGTCTATACACAAGGGCACTTTTATTTCTTCCTAAATAATTAATAAGCCTTGTATTAACTGCATTGTCTTAACTGCATTGGATAGCATTTTTGGTGCTAGTAATATACTGTGTAAGAGTGGTCAGTGTTGATATTTTTGCCTTGTTTCCAACAATAGAAAAATGCATTTTGTGTCTCATCATTCAGTACAATGTTAGCTGTAGGGTTTTTTGTTTTTTGTTTTTTTGTAGATGTTCTTTATCAGGTTAATTTCCCTTTATTCCTATTTTTAAGAGCATTTTTATCTTTAATGTGTATACAATTTTGTCAAATGATTTTCTGCACCACTTTTTTTTTCTTAAACTGTTAGTATGGTAGATTACATTGACTGATTCAGGATATTGAATCATCCTTGCGACCCTGGAATAAACTCCATTTGGCCATCATGTATAATTTCTTTTTTATATTGCTTAATTATATTTGCTAATATTCTGTTAAGGATTTTGCAACTATATGAGGAATATTCATCTGTAGTTTTATTTTCTTGTACTGTGTTTGCAAAACTTCCTCTTTTATAAAAGAAATTGTTTAGAATCAGTGTAAATTATTATTTAAACATTTGGTAGAATTCTCCATTAAAACCATCTAGTCCTGGAGATTTAATTTTTGGGGAGTTTTAAAATTATGAATTTAATTTGCTTAATGGTTATAGAGCTATTCAAAATTATCAATTTCATATAGTATTAGTTGTGTAAGTTTGTAGTTTTCAAGATATTGGTCCCTTTCATCTAAGTTACCAAATTTGGATGTATAGATTTGTTGGTAGCACTCCCTTAACTGTTTGTTGTTTGCAGGATTTGTAATGATATCTTGTTTCATTCCTGATATTGGTAATTTGTATCTTCTCTACTTTTTCTTTGTCAGGCTTGCTAAAAGGTTGATAATTCTATTTATTTTGTCAGTGAACCAACTTGGTTTTCATCAAATTTCTCTGTTGTTTTGGTGTGTCATTTTCACTGCATTCTGCTCTTACCTTTACTATTTGTTCATTCTGTTTATTTTGCATTTATTTTGCTCTCCCTTTTACAAGTTTTGAAAGAAGAACTTAAGGAAGCTTACATTATTATTATTCATTATTATTATAATTTAAGTTCTAGGGTACATGTGCACAACGTGCAGGTTAGTTACATATGTATACATGTGCCATGTTTGTGTGCTGCACCCATTATCTCATCATTTAATATTAGGTATATCTTCTAATGCTATCCCTCCCCCCCTCCCCCCACCCCACAACAGGCCCCAGTGTGTGATGTTCCCCTTCCTGTGTCCCCGTGTTCTCAATGCTCAATTCCCAGCTATGAGTGAGAACACGTGGTGTTTGGTTTTTTGTCCTTGCAATAGTTTGCTGAGAATGATGGTTTCCAGCTTCATCCATGTCCCTACAAAGGACATGAACTCATCATTTTTTATGGCTGTATAGTATTTCATGGTGTATATGTGCCACATTTTCTTAATCCAGTCTACCATTGTTGGACATTTAGCTTGGTTCCAAGTCTTTGCTATTGTGAATAGTGCCACAATAAACATACGTGTGCATGTGTCTTTATAGCAGCATGATTTATAATCCTTTGGGTATATACCCAGTAATGGGATTGCTGGGTCAAATGGTATTTCTAGTTCTAGATCCCTGAGGAATTGCGACACTGACTTCCACAATGGTTGAACTAGTTTACAACAGGTGCTGGAGAGGATGTGGAGAAATAGGAAGCTTATATTATTAATCTGAAAAAAATGTTTCTGTTTTCTAATATAAGTAATGTTACAGATTTTCCTCTCAGTGCTGTGTAAGATGTGTTTTAGATTTTTTTAAATGAGGCAATTATTAACTCAGCATCTTTTATTCTAATGCTTCTTGTTGGCAGTCACCACCTATCCTGCAATTCTGTCCAGATTTCTTTGCACTGAAGTTGTTAGTTTGTAGCCCTTGTCTTGGTCCTCTTCCACTATTTTCAGCGCTTCCAGGACAAGGACCCAGCCTGCCATACTCTTGGATCCTTGGTTGAAGTGTCTGGGCCTGAGGCCATTTCTCAAGATCCCCCATAGATTTTGGTCATGGAGCCGACCCCAGCTCCACCTGGGAGGTATAGATATTGTGCTATGGAAGCTATGTCTACACATATTGCTATGTGTAGAATCAGCTGTCATTATAGGGAGCACGGTCTTTATGCTTGACCAGCTTGAACATGTCTTGGGACTTTCAACTTCCGGACTTTTTGGGGAAGGCTGCCAGAGGTCTGAAGAACTCCTGCCAGTTCACATCTTTTACAGTAACTCCAGGTATGGTGTGGCCTCCACACTACCAACCAAAGGAAAAACTGTGTTTCAGAAATTTTGATATGTTGCTTTTTTTAAATTCAGTTAAATATATTTTTTATTTCCCTGATACATTCTCCTTTATCCATGGATTCTTTAGAAGCATGCTGCCTAATTTCCAAGTGTTCAAAATAGTCCACTTATCTTTTAGTTATTAATTTCTATTTAATTCCATTATAGTCAGAAAACACACTCTGTGTGATTTCTATTTGTTTAACTTTTTTGAAGTTATTTTGTGGTCCAAGATATGATCCATCTTGTTATATGTTCTGCAGGCACTTAAAGGAATGTATATTCTGCTGTTGTTGAATAGAGTAGTCTATACATGTCCGATAGATTCTATTGTTGAGGATATTGCATTATTCTCTGTTCTTTCCAATTTTCTACCTGCTAGATCTAGCAATTTTCTACCTGCCAGATCTAGCAATTATTGACAACATGGTATTCAGTTTCCCAAGTATAATTCTGAGTTCTTAATTTCTCCTTTCAGTGCTATCAATTTTTGTTTAACATATTTTGTATTTCTGTAGTTTGGTGTATGCATATTTAGCATTGTCATGTCTTCTTGTTGGATTTACCCTTTTATTATTATGTAATATATCTCTCTGTTTCCGGATTTGCTGTGCAAATACAAAATATTCTGTATTTGCTCTGTAATATACTTTAATATGTAATATACTTTAATATATAATATAGTCACTTTTTGTTTCTTTTGATTAATGTTTGCATGATCTATCTTTTTCATCCTTTTATTTTTAATCTGCCTTTATCCTTATATTTGAAATTTTTTGTAGATAGCCAAAAATTAGGTCATTTAAAATAGGAATTGAATAAATTTTTGTATTGTATAGTTATTTTAAATTTACAGATTTATCGTGAAGACAGTAAAAGAAGTTGATCTATAACCCACCCTCGGTTTTCCCTGCTATTAAAGTCTTATATTAGTATTGCACATTTGTCACAATTAATGAATCATGATTGATACAGTATTATTAACCAAAGTCCATATGTCATTTAGATTTCCTTTATTTTTCGCTAAGGTCTTCTTTTTCTTCTAAGATTGCATCCAGGAAACCACATTGAATTTAATAGTCATGTCTCCTTAGGCTCCTCTTGTGAGAGTTTCTCAGACTTTCCTTGTTTTTGATGAACTTGACAATTTTAAGGAGTAATGGTCGTGTATTTTATAAACTGTTCCTCAATGGAATTTGTCTGTTTTCTTCATGATTAGGTTGAGTAATATGTTTTTGGGAGGACCACTACAGACGTAATGTGTCATTTTCACCAGATCACACTAAGGCTCCATGCTATTGACATGATTTGTGATTGTTGATAACTTTGATTACCTGACTGAAACAGTGTTTGTGAAGGTTCCCCACTGTAAATTTAGTATTTCTCCCATTTTCATACTGTACCCTTGGGAAGAAAACTCACTATTTGCAATCCACAAATAAAAAGTGGGAAGTTATACTCTACTTGCTGAAGAAGAAAGTATCTACTTTAATTATTTAGAATTTTTTGGATGGGAGATTTGTCTATTCTCTTACATTAATTTACTTATTAAATCATTAAGTTATATCAGTATGGACTCATGATTATTTATTTTGTACTTTGGGGTATGAATCAACACTACTATATTTTTGTTGTTCAAATATTCCAGTTTTTGGCCATTTGAAGCTCTTTCAGATGGTACTCATATCCCTTTGATAGTTTCCTGTCATTATCTGCGGTTTATTTATTTACTTATTCGTTCTTTAAAAATGTCCTTTAATTTTTAGTGGGTTGTTTAAAGTGGCCTTTTTTTTGCGAGCAGTTTTAGGTTCATAGGAAAAATGAGTAGAAGGTATGAAGAATTCTCACATACCTCCTGACTCTATACTTGAATAGCCTCTTACACTATCAACATCCACCACCAGAGTAGTACATTTGTTATAATTGATGAGCCTACATTGACACATCAGTATCACCCAGAGTCTATACAGTTTACATTAGGGTTCACTCGCTTTGCACATTCCATTTCATATTGGCCAAATATATCCACTGTTATACTATCATACAGAGTGTTTTGTCACTGCCTAACAGTCTGCGTTCTGCCTATTCATCCCTCTCTCTCCTCTGACCCTGGACTATGACTCCAGTTTTGCTTTTTACAGAAAGTCATATAATTGGAATCATGCAGTATGTAGCCTTTTCAAATTGGCTTCTTTCATTAATATGCAGTTAAGTTTCCTCCGTGTTTCTTTGTGGTTTGATAGTTCATTTCTTTTTAGCACTGAATAATATTCCATTTTCTGAATTTGGCAGTTTCTTTATCCATTCACCTACTGAAGGTCATCTTGGTTGCCTCCATGAGCAATTATAAGTAAAGCTGCCATAAACATCTCTGTACACGTTTTTGCACAGTAGTCTCTTTTTAAAAAACACTTGTTTTCTGGCACTATAGGTCATGCATTTTAATCTACTTTGCCAATCCCTGTTTCTCGGTTCATAAATTTAGACTGTTTATATTTAATTTCATTATTGATATACTTAAATATGCCATTTTTTTCTGTTTTTCTCTCTTGTTTGTTTCTATTTTCTTTTTCCTGCCTGTAGGTATCATATTATATATCTATAAGTAATTACAATCTAGTAATATGACATTTTACTATTGCAAGTGAAATACAGAGATCTTATCTCCCTTTATGTTCTGTTACCCTCTCTCATTTATAATCTAATTATATTAAATATTTTCTGTATGTCCATTCATAATCAGATTAAACATTATGATTTTTGCTTCTATTATAAACTATAATTTAGAAAACTCAAGGAGACCAGAATCTACAAAGAAGTTAAACAAATTTACAAGGAAAAAACAACCCCATCAAAAAGTGGGCAAAGGATATGAACAGACACTTCTAAAAAGAAAACATTTATGCGGCCAACAAACATATGAAAAAAAGCTCATCATCACTGGTCATTAGAGAAATGCAAATCAAAACCACAATGAGATACCATCTCACGCCAGTTAGAATGGTGATCATTAAAAAGTCAGGAAACAACAGATGCTGGAGAGGATGTGGAGAAATAGGAAGGCTTTTACACTATTGGTAGGAGTGTAAATTAGTTCAACCATTTTGGAAGACAGTGTGGCGATTCCTCAAGGATCTAGAACCAGAAATACCATTTGACCCAGCAATCCCATTACTGGGTATATACCCAAAGGATTATAAATCATTCTACTATAAAGACATATGCACACCTATGTTTATTGCGGCACTGTTCACAATACCAAAGACTTGGAACCAACCCAAATGCCCATCAATGATAGACTGGATAAAGAAAATGTGGCACTTATACACCATGGAATACTGTGCCACCATAAAAAAGGATGAGTTCATGTCTTTTGCAGGGACATGGATGAAGCCAGAAACCGTCATTCTCAGAAAACTAACACAAGAACAGAAAACCAAACACCACATGTTCTCACTCATAAGTGGGAGTTGAACAATGAGAACACCTGGCCACAGGGTGGGGAACATCACACACCGGGGCCTGTTGAGGGGTGGGAGGGCTTGGGGAGGGATAGCATTAGGAGAAATACCTAATGTAGTTGACGGGTTGATGGGTGCAGCAAACCACCATGGCATGTGTACACCTAGGTAACAAACCTGCATGTTCTGCACATGTATCCCAGAACTTAAAGTATAATAAAATAAATAACTGAAAGAAAGTATTCACAGTGCAAGAACAGGAGGACATTTTTAACAATATAAATTATAATGAATTTCAAGAAAAAAAGCACTATCAACAGAAGAATCATCAGAGTAAAATAAGAAAACCATAGAAATTAAAAATCTTCGAACTCAAAAATTTGGAAGTTAAAAGTTGAGGAAATCTCTCAATAAGTAGACAAAATAACAGATAAAATTTAGAAAAGTTAAGAAGTTAAATTATTCATCTAGAAGGTCCAACATTCACTTAACTGGAGTCCTAGTAAATGAGAACAAAGGAAACAGGGAAAAGAGGTTATCAAAGACATAAGTACATTTTTTTCAAATGGAAAAATATATGTTTTCATTTTTAAAGCACCTGACTACTCAGTAAAATTAATTGAAAAAAATTAAATGGGTATCACTGATAAATTCCAGAATGTCAGGGGAAAAGAGAAAATTTTTTATTCATAGAAACAGAATTAGAATGGGAAAATATTTCTAAAATATGTTTAGTATGGAATTCAATCTTAGTATCTCCAGTGAGATGGCAAGATAATATATGATTTATGATTTCAAATACCCACAGTCAAGTTGAATTATAATCCTTGGTTACTGAAAGTATGTGCAGGTATAATTAATGGAAATTTTAGTAATTTTTGGAAGTCAGATATCCCAAAGGAACAAAAGTCTGAGGCTCTGAGTTTTCATGCAGCTAGTTTTTTGGGGAGTTTCTCTGATGAGCAACACCAATGAGGAGTGAAGAAAGCAGGATTAAACACAGGAGAAACTGAACTGTAATCATGCAGTTCTAACAGAGGTCTCAAAAGTCTCAGTGGCAACAGTGGTTGGGATGGCTATTCAGAGATTTCTCAATTTTGGCAACAGTGTGGGGCTTTTTTAACTCTCCCTGTCCCCAACAACTAATCATTATATGACAGCTTTTATCAGGGAATGGAGTTTAACTTTGGGATAGGATGATTTCCTTGGCTGAAAAAAATTGCTTGGAGGCTGACTCAGCTGGGAGCAATCAGCAACCAACAGTCTCTGAACCTGGGGAAATGAGTGCCTTAGTCACAAAGGACATCTGTGTTACACAACACAGCATCCACTACAGTTCACCCCAGCACTGCTCAGATCTATTTGTTCCATATGGTAAGTTCACTTCAATTGTAAAAAGCTTCTCCATGATTCTTGTTAGTCTCTTTTTCTAGAAATTATAAAAGAGAAAGAGTAGTAAAACAAATGGCAGTCCCTACTACAATAGTTGGTTTCAGATTATCATAGGTGCTCATCATCTTCCTCCTGCAGTACCCATTTGAAATTGCCCACATCCTCAGTTAGTAACTGAACTGGTATTACTGGTTTATCTAGTCAGGTTAACACACTTCTATCTGTGAGGGTTCTGAGCCTCTGGTTACCATGTTCTTCTCACACTGCTGTGGCTATTACTGTCCATGTATTGTCATGATTGAGTGAGAGAGTAACAAGAGACACTGTGGTTGTCAACTGTTTTCTACCTTGCCTTCATTGTGTAACCACAGTCCTACCTCTTACCACTCCCAGTATGATAACTCTGCTTTTGACTGCTAGGGTATAATGAGACTTGACCTTATTTATTGGGTCTCATGGTCAGGGTGAGAAATAAAATGCTCAGGAGAAAACATGTTGTCTGGCATTTAAAAGTTAGGAGCCGATATTTTAATTCTCCCCATTAAAATCAATTAATCCAGTGCAGTTACAAACAAGAACGCTGAAGGGTTTTGCTTTTGTTTTTGATGAAATTTAACAAACTGATCCGAAAATTTATGTATAAGAACAAGGGGAAGGTCAAGAAATTTGTAAGATGAAAATTTTCAAGGTGAATAATACAGGCTGGGTCCTTGCCTCCTAGATATTAAGACTTCCTGTAATCCCAGCACTTAGGGAGGCCGAGGTGGGTGGATCATGAGGTCAGGAGATCGAGACCATCCTGGCTAACATGATGAAACGCCGTCTCTACTAAAAATACGAAAAATCAGCTGGGCCTGGTGGCAAGCGCCTGTAGTCCCAGCTACTCGGGAGGCTGAGGCGGGAGAATGGCGTGAACCCTGGAGGCGGAGCTTGCAGTGAGCCAAGATCGCCTCGCTGCACTCCAGCCTGGGTGATAGAGTGAGACTCCGTCTCAAAAGAAAAAAACAAAAACAAAACTCTCTATTTTTCTGTATTTTAAAAATTATTTTATAGTGAAAAAGGGGAAATGTACCTAAGGAAAACAAAAATCAGATGATAAATAAGGATCAGAAGAGGGAAGATCCATCATTGCTGTGATTATATGAAATCTGAAGCTGCATTATTATAAAAATAGATGAATCCAATAAAATACCTTTACAGCATTTTCAGTCATAGCATAATCTGTGGTATTATGTTTAGTTATTAATTCTATATTTTAAAAGATATTCTGAAATTCTGAAGATTATGTAAACTCAAATGACCAGTGAGTGATATGAAAATCACATTCAAAACAGCAATAGCTGAGAAAAATGTGGACATTTAGCTTGGACAAAAAAGGACTATTCAGGAATGGTTTGAGTCCACGTATTTTAAGGGTTGTCATGTGGAAGATGATGTTTATGTTCTTTAAGTCTCTAAAATGTTGAGTTAGAAAAAAGATGGATGGGAATTTGGACACAATAGATTTGAGCTCTATATTAGAAGAGTGGAGAGTAAAAGGAGCTGGGATTCAGAATTGTACACACAATGAAACAGTCTGCATTACAAAGAGTATTAGCTTTTCATCACTGGAAGTGTTAGTTACAGAAGTTTGCAAAGAGCATTCCTATACGATTGGAGACTGCCACAACCTGAATAGCAACTAAGGTTTTCTTCTAGCTGAGGACCCTATTATTTATATACTAGGACTCAATTATTCATATTAAATTGAATGAAAAATAAATACTGTTTTCCAAGTCTCACAGTATCTCTTTGAAAGAGGAAATCTGGGTAATCTACTTGCCTTCAGGGCACCAATTCTTAATAGCATCTCCAAATATTCCAGCAGGGGCAGCAGGCATCTTTAAATGCCTGAGATTCTTGGGACTCCAGGCAACCCTGGACACCCATTGACAAAAGCAAATTCAATACTTGATCAAAGTCTTGGTCCTGGGCTGTTTGGTTTGATATGAGATACATGGCAACCCTAGTAAGACTTCAAAGCTATTAATTTATCACAAACCTATAAATCACAAATTTATATAGAGAGATTGTAATGAAGGCCATTTTTCTAATTCTGCCAATTACCTGAAACAAAGAGCCCATTTCTCTGGGAAGCTCTGGTGCAGTTTGATGCTGCAGTCAGTCCCCAATGATCTGTTTGTTTGCAGGGGGTGACTGCTGCCTTCACATTTTCCTGTGAAGGGTTAGGAAAAGATTTCCAAAATGCTCTTTGCTTCACCACCATTTTAAAAACAATTACAGTGAGGGCGCCTGGGATGGAGTTTCCAGGACACTATTTCACAGATCGTTGCTCCAGTCCACTTATTCGTACAAGAGCAGTATTCTTGTTTTCCATCTCTCCTCACTGTGGGATTCCAGCTTTTGTGCCAAATATGAACCATTCTTGCTCTGAGCACCAGGAATACCCAAGATGTTCCAATTTACTGTGGTTGCTGGCCTCTGCAAGATAGTAAACCACACTTGAATTGTTAAGATCATTATACTGAATATCTTCTTCCTTTTTTAGTCCCATTAAAAAAAAAAATGAGTGAGGGAGAAAGAAACACAGAAGGCAAAGAATTGTAGAATGCTTTTCAAAGCCAATAACTTTTCACCATGCATCTGTATTTCTGTTAGCATGGAACCAAGTTTCTTTCACAGTTACTTTGTTATTGTCCTGTCTAATATGGTAGCCACTAACAGGTCTGGTTATTGAGTACATGAAATGTTGCTACTGTGATTGAAGAACTGAATTTTTAATTAAATGAGATGTGCTATAAGTGTAAAATACAGTGAATCTCAAAAACTAAGAAAAAATGTAATACTTCTCAAATATTTAAATATATAAATATATTAAAAGTATATTCAGATAAATTTTGATAAAATACATTATTAAAATAATCTCATCTTTTTCTTTTTACTTTTTAGTGTGGCTAGTAGAAAATTTAAAATTACTTCTGTGTCTCATTTTGATTGGACAGTGCTGCCTATAAATTGAGTCTCTCTCTCTTGCTTTTTGTCTCTTTCCCTGGATTTGTGATAGTCCTGTAACGAATTCTTTTAGTGGTTAAGATGGTGGGAGATCGGCAATAGGACCAAGTGCATAGTATGCAGGCCTTAATGCAGAATGAAAATGTGGAGCCCTTGATAAAAATTTAGAATTTTAATAAGGCTATAGAGGAACATTAAAACAAGTGTGGGGCTGTTATATATGTGAAGCCCAATGAGATTGCACAGATCTAACACCCATAAAGTTGGAGCTGATTGGTAACTGCCAATTTGAGAACTACTGAGCCAGAACGTGAGAGTCACTAAGGGCTATTACTCCAGGGACCTTCTAAAAAGAAAACGAAAAGTTTGAAATACTTGTTACTTTACCTGTCATTTCCCAGTTCTCAATTTAGACCACAAAACTCAGATTCATCTCAAGTCAGCATGTAAAATAGCCGTAATAGGTGGCTAGAAATAAAGCTTCAAAAATTACTCTGAAACTCTTGATAATATTTATGCTTTAAAATTGCAATTTTAAGTTTTCTTGCAGATATTTTATTGTATAGAGCATCAAAGACTTGGTTGTCAGCTTATATTAAGTGCTTTTGAATGGCAGAATTCAAACAAGAAAATAACTTTAAAAAGCCTGTCCATACGAGGTAGTTAAGAAAAACATAATAATTGTCTGTAATGCTGAGGAAGTATTTGTTTAACACAAATGATAAAAGTGCTTGGGTCCTGAAATCTGTAGACCAGCTAAGTTTACCTTATATTTGTGAAAATGCATTGGTGGTTGTGTTTTAAATCAAAGAGACAACTGTTGCACAGTGTTGGTGACAAGGGATCTCGTCTGATCTTTACTACAGCAACGTAACATCCAGGGCTTCCTTCAGTTTGAACTTTTATTGACTCTGTGAACTTAAAATAAGTCATATTGTGCCCCTCTCTCAAGATTAATTTATTCAGTGATAAGGTGACTGATGGTAAGCCAGGTACCTATCCAATCACAGTAAATACTAAGTTCCAATACAAACTGAGCAACAGATCATATTTCAGAGTGCTGGAGCTGGAACACAGGAATATTGCTATAGAGAGGGAAAATTCCCAAATGTAAATCTTTGTGTGATGTGACTAAAAATATGGAGAGAATATGTATTAAATATATAAATAAATTAATAAAATGAAATTGATTACAGAAGAATAAAGGCAGTTATTTTTTCCAGAAACCCTACATCTGGTGTGATTAGACTGTAGTGAGTTCTTCAGAGCTCAAAGCTTCCACCTATGAATATTTTCTTCAAATAAACATTTTTTCCTTTGCCTCACTGGTTGCCAATAGAAACATCTGCCTGGAGGACTCAGTTTAGCCAAGTCTCTCGCGTTTTTTTTTTTTCTTTATAAGTCTTGAAAGAATATTTTGGCCTTCTTTCCTCTAATTAGTTTCCAAAATAGCAGTGGGAATTTAAATTATAATCAACTTTTATCCAGTTCCTGCTAAATTCATCAAGGAAAGATGACTTAGAATATGAATCAGGTACAATTGTTGGGTTTCCTTGAACTTCACTAACCATCCATTCATTCCTAAAGGAAGACAAAAGCTCATTTCTCTAAAAGATGAGTGTTGAATTGAATTCTAGTTTTTTGTCCAGAATATTTTTTCCTTTATCAGTCTCACTTGTCTGGACTGTGCTTAACTAAATAAAACAATACATCTTTACATCAAATTCCACAATGTGGTTTGCTAAAGTATGTCTTTTCCTCCTCCACCACCCTGCCTCTTACTTAAACTTCATTTACTTTGACCCCAAAGCATCTAGAATCAATATATTTGTACACAGTTAGCTGGTTTTAGGGATGATTCTCTGTCTTCCCATTTTTACATGAGAGCAAGTTAGCTTAAAAATGTGGAGGCAAACCAATAGATGATATCAACAATTTCCTCCTGCTGCTACAAATAGGATGTTAACTTATTTATAAAATAGATTTATTTTAAAAATTTTATTTTCAAAATAGTTTAACATCATCCTATTTAGTAGTTTAAAATCTTAAAATGTTTTGTCTTTTTTTCTATTTTCCTACAATGAATAAAAATCACACATAAAGTTTAGCTAGAGAAATAACTCATCCAATGACTACAAGAGGCCCATGTTGCCTTTATTCTGAAGCTACTGATACTGGGAATTTGTAGAGTTTTGCCTAGAACATTCTGACTTCCCAAGCCACATCGCAGAGATGTCAGGCGACGGAGAGCGGTGCCATCTGTCAGTCCCTGGAGCCATCATCAAATAGGAGCTATGCAAGCCCAAGAGTTTTTGGCTGGAATAGGGGAAGTTCACAGAAACAGATTTTTCTTCATTTTTGTTCTCATGTTTTCAAACTCAGGAATCTTCAAAGGAAATGGAAGAAAGCATGAAACCGTGAACAATGAAATGATGAAAAATTCTGGCCAGCACACAGAAATCAAGTTATCACATGGATGGGAAAGTTTTCTAATATGAGCACTATCTTCTGTTTTGTTTCTCGCCCCAACATTTCCTGCTGCCTTCAGTTGACAACCGTATTTACATGGCTTCTGAGAAGCTCAAGCTCAAAAAGACTGTGTTATGGAGACTGAGAAATTATGGTAAGGTTCTGGTGCCTTTACAAGGCCCTTTAGAGAATCATGGGCAAAAGCAGTAACAGAATAAGAATTAAAGCACCACTTTATTAATATCTGTATTAGAACTCAAAACCACTTACATAGGCCTGCTTGGTATAAGTTGGTTTATAGCAAAGACTTTGAGTTTGAGAACAAATTGTGGTTTCATTCTCTTCCTTTCCTGCCAATATACTTTCTATTCCTCAAATCTAAATCCTGACAGAGGGTTCAGGTTTTAGAGAAAGTTGTGGCACAAATTATGAATAATATCGGTAAAGTAGATTTGGGAAAAAGAACACATGAACTTGACCCAGTAGATCTGTTTATTCTATTGATTAAGAAAATGGAAATCTCATGAGACAGGATGGATGGGACCTAGATTTAGATTCTTCCAGAAACTTTACCATGCCCACATGATTGGTGGCCAAACTCAATAGGAACCATAACAATAGCAACCCACCTTTCCAGGGTGGGTGGGAAAACTAGATAAATAGGTGAGCATATGAGTAACTAGCTGGCAAGGGGCAAGAACATTAATTCTTTAACATATGCCAGTCTATATCTATACTTTAAAGATCGGCAGGATGTGGTGATAGAATGGCTAATCTCCAAAAACTAACCAGCAAGATGCCAAATGCACCCTGACAGATATATTCTGACAAATAAGATATCTCAATATGAAGTATTTCTGTTTTCAGCTTTCTTTTGAAGAGAGATCTGCAAAGGGATCACTATGCTCCAAAAGCATTAATTACCCATGAGATAAACTGATTGCAAAAGTGGTTAAAACTCCTATATATAGGAGGAGTACTAGATACTGCATAGGAGTACTAGATACTAGATAGGAGTACTAGATACTCCTCCTAGATACAGGAGGAGTAGAGAATTTAATCATTTGGGCTAGCTATGTGTCATACACTGGCCAATAGGAAGAAGTAGAAGACACGGCGTGTCAGTTTCAGCTTGCCCTCAATAGGCCTCTATGTCCCCATTCATTCTATTAGAACTCTGCCACCCTCACAAAAACAAACCCATGCTAGCCTGGCAGAATATGAGGAACTATGAAAAGAGCTGAGTCATTCCAAGTAAAGCCTTATATATTATGCCAGCCAGTCCATAGCTGGCCCAGAGTAGACCAGTGATAAACGAGCAGGCCCAGCTGAAATCAGCCAGGCCAAGCCCTGGATGATGTAGATGATCCATAGACTTTACAACAAAAATAAATGTTTATTGTTCTATGTCATGGGTATGTGGTTATTATTTAGGCATCATTATTATGGCAAAAGATGACTGAGATAACCAGCCAGAACATTGTTATCACCTAGACAAAGTAAACTAGAATTACCTTTAAGATATGTTAAGCCAAGAGCATAGCCCAGACCTTTGGAAAATGATCAAATCTAGAAATTTTATAGATCAGACTACATATGTATTGCCATTTCACATGTCTTTGACTTTAGCAATGTATATCTCTAGAGACGGGCAGGGATGCTATTCCTTCTGTTTATAATA